>NC_083316.1:130399284-130699284 GCF_963455315.2 Globicephala melas
ACCGAATTGTATGGTAGGAATATCCCATTTCCAGCAGCATGATGAATGGATATTACGTGAACACATCTGGAAAGTGGAAATCAGTGAAGAGGTGGTTGCAGTAGACAGTCAGGTGGGACTTCTCACTAAAGTTGTCGCACTGGGCAGGTGGACGTTGCCTGTGGTTCATTCTTTAACCCTGCTTAGTTGCCTGCAGGAATAGTTCTGTCCATGTCTGCCTCCCCCACTGGGCCGTGGGCTCACCAGCTGTGGTGCTTAGACAGTGTAGGGCATAGCAGCGCCGCATGGTACTTAAAGTACATAAGCTTTGGAATTGCTCGAGCTGGGATGCAAGTCCTAACTCCGTTACTTCCTAGTTGCTTAACCTCTCAGAGCCTCCAATGTCACATCTGCTATAGATAGAGAATAATACCTACCAGAGTGTTGAGAGGATTAAATGAGATAATGTCGATAAAGTGCTTAGCCCTATGCCTGATATTCATTGATTCAAAAAAATACATAGTGAGCGTTTGCTCCCATGTGTTAGGCTTTGAAGATTTGGCAAAATGAACAAAGTAGATTTGGCTCCTGCCCTCTTGGAACACTTGAGAAATAGTATTGGTAGCTGCTTATTATTCTCAGCAATAACTCTCCACTGTTAGCCATTTGTTGTGTGCATGAAGACTAAGCATGAAGCTTAGCAGCCACTCTGGACAGTAAGCCCTCAACACCTTCCTGAACAAGTTGTGGAGATGGACACTCTATGCCGTACGTTCAGTTTAATTGATTCCTTAAGCCCTGGCAGTGCTTTTGGCTTAATTACTCATAAAACGGAAGCAAGGATACTTGAGGTCTAACATCATTTTCCAGCTCAGTAATCTGCGTGTGGCCAACCCTGTAACATTACATTTAATGGTTTTCAAAGGCGTGGGAGGGTGTCTGCGTGGCTTATCGTGAACCAGGGCTCAGACGTGGTCTGGAATCCCCGTGTAAAATAACTGCTTGGGTTTGAGCTGTAGATTTTCACGTGAGGAACTGAGCTGCTGAACACTTGAGGGACAAGCCAAGTGATAAGAGGAGTGTGGAGGCAGCAATGGAAGGAAAACAGATCGGTAGTCTTTGCTAAGGAGATGTGACCTGGATGGAGGAGAGGTGGGACCATGAGAGGTCCAGCTGCAAAGGATCCTTGGTTATAAAGGCCCTGGCTACCTAAGCAAATGAGAATTTAATGGAAAGTTATGGGAGCTGGATCCCACATGGAGAAACTCTCAGAGGTTTTCAGAGTACAAGACAGGCTGGAGGATTCGGTTTTGGAAAGGGCAGGAACCAAACAGAACTGGGGAAGACCGGGCAACAGGAACCACAGCGATGGCTCTGTGGCCGTGAGAGCCTGGCTTGTCTATGGGTTGGTTTTCCATCAACTCTTCCTTCTCTCCCTGCAGTATGTTTCAGATTCAAAGTCCCAGGAGAAGGTCCAGCTGGTTGAGCACAGGCTACAGGTCTGCTTCCTGAGTTTCTTGAGAGTGAGGAGAGGAGGGTTCTGGTGACTTTAGCTTCTGTCTTGGGAGGTGGGCACTTGGAATTACCCTCCCTTCGTTATACACAGTGGTGTAGAGGTCAATCCCCAGGGGGAATTGGAATGTTAGTAGGATGGAGGAAATGGCTGTAGGCACCCATAGCATGTTAAACGACTAAGTTACTGACTTATAAATTGAGTCAACTTTATTTTTTCTTTTGAGCTTTGTGTAAATCAATTTTGCCTTAGAAACCTAGAAGGTTTCCCCAGGCAGCTCCTCCATCATCAGAGTGCCTGTCGCCCCTTTGTATTTTTCTTGGTTAGCTCTTGTCACACTGCCTTGAGAGTATCCGTTCATGAGGCCATTTCTGAACTAGCCCAAGAGTTCTTAGGGACGAGGATGGGTCCTATTCATATTTGTGTTCTTAGGCCTAGCAAAGTGCTTAACGCATAGAAAACATTTGATGACCCATAGTTGTATGAAACAGTATGTGTGGGTATCTTACTGGAAACACAGTTATGAGCAGCTGGGAATTTCAAGGGGTAAGTGTTTGGGGGTAGAAAACATTTCAGCATCATTTTGTAGCATGTGCATGTTTAAAACGCTCTCCACAAAGGCAAGCAGATTTGAAAGTGCAGGAGTCATAATGTAAAGCACAGAGACGTATGCACTCTGTATTTCAGCTTTTATTCACTTGATTTTTGAAGAATTTTTTTTTTTCCCACAAAAGCCTTTTTCACTTAGGACATTTCCTTGCCTTGTTTAGTATTACTCAAATATTTTCTCTTTAATCTGGAGAAACATTATCCTGTTCCCCAGGATACTTCATATTTCTGTAAACCCCGAGGTGTCTGCTGGGATCCATCTCCATGGTTCTAAGAAGAAACTTGAACTATTTGGGGCATCCGTACGCCTGGTGAATTTAGCTACAGTGGCCATGTATAAATGATTTATTTCAGTCGACCTTTAGTCCTAGATAGGTATTCTCATGCATCAGTGCAGAATTCCAGAGTCTGGATTTTAACATAAAATTCGATCCTTCCGTTCCTCCCCCACCCCGTTTAGTGAAGTGATGGGCAAGGGATTGTGGAGAATGGAGACCTTTGTGATTCTAGATTTCTGCCTTCCTGGTCTAGAGTGAGCAACAGAAACTGACTACCAGCAGAGAAGAAATGTGCTGAAGGCACATGGGACAACCCCCCACGATGGTCTGAAATGCTGGGGAACTGGGCAGCCAGGACCAAGGCTGGAGTTGCAGACAGATTCTGCCCACAGAGCTAGACTGCTGAGGTCCCAAAAGGTGCTGCCGCCGACTCTGGACACCACAGCGTATGTGGTTGCTGCTAGCACACTGGACACTGACCCTGCTTCCCCTGGGAATGGGGAATTTTCCTCCATCACTTGCCCTCAGAAAGGATTCTTCACAGTCTCAGCTTACCTGCATCTCTTGCTGCTGTTTCAAAGTCCTGGATGGGACTACCTGGGCAGATGGGCCTAGGCTATGTCCCATGCCCTAGCTTCAAGGTAGTCTGGGAAAGCAAGCATCACGTTTAAGGCAATGCCTCCTAACAAGATGCTTAAGGAGGAGAGAATTCCCCAAACACAGAAAAGAATTTCATCCGCTGGGTCACGAGAATAAAAATGTGCAAGACATTTGACTTTTAAGCCATTGTTGGTAATAGTAAGAAAATCATCTCTTTGATGTTTTTGGATCCTGATATTAAAATGTTTTGTTGGTGCAGCACAGCAACATGGATGGATGAAGGTCTATGACAGGATCTACTATTTTTCCTTGGGTGTCTGAACGAAGTGTCTTTGGCTTTGAGGCAAGGTTGCATAGAACCTGATGCAAAGGCTCTAGATCCTGGCTTTTAATCTAGGCTTTGCCACTTAGTAGCTGGGTGACAATTATTACATCTCTCCCAGCCTTGGTTTCCTCATTTGTAAAATGGAGATGACCTCAGCACCTCCCCTCAGACTTAAGGTTTTTGTGAGATGACATCTATAATGCTCTTAGGATAGTGCGAAGCATATTATAATGCTTAATCAATAGTAGCTATTATGAACCAGTTGGAGAGACTTGAGTTAGGGGATTGGCCAGAGGAGTCAAAATACAAGGGCTGCTGATGCCCATGATGTACCAGACATGTACCTTTAAGAATAATCTGGGGTGTGGGGGGAGTTCCCCGGTGGCCTCGTGGTTAGGATTCCAGGCTTTCACTGCTGGAGCCTGGGTTCAGTCCCTGGTCGGGGAACTGAGATCCCACAAGCCGTGTGGTGCAGCCAACAACAGCAGCAACAATAACAGTAAGAATAATTGTGGGGGGGAGGAGGACATAATGAAAGCTGAAGTGAGTGACCTCCAAGTTGGATTACCTCTATCAAACAAGATGGGCAAATTCCCAAACACCAGGTGGCCACATGTGCCTGAGAATACAGTCTGCTTTCAAAGTACAATTAAACAGGAAAAGATGCAGTGATGTCAAGTTGTAGACTCACGCTGATGCCTCATCTGCTCAGTTTAGGCACAGAGATTAACCAGTGCAGGGGAACATGGTTTATTTCCAGTTTACAGAGTTTTTTTTGGGGGGTGGGGGGGTGATGTCTTTATAGGACTCAAAAGGAAGGTGTTCTCAGCCACAGATGATCTCAGCAACCTTTATTTAGGTTGGGATTCTGGGAATGTCATCAGTCTGGACACACTCATATTTCTATTTTTGTTCCAGTTATCCCTCAAATAATAAATAGGTTTTATTTCTGCTAAGTGCTAATTTAAGAAGCATCTCTTTTTAAAGTTATTCATTGGGAGAAAATATAAAAGATGCTATTAGTACATCTTAAGTGAAATGACTCACCTCTTCAGGTATGTTATCAATTTTATTATTATTTGGCATTTAAAAAAAATGAAGAATAAGAATGAATCGCCCAAGAAAGAAAGACGGATTCTAAGAGATGCACCTACATTTGTTTTCCCGTAACTGAGGATCGTTTGAGTTTATGTAAGCTGTTACTTCAGAGTTAGCGCATCACCTCTACAACTGCCGCATTTAGAGCTGGGTTGATTGTAAAAAACATCATTTAAATGTTTTCATGGAGGGATTAGGGATGGAATATGTACACACTGGTCACCCAGGGAGAGGTTGAAATCGTCATTTACCTCTAACGGAAGCAAGGAGTGTAATTAACAACCATTGGCACGTAGCAGTTGAGTGTTTTGTGGTGGTGACAATGATTCGTCCCTGCTTCCTACAGCAACCAGAGGAAAATTAAACCCAGGTCTTACGACTTTCAGGCAACTACAGAATGTAAAATTCAAAATTCACCTCATCTCCTGTTCTACTAGCTCACCTTCCTTGTATCCCTCCAACATTCCTCCTTCTTCTGCAAGCAGTAGTTTTCACTCTGTATAGCTTTTCACCAGAGGCTTCCTAATTTACACAGGGAATTTGGTTAATGCAGTGAAGGCAAATAGGCTTCAACTCTCACGTTTCAACCTGACACTGATTGCTAGTGGTTTCTAAATAAAGTTGGTTCTAGGCACAGTGGGAAGGAGGGCAGTGGTTGGTTAGTAGTACCTACTGTGGGTTGGAGAGGAAGGTCATCCATTTTGCCATCCTCAACCAGGGCAAAGATGGCAAGGTTAGGAATTGGATCTGGCCTTGGCTAAATCATAATGTACTGTGAGATTCTGGACAAACCTCAGCATTACAGCTTTCTTGAATGCCAATTTGGGGGATGTGAGAGAAACAGTCTGTCATACAAAATTCACAAATCTGTTACAGAGATCAAAAAAGATTTGAAAGAATGAGATCAGTGTAGTATAATGTTACATTCCCATTTGGAAAGAAATACAGATTTATGTAAATTAGATTCAGAGCTCCATGGTAAATATATTGATCTATTTTACAAGTGTAGAAGTTATAGGGAAAGCAGAGCTTGGAGTCTTTGAGTGGAAATGGGAGAACTGTAGGAAGTTAGAAATGAAAGGAGCTTAGGTATTATCTAGAAAAATGGTTTTCATTTTTTAAAAAATCTGTGAAACCCTCTTTTCCCGTCAGACAAAATCCCTTATGGCTCCCAATACAATAAGCCAATAAGTGATGCTATCCTGTTTGAAGCTCCTTATTTCTTACCAGGCTTACCAGGACTCTTGGTGTAGAGTAAATGCCGTTAAATACGTTTGAATTTAATTAGGTGTCCTAGAAATCTTTGGAAAGCGGTATTTAAACTTTCCCAGCATGTTACATTGCCCAGCTGTACTTACGATGCCTTGGACCTTGGCCACCAACATGTGTGACCAACTTCCCCTCACAGAGGCACGGAAGAGAGGTACTTGTGTGGTAGAGATGGGAATGATAGGATGCCTAATATGGGGGGGGGGAAAGATTTATGTGCAAGAGAAAACTGCGTCATAATTGTATTATAAACATAAGGGCATAAAACATCAACTGTTCCATCTGTAAAATCCTTGAGTGGAATGAGTAGTCCTGACAGAACCTTTGTCTTACTCTCCATCCATCCAAAAAATATTTATTAAGCACCTACTGTCTATCAGACACCAGGGATACAGTTCTAGGCAAACCCGATGAACTCCTTGTTTTCCTGGAATGTATATTTTGTTGAGAGAGACAGAATAAACCAAGATAAAAATGTAATTTCAGATGGTGTTATGTGCAATGAAAATAAAGTGTTTTTGTACAAAGGAACTGAGGGTGGAGCTTATGAACAGCAAGGACTCCATACTTCTTCAGTGAATCAATAAAGGCTTTTTATGGGTCACCAGTGGCCACAGAGCACAGGTTGACAGCACATACTATAAAGAATATCAAGAGTAATATCAAGTAAGTCCATTGTAATCTTAGAGTCCCCATGGGGCACAAGAGAAACTTCATTTGCCTGATGGAGTGGGAGTTTGGCTCAGAGGATTGTGACCAGAGCTCTTATGTCTTTCTGTTTCTGCACTCCCTGGCAACATTTCTGTTTCCTACAGTGATGTCGTAAAAGCTATTTAGTCTTCATGGTGATGGAGCGCAGAGGAGTTGCGCTGGGAATTTATGGCTGCTGGAGAGGGGGCGCTCTGTTATTAAAGTTATAACAGGATAACTTTATTAAAAAATTTTGTTGACTGAGGAAAAGGCAGAGCATTTAGGGATCTAGAAAACAAACAAGAGAGAGAGAGTAGGGCTCAGAGCTCAGAGAAAGTGGTTATAGAAGAGAATTCAAGGTCGAGAATAGAAGAGGACTGAGAAGCAATCGGACCAACAGAGAAGCTTCAGGAGCCAGAGGACAAAAGCTGGTTTCATTGGTACTGCGGTTCCGCCGCATCGTGGGAAGGAAAATGGGAATAAGGTACCCCATGTGAATCCTGTTTCAAAAACACATAGTTCACTAAAATGAACCAGCAATCTGACCCAAAAAAAGATGCCTTCAATTTGAGGTGTTTCGCATTTGTGCTTTTTGAAAAAACAATGTGTGGTGTCAACTGTCGACTGAAAAAATATGCATAACCTAAAAGTTGAGAATTATGTTTTATTTGGTGGAGAAAACTGAGGACGTAAGTCTGGGAGGCAGCCTCTCAGATAGCTCTAAGGGGACTGCTCCAAAGCAGTAGGGGAGGAGCCAGGATATAGAGTTTTTGCAACAAAAACCAGGTAGTTGAAACATCAAAAGATTACTGTCCATTAAAGAAAACCAGACATCTTAAGTTAATGAATTTAGCGCTTCTCTGTGTGTGGGAAGATTCAAGAGCCTGGGCTCAATGAAGTCACTCCTTTGAAATGCACCTTAACTATCTGGGGCCAGTATCCTGCTTTTCTCCTTCCTGAAACCCTGCAGGGTGCATAGTCCGGACAGCTGCAGTGGCTGATGGCTTGATGGCTGCAACATCCTTTGTTTACTGATATAACAGGCGACATTCTTCATCACAACAGAAACAATGTCACAGAGTTGTGAAGTCCCTCTCCTTTCCCTCACCCTGCCATCCTTCCCTCCTGGCCTTGGTCCAGGGCTTAAGTTGAGAGAGGAAGACAGGTGATAAATGCCCTTTTCCCCTTCGTGTCAGTCTGGTGAGATGCGAGGACCCCTCTACCCTGGCAGGTCCTGGTGATTGTACAGGTAGGGAGATGGTGGTGAGGTCTTGGGACTTGTGTGTTCAGCCTTGGCCGGGCTGCCAGGCGAGGCACACCAGGTCAGCAGGAGGTGCCCAACAGGAGGCCAAAGGAGCAGCTGTCCCGGCTTCATTGTTACCTTTAAAACATTGTGGTCAAATCTCATTACATCTCAACACTAGCACCTTAGAACTCTAGAACATTCAGAGGCCCCAGAAGCCCATGGAATGCAGGAAGTGTTTGGATTTACCATTCTGTTTCCCATCTTCATGTCTGGAGGTCTCCGGTATCCTGTTGTTTGTGTGAGCATGCACGTGCTTTGCTGGTATTTCTCCTTGCACCACCTGCCTCCCGTCCTTGGCTCTCCCTTTTAAGCCTGCCCTCCTAGGGTCAAATTTTTTCGCCTCCTTTCATCCTTCAGGACCCTTGACCAGATTTGATGCTTTTCCCACCGTATTTCCCTGTCCTAGCAGTTATCCTCGGTTATTTATTTATTTGTTTATTGGCTGCGTTGGTCTTAATTGCGGCATGTGGGATCTTTTGGTGCAGCACAGGCTCTTCGTTGCAGTACGCAGGCTTCACTCTAGCTGTGGCGTGTGGGGGCGTGGGCTCATTAGTTGTGGTACGTGGGCTCTCTAGTTGTGGTGCGCAGGCTCCAGAGCATGTGGGCTCTCTAGTTGCGGCATGCGGGCTCTCTAGTTGTGGCCCACGGGCTTCGTTGCCCTGTGGCATGTGAGATCTTAGTTCCCCAACCAGTTATCGAACCCGCGTCCCCTGCGTTGCAAGACTGATTCTTAACCGCTGGACTGGCCACCAGGAAAGTCCCCAGAAAGCCTCAGTTTGAAGTTTCTGTGTTTTTAACTCCATTCTTATACGTGCTAATCTTCATTTTAACAGGGGGCAGCCTCAGGCACCGAGCTCTCAGCAGAAAATAATATTTAGGTAGAATTCTTTTTTTAACATCTTTATTGGAGTATAATTGCTTTACATTGTTGCGTTAGTTGCTGCTGTATCACAAAGTGAATCAGGTATACGTATACATATATCCCCATGTCCCCTCCCTCTTGCGTCTCGTTCCCACCCTCTCTATCCCACCCCTCTAGGTGATCACAAACCACCGAGCTGATCTCCCCCATAGCAGTGCTATGCAGCTGCTTCCCACTAGCTATCTGTTTTACATTTGGTAGTGTATATATGTCCATGCCACTCTCTCACTTCGTCCCAGCTTACCCTTCCCCCTCCCCGTGTCCTCAAGTCCATTCTCTACGTCCGCGTCTTTATTCCTGTCCTGCCCCTAGGTGCTTCAGAACCTTTCTGTGTTTTTTCAGATTCCCTATACATGTGTTAGCATACGGTATTTGTTTTTCTCTTTCTGACTTATTTCCCTCTGTAGCACAGACTCTAGGTCCATCCACCAAACTACAAATAACTCAATTTCGTTTCTTTTGATGGCTGAGTAATATTCCATTGTATATATGTGCCACCTCTTCTTTATCCATTTGTCTGTCGATTTAGCTAGCATTTAACAAAATTTTAATTGTTATTTACTGAGAAAAACGTTTCAGTACGATTTTTATTGGTGTTATTCTTACGGTTAATGTCAATTTACGGTGATACTGGTTTTCTATTTAAGGCAGCAATTTATTGTTTTCTGTTACAGTACATTAATTTAAGTGAAACCAAAGACTGAGTTAAAGAAAAACGTGACCTAACTTATATTTTAGCTTTTATGCAGAGATGGCAACGGTCAGGAAGGGGTCTGCCAGTGACTCAGGTCTGTATCTTTTCAGTCCTTGCCACAACTCTGTCAGGAAAATGCTGTTTTAATCTCAATTAAGTTATTACAAAATTGAGATTTAAAGAGGTGAAGTAATTTGGTCAGGGTCAGTCAGCTAGAAGTGAGAGATGGGAATTGAACCTAGGCCCATCTGACTACAAATCCCATGTTTTTAACCTTGAGGACGTAGACCTCTATTGACCAGATATCTGGCAGCAGGTGAGAGGAGGATTCTAGAATGTTAGATGTAGAATGACCTTTGCAATCTTTTGGTCCATTGTTGTCATACATTTTTTACCACCAACTCCTCTTTGATTATATATTTTGAATTTTTTAAAAGAACAAACTAGATTTAGTAAGTTATAGTTAATGTATTCTCCTGGTTATTATAAATCAAATAAAGATATGCATTGTCCTCTGAAGCTTTGGATCAGCTTGAAAGAACTAGTATTGCCTTGGGGTCATATGAAGTATGTTGAGAATAGATTGTGAACGTCAGCTAGCATCTTCATGGATTCCTGGGCTTCTGAGGTTCCTAGGTTGAGAATGACCAATCTAGATCACCTCCCTATTTACTAAGACACAGAGAAAGGGAGTGGTTTCATCACATGTGAGTAAGTGTCAGGGTCCAAAATGGAGGCCAAAAAAATTCCTCCTTCATCCTGAGAAGGTGCCCTTTCCTTTGGCCACGTTGTTCACCTCTGCCCCATTCCTCTAAAAGCATTGATCCAAGCATTGGTCTTGTTTTCTACTGCCCCTGATCCTTGGCTGCTTCTCATTCATTGACCCAACATTTGTAGCTTTTAGTTGAATCTCATCTTCATTGTTTTTCACTCTGGGAAACACATGCACCTCAGGAAAGTGGTCGTAAGATAGCTGTCGAGTAATCGTGACTTTGGCCCCAGAAGAATGCTCTGGATTTCTCTCCAAGTCCGTGTCTTGTTTTTTGTTTGTTTTTTTTTTATGCGGTACGCGGGCCTCTCACTGTTATGGCCTCTCCCGTTGCGGAGCACAGGCTCCGGACGCGCAGGCTCAGTGGCCATGGCTCACGGGCCTAGCCGCTCTGCAGCATGTGGGATCTTCCCAGACCGGGGCACGAACCCGTGTCCCCTGCATCGGCAGGCGGACTCTCAACCACTGCGCCACCAGGGAAGCCCCCGTGTCTTGTTTAATGACATCACTGTGTACGCTGTTGCCCATGTAAGCCTTATTCAAAGAGCCTCCCCCATCTCACCTTTGCTTCTCTCTCCAGGCTTATCATTTACCATTCCTCCAACACATGTCACTCACTCTGGCAACACCGAACTACTCCCCCTGGACTTACCGTGTTCTTTCTTACTTTCAGCCTTTGCACATGCTGTTCCTTCTTAATAATAAAGTGCTACCATTCACTCAGCACTTACCATGTGCCAGTCACTATGCCAAGAACTTTGTTTGCTAAATTTGGTCCTTACTGTAGCCCTGTGAAAAAGGAATCCTTATTCCCATTTAATGCATAAGGACAATGAGACACAAAGTGAATTAGTAACTTGCCCAAGGTCACACAGCTGGCAAAGGGCAGAGCCACGATTTGAATCTGCAAAGTCTAACTCAGGGCACATCCCTAGTTTTTTGTTTGTTTGTTTGTGTTTTGGCTGCACCACGCAGCCTGCGGGATCTTAGTTCCCTGACCAGGGATTGCACCCATGCCCCTTGCAGTGGAAGCGCGGAGTCTTAACCACTGGACCGCCAGGGAAGTCCCCCAGGGCACATCCCTTGATTCGCTTTCCCTTGTGATCTTCCATTCACATGGATGATTTTTATACTGTACCTCTGTTAGGTCTTAACTTTAATACTGATTCCTCTTGGAAGTCTTTTTTGATACCTCCTGACTAGGTTAGAGTCCCCCTTCTAGCTGTCTCCACTGCATCATCTGTTTCCCCCACTTTGTTGTAATTTCTTGCCCACTTATCTGAAATGTCTACCAGAGAGTGAGTGACACGATGTCTTTTTCATAGTTGTAACCTCCACACCCGGCACTGTGTTGAGCACCTAGTGGGCACGCAGTGCCTAATGGTTGACTGAGTGAAAGTGCCATCTCTGTTCTCTCTCAGTCTCTACACGTGGTCATCAAATATGGTAATTCCTACCTCTGAAGTGGCATCTCTGCCCTTCCCTGTGCACACCCCTATTTCCCTGCCTCTGCCTTAGCTCTGTTTCATGATCTCTTGTGTGGACAGTAAGGTTCTCAAATAGTTGTTTCCACAAATGGACGGTTTATTGGGAAGTAAAACAAGATTATTCAGTGAAATAAGGTGGATCATGTTCAATGACTGTGGCTCACCCTTCTGTAAGCAATCTTTGAATCTGGAAGTGAAGAATCTCTGACAGGCTGTTTCAAGCCCACTGAATGCCTCAGACTGCCATCCAGGTAGATAGAAAGTTGTCCATGGACTAGAATAAACTGGTCTGTTGGTTTGGTTCAAGGTCTGGTTTCTAGGCTGGATGGGGCTGAACTTTGACCCCTGAATGTTTTTGTAAGTCCATATGGGCTCACATTAGAGAGGTACATCTTTTCAGTTGACCGAAGCTAAGTTAGCAGTAATTCAGCAACTCCTGTTTCAGGGAAGAGTGTAGTATTCACATGTGGAACAAGTTTAAGCTGCAGAACCTCCTTGAAGTTCCAGCATGTGCCCACCATCACCTCTGCCTGGTCAAAGTACAGATGAAGTTTTTTGATACTCTACATTATGACCCCTCCTCCATCTTCAGCTACATAGACTTATTTGGTTACTGGTTTCTCATACAATCCCCCATCCTTTGGCCCTACCCCCAAGTGAAAAAACAGAAAAATATCATATGATATCACTTATATGTAGAATCTAAAAAAACGATACAGATGAACTTAATCTATAAAACAGAAATAGACCCACAGATATAGAAAATGAACTTATGGTTACCAAAGGGGAAAGTAGGGGAGGGATAAATTTGGAATTTGGGATTAGCAGAAAAACACTACTATATAAAAATAGATAAACAACAAGGACCTACTACTACATAGCACAGGGAACTATATTCAGTATATTACAATAACCTACAGTGGAAAAGAATCTGAAAAAGAATAGATATATATGTATAACTGAATCACTTCACTGTACACCTGAAACACTGTAAATCAACTATACTTCAATAAAAAAATTAAAAATCAGGTTTGGACAAAAAAAGAAATGCTCTAATTCAATTCTGCGTCAAACATCCTGAGTGTCAGCTTAAAATAAATGAAATGGATAGAAAAGATATATAGACACAGGGGCCTTGAAACACATTTCAAGGTGATACCAAACATGTTTATGACACATTTCAACTTTCGGTTTGCTAACTTAGCATGCACAAAACTGTCGGTTTTTGAAAAGGAACTTTAAAAACACCCTGGTAGGGGCTTCCCTGATGGCACAGTGGTTGAGAGTCCGCCTGCCGATGCAGGGGACACGGGTTCGTGCCCTGGTCTGGGAAGATCCCACGTGCCGCGGAGCAGCTGGGCCCGTGAGCCATGACCGCTGAGCCTGTGCGTCCGGAGCCTGTGCTCCGCAACGGGAGAGGCCACAACAGTGAGAGGCCTGCGTACTGCAAAAAACAAACAAACAAAAAAACAAACAAAAAAACAACACCCTGGTATTGCAGTGCCTTCTCGACCACTGACCCTGCCTCTAAAGTCTTTGTTTCCCTTCTCTTTGCTGCACCTTAAGCAAAACTCTGGCGCTGTCTCTCCTTGGCTGGGCATTCAAGACCTTTCACACATGGGCTGAACAGCCATTCTGGTGTTCCCTGCCGTGCAGTCATTGCTCAGCCACGCTGGATTGCTCACTCTGAACTTGCTGCCTAGTTTCACGCCTTTCTGTCCTGGCTGGTTCTTTTGCATCTCCCTGGAGGATCTTCCTCTCACACACCCCCCTGTTTTATTTTTCCTTCCTTCGCAGCCCTGCTGAATGGCTCCATCTCAACCACATCTTCCTGGAACTCCTCAGTCAGGGCTAATCTTTCCCCATACTTCTTGATTTGTTTCTGTCTATATTTTATCTTAAATTTCTCATTAAGTTCTTCTTCATTTGTTAAAAAAATTCAAAGTCTTTTTTATAGTCAAAAGTATAAGAATGAAAACAAAAAATGAGTCATAATTTTCTTGTCCTGATAATATTTTTTAATACAAAAAAGTCATTTTATATATTTTGTTGGAAAAATCTGATAATACAGAAAGGAAGAAAAGAAAAAATGAAAGCTTTCTTACCACTCCACTCCCCTCCATCTTTTTTTAAAACTTTAATTTAATTTTAATTTTTTATTGAAGCATAATTGATTTACACTGTTGTATTAGTTTTAGGTGTACAGCAAAGTGATTCAGTTATATATATATGTATTTTTAAAAAGTTTTTTTGGAGTATAATTGATTTACAGTTTTGTTAGTTTCTGCTGTACAGCAAAGTGATTCATTTATACATTATATATGTATTCTTTCTCAGATTCTTTTCCTTTATAGGTTGTTAAAAAATATTTATTATAGTTCCCTGTGCTACACAGTAGGTCCTTGTTGGTTATCTATTTTATATATAGTAGTGTGCATATGTTAATCCTAAACTCCTAATTTATCTTCCCTCTTCCCCTTTAGTAACCATAAGTTTGTTTTCTATGTCTGTGGGTCTATTTCTGTTTTGTATATAAGTTCATTTGTATATAAGTTCATTATATCTGTTTTGTATATACGTTCAAAGATTCCACATATAAGCGATATCATATGATACCTGTCTTTCTCTGTCTGGCTTACTTCACTTAGTATGATAATCTCTAGGTCCTTCATCTTTAACTTGAGCAGATACAGTCAGCTTTACATGACTGCTCACCTACCCCACTAGACTCTAAACTCCTTGAGGGTTGCTACCGTAGCCTTGTATCTAGTGCAGTACATCGTATACAGTGAGCATACAGTTATCGTTGTTATTGTCACACTTCCTTTCTAACTTGTTTCACTTAGAGAGACTTTATAATATATATTTTATATATTTGACCTGAAATAAATAGATTGCCAGATATTTCTCTAGAAAAGATGGGTTTATTTGGGATCAGCAGAGAATTGCAATTTGGGGTTTGCAAACATGGAGAGCCACGCGAAAATCGCTGCACAGCAAGGGAAGGAGAACACTTTTATAGAGAGAAAAGGAAATTGGGAACACTGTAGTAAACAAAAAGGCCATGGCTTTGCATTGGCTGAGTCCTTGCCAGGAAAGAAGAGGAGTCTTTCTTCTTCTTCTTGGGTTCTGCTATAGTCGCAGGGCATGAGGGCTCCCCCTTCTGGTCTCCCACCTCTATTTAATGGAGATTTCTGTTCATTAACGTTTTATAATCTACATCAAACACAATTGAAAAAGTCCACATTTGGAATAGCCTGGAAATGTATGACTGCCCTCTAAGAAGAGAGGCACTGGAAAAGAGAGGGCTTCAAGTCTGGCATCTTAGGGGTGCAAGGAATAGATTCTCTCAGTTTTCCTCATCCTTTATGGAAAGGCTGAAGGTCCCTAGGATCCCAGAAGAGCTGCAACTTGAGTCTCGGGAAAGGCGGGAAAGCCCCTTTCTCATCTCAATCTTTCTTCCTCACGGGGTGTATGATTCTCTCTGTATCTGGTCCAGTAGACTACCTTTCCTAAAAAGCTTCCTTCCTTTGCTTACTCACCTTGCCCTTAGCCCTGAATGGCTGCTCCTGCCTTGACTTTGCATAGCCCTGCAGCTAAACAGCCCATAGTTAAATGACAACTGTCTCTAGGCTACTCAGTTCCCATTTCCAGGAGAGCAGTCTGATTGGCCCAGCTCATCTTTTCTTGCCAGACTGATGGTACAGGATGCCAATGGGTGGCTGTGCTTGTGTCAAGCATCCACCCCTGGACCAGTCAAATGTGACTAGGGGGTGGAGTCATGTGGTATGGAACCCAGGGAACAGATTCCCCGAGGGAAACGTGGGTAGGCTAAGTGAAGAAATTTGACATTAAATCAAGTAATGAACAATTAAGTACCTGGGAGATATTTAAAGAAATTAAGATATAGGGGGGACTTGAAAGCCTCCTTAATTAATTCAAAGAGTTATTCCATGGATGAAGAGATCTATTTTTTTTTGCTTGGTTCCAGAGAGTATAGCAAGAACCAGTAAGTGGGAGTTGAAGTGAGATAATGAGCATATTAGGAATAACAAACTCTAATAATAGTGGTCTCTAATTAAGCTACCTCTGGAGGTCATGAATTTCCTTTATGGGAAATGTTTGAATAGAACTTCAATGAACTCTTTTTCTTCCTTTCTTTCTTTTTCTTTTTTCCTTTAACATCTTTATTGGAGTATAATTGCTTTACAATCTTGTGTTAGTTTCTGCTGTATAACAAAGTGAATCAGCTATATGCATACGTATATCCCCATATCCACTCCTTTGTGTGTCTCCTTACCACCCTCCCTATCCCACCCCTCTAGGTGGTTGCAAAGCACCAAGCTGATCTCCCAGTGCTATGCAGCTGCTTCCCACTAGCTATCTGTTTTACATTTACTAGTGTATATATATCAGTGTTACTCTCTCACTTTGTCCCAGTTTACCCTTCCCCCCAACCATGTCCTCAAGTCCATTTTCTAGGTCTCTGTCTTTATTCCTGTCCCACCCCTAGGTTCATCAGAACCATTTATTTATTTATTTTTTTATTTTTTTAGATTACATATATATGTGTTGGTATACAGTATTTTTTTTTCTTTTTCTGACTTTCTTCACTCTGTATGACTGACTCTAGGTCGATCCACCTCACTACAAATAACTCAGTTTCGTTTCTTTTTATGGCTGAGTAATATTGCATTGTATATATGTGCCACATCTTCTTTATGCATTCATCTGTCGATGGACACTTAGGTTGCTTCCATGTTCTGGCTATTGTAAATAGAGCTGCAATGAACATTGTGCTACATGACTCTTTTTGAATTATGGTTTTCTCAGGGTATATGCCCAGTAGTGGGTTTGCTGGGTCATATGGTAGTTCTATTTTTAGTTTTTTAAGGAATCTCCATACTGTTCTCCATAGGGGCTGTATCAATTTACATTCCCACCAACAGTGCAAGAGGGTTCCCTTTTCTCCACACTCTCTCCAGCATTTATTGTTTGTAGATTTTTTGATGATTGCCATTCGGACTGGTGTGAGGTGATACCTCATTGTAGTTTTGATTTGCATTTCTCTAATATTTAGTGATGTTGAGCATCTTTTCATGTGTTTGTTGGCAATCTGTTTGTCTTCCTTGGAGAAATATCTATTTAGGTCTTCCGCTCATTTTTGGATTGGGTTGTTTGTTTTTCTGATATTGAGCTGCATGAGCTGCTTGTATATTTTGGAGATTAATCCTTTGTCAGTTGGTTCATTTGCAAATATTTTCTCCCATTCTGAGGGTTGTCTTTTCGTCTTGTTTATGGTTTCCTTTGCTGTGCGAAAGCTTTGAAGTTTCATTAGGTCCCATTTGTTTATTTTTGTTTTTATTTCCATTTCTCTAAGAGGTGGGTCAAAAAGGATCTTGCTGTGATTTATGTCAGAGAGTGTTCTGCCTATGTTTTTCTCTAAGAGTTTGATAGTTTCTGGCCTTACATTTAGGTCTTTAATCCATTTTGAGTTTATTTTTGTGTATGGTGTTAAGAAGTGTTCTAATTTCATTCTTTTACATGTAGCTGTTCAGTTTTCCCAGCACGACTTATTAAAGAGGCAGTCTTTCCTCCGTTGTATACTCTTGCCTGCTTTATCAAAGATAAATTGAACATATGTGCATGGATTTATCTCTGGGCTTTCTATCCTGTTCCATTGATCTATATTTCTGTTTTTGTGCCAGTGCCATGTTGTCTTGATTACTGTAGCTTTGTAGTATACTCTGAAGTCAGGGAGTCTAATTCCTCCAGCTCCGTTTTTTTCCCTCAAGACCGCTTTGGCTATTCGGGGTCTTTTGTGTCTCCATACAAATTTTAAGATTTTTTTGTTCTAGTTGTGTAAAAAATGCCATTGTTAATTTGATAGGGATTGCATTGAATCTGTAAATTGCTTTGGGTAGTATAGTCATTTTCACAGTATTGATTCTTCCAATCCAAGAACATGGTATATCTCTCCATCTGTTTGTATTATCTTTAATTTCTTTCATCAGTGTCTTATAGTTTTCTGCATACAGGTTTTTTGTCTCCCTAGGTAGGTTTATTCCTAGATATTTTATTCTTTTTGTTGCAGTGGTAAATGGGAGTGTTTCCTTAATTTCTCTTTCAGAATTTTCATCATTAGTGTATAAGAATGCAAGAGATTTCTGTGCGTTAATTTTGTATTCTGCAACTTTACCAAATTCATTGAATAGCTCTAGTAGTTTTCTGGTGGTGTCTTTAGGATTCTCTATGTATAGTGTCATGTCATCTGCAAACAGTGATAGTTTTACTTCTTGTTTTCTGATTTGTATTCCTTTTATTTCTTTTTCTTCTCTAATTGCCATAGCTAGGACTTCCAAAACTATGTTGAATAATAGTGTTGAGAGTGGACATCCTTGTCTTGATCCTGATCTTAGAGGAAATGCATTCAGTGTTTCACCATCGAGAATGATGTTTGCTGTGGGTTTGTCGTATATGGCCTTTATTATGTTGAGGTAGGTTCCCTCTATGCCCACTTTCTGGAGAGTTTTTATCATAAATGGGTGTTGAATTTTGTCAAAAGCTTTTTCTGCATCTATTGAGATGATCATATGGTTTTTCTTCTTCAGTTTGTTAATATGGTATATCACATTGATTGATTTGCATATATTGAAGAATCCTTGCATCCCTGGAATAAATCCCACTTGATCATGCTGTATGATCCTTTTAATTTGCTGTTGGATTCTGTTGCTAGTATTCTGTTGAGGATTTTTGCATCTGTATTCATCAGTGATATTGGTCTGTAATTTTCTTTTTTTGTAGTATCTTTGTCTGGTTTTGGTGTCAGGGTGATGGTGGCCTCATAAACAGTGTGGGAGTGTTTCTTCGTCTGCAGTTTTTTGGAAGAGTTTGAGAAGGGTGTAATGTTACCTCTTCTCTAAATGTTTGATAGGATTCTCCTGTGAAGCCATCTGGTCCTGGACTTTTGTTTGTTGGAAGATTTTTAATCACAGTTTCAATTTCATTACTTGTGGTTGGTCTGTTCACATTTTTTATTTCTTCCTGGTTCAGTCTTGGAAGATTATACCTTTCTAAGAATTTGTCCATATCTTCCAGGTTGTCCATTTTATATTGGCATAGAGTTGCTTGTAGTAGTCTCTTAGGATGCTTTGTATTTCTGCAGTGTCTGTTGTAACTTCTTTATCATCTCTAATTTTATTGATTTGAGTCCTCTCCCTGTTTTTCTTGTTGAGTCTGGCTAATGTTTTATCAATTTTGTTTATCTTCTCAAAGAAGCAGCTTTTAGTTTTATTGATCTTTGCTATTGTTTTCTTTGTTTCTATTTCATTTATTTCTTCTCTGATCTTTATGATTTCTTTCCTTCTACTAACTTTGGGGTTTTTTTGTTCTTCTTTCTCTAGTTCCTTTAGGTGTAAGGTTAGATTGTTTTTTTGAGATGTTTGTTATTTCTTGAGGTAGGCTTGTATTGCTATAAACTTCCCTCTTAGAACTGCTTTTGCTGCATCGCATACGTTTTTGATTGTCGTGTTTTCGTTGTCATTTGTCTCTAGGTATTTTTTTATTTCCTCTTTGATTTCTTCAGTAATCTCTTGGTTATTTAGTAACATATTGTTTAGCCTCCATGTGTTTGTGTTTTTTACGTTTTGTTCCCTTTAATTGATTTCTAATCTCATATCATTGTGGTCAGAAAAGATGCTTGATATGATTTCAATTTTCTTAAATTTACTGAGGCTTGATTTGTGACCCAAGTTGTGATCTATCCTGGAGAATGTTCCATGAGCACTTGAGAAGAAAGTGTAATCTGCTGTTTTAGGATGGAATGTCCTATACATATCAATTAAATCTATCTGGTCTATTGTGTCATTTAAAACTTGTGTTTCCTTATTAATTTTCTGTTTGGATGATCTGTCCGTTGGTGTAAGTGAGGTGTTAAAGTCCCCCACTATTATTGTGTTACTGTCAATTTCCTCTTTTATAGCTGTTAGCAGTTGCCTTATGTATTAAGGTGCTCCTATGTTGGGTGCACATATATTTATAATTGTTATATCTTCTTCTTGGATTGATCCCTTGATCATTATGTAGTGTCCTTCCTTGTCTCTTGTAATATTCTTTATTTTAAAGTCTATTTTATCTGATATGAGTATTGCTACTGCAGCTTTCTTTTGATTTCCATTTGCAGGGAATATCTTTTTCCATTTGCTCATTTCAGTCTGTATGTGTCCCTAGGTCTGAAGTGGGTCTCTTGTAGACAGCATATATATGGGTCTTGTTTTTGTATCCATTCCGCGAGCCTTTGTCTTTTTGGTGGAGCATTTAATCCATTCACCTTTAAGGTAATTATTGATATGTATGTTCCTATTACAATTTTTTAAATTGTTTTGGGTTTGTTTTTGTAGGTCCTTTTCTTCCCTTGTGTTGCCCACTTAGAGAAGTTCCTTTAGCATTTGTTGTAGAGCTGGTTTGGTGGTGCTGAATTCTCTTAGCTTTCGCTTGTCTGTAAAGCTTTAGATTTCTCCGTCAAATCTGAATTAGATCCTTTGCTGGGTAGAGTAATCTTGGTTGTAGGTTCTTCCCTTTCATCACTTTAAATATGTCATGCCACTGTCTTCTGGCTTGTAGAGTTTCTGAATAGAAATTAGCTGTTAACCTTATGGGAGTTCCCTTGTATGTTATTTGTTATTTGTTTTCCCCTTGCTGCTTTCAATAATTTTCTTTGTCTTTAATTTTTGCCAATTTGATAAGTATGTGTCGTGGCATGTTTCAGCTTGAGTTTATCGTGTATGGGACTCTCTGCGCTTCCTGGACTTGGGTGGCTATTTCCTTTCCCATGTTAGGGAAGTTTTCAACTATAATCTCTTAAAATATTTTCTCATGTCCTTTCTCTCTCTCTTCTCCTTCTGGGAATCCTATAATGTGAATGTTGTTGCATTTAACGTTGCCCCAGAGGTCTCTTAGGCTGTCTTCATTTCTTTTCATTCTTTTTTCTTTATTCTGTTCTGCAGCAGTGAATTACAGCATTCTGTCTTCCAGGTCACTTATCCATTCTTCTGCCTCAGTTATTCTGCTGTTGATTCCTTCTAGTGTATCTTTCATTTCAGTTATTGTATTGTTCATCTCTGTTTGTTTGTTCTTTAATTCTTCTAGGTCTTTGTTAAACATTTCTTACATCTTCTTGATCTTTGCTTCCATTCTTTTTCTGAGGTCCTGGATCATCTTCCCTATCATTATTCTGAATTATTTTTCTGGAAGGTTGCCTATTTCCACTTCATTTAGTTGTTTTTCTGGGGTTTTATCTTGTTCCTTCATCTGGTACATAGCCCTCTGCCTTTTCATCTTGTCTATCTTTCTGTGAATGTGGTTCTTGTTCCACAAGACTGCAGGACTGTAGTTCTTCTTGCTTCTGCTGTCTTCCCTCTGGTGGATGAGGCTATCTAAGAGGCCTGTGCAAGTTTCCTGATGGGAGGGACTGGTGGTGGGTAGAGCTGGCTGTTGCTCTGGTAGGCAGAGGTCAGTAAAACTTTAATCCACTTGTCTGCTGGTGGGTGGGGCTGGGTTCCCTCCCTGTTGGTTGTTTGGCCTGAGGCGACCCAACACTGGAGCCTACTTAGCTCTTTGGTGGGACTAATGGTGGACTCTGGGAGAGCTCGCACCAAGGAGTACTTCCCAGAACTTTGGCTGCCAGTGTCCTTGTCCTCACGGTGAGACACAGCCACCCCCCACCTCTGCAGGAGACCCTCCAGCATTAGCAGGTAGGTCTGGTCCAGTCTTCTATGGGGTCACTGCTTCTTCCCCTGGGTCCTTCTGCACACACTACTTTGTGTCTGCCCTTCAAGAGTGGAGTTTCTATTTCCCCCAGTCCTGTCGAAGTTCTGCAATCAAATCCTGCTAGCCTTCGAAGTATGATTCTCTAGGAATTCCTTCTCCCGTTGCCTGACCCCCAGGTTATGAAGCCTGATGTGGGGCTCAGAACCTTCACTCCAGTGGGTGGACTCCCGTGGTTATAAGTGTTCTCCAGTTTGTGAGTCACCCACCCAGCATTTATGGGATTTGATTTTACTGTGATTGCGCCCCCTCCTACCATCTCACTGCAGCTTCTCCTTTGTCTTTGGATGTGGGGTATCTTTTTTGGTGAGTTCCAGTGTCTTCCTGTTGATGATTGTTCAGCAGTTAGTTGTGATTCCAGTGCTCTCCCAGGAGGGAGTGAGGGCTTGTCCTTCTACTCCGCCATCTTGAACCAGTCTCCCCCTCTAGAGTATTTTTAATTTTAGTAATTGTGTTGTTCATCACTGTTTGTTTGCTCTTTAGTTCTTCGAGATCCTTGTTAAATGTTTCTTGTATTTTCTCCATTCTATTTCTGAGATTTTGGATCATCTTTACTATCATTACTCTGAGTTCTTTTTCATGTAGGTTGTTGCCTATTTCGTCTTCATTCATTTGGTCTTGTAGGTTTTTACTTTGCTGCTTCATCAGTAACATATTTTTTTGTCCTTTCTTTTTTTTTTTTTTTCTCTTTTTGATGGGTGGTACTGTATTCCTCGCTTACTGGTTGTTTCGCCGGAGACGTCCAGCACTGGAGTTTGCAGGCAGTTGGATAGAGCTGGGTCTTGGTGCTGAGATGAGGCCCTCTGGGAGGCCTCACTCTGATTAATATTCCCTGGGGTCTGAGGTTCTCTGTTAGTCCAGCAGTTTGGACTCGGAGCTCTCACCACAGGAGCTCTGGCCCAACCTCCAGCCTGGGAACCAAGATCTTGCAAAGCTATGTGGTGTGATTAAAAAAGAAAGAAAGAAAGAAAGAAAGAAATGAAAAAAGGAGCAGTACAATATCAAAGAATGAAAAATAAAATTAGAAGGATAAAAAATATATTAGGAAAAATAAAACTATAATTGAAACAACTGCAACAAGGTGAAATAAAACCACAACAGAAAAATAAAAAGAAAAGACAAAAAGGGGAGGGCGGAACAAGCCAAAAGGAGAGAACAATAACAAAGTATAAAGAATAAAATAACATTAGAAAAGTAAAAGATTTATTAGGAAAAATAAAAATATAAAAGAATCAACAACAATAAATCAACAAGGTAAAACAGAACCCCTCGGCTATGGGGGCCGAGTTTAGGTGGGGGTGGAACTTAGGCAGGGGCGGGGTTTAGTGTGGGGCAGGACTTAGGCGGGTTGGGGGAGTGACATTTGAGTGTGGGACGGGGCCTAGGCAGGTTGACGTTCAAGCGTGGGACGGGGCCTCTGCTTAGGACCTGTAGGGAAGGGGAGAGGCAGCACGTTGGATGGAGGGCCTCTAGAGTGTGGAGTTCCCGAGTTTGGAGGTAGGGCCCTGAGTGAGGGTGTGTGTGTGGGGGTTTTGTCCCAGCACGATGGAGGGGGGTCTCCTAGTGTAGAGGTAGGGCCCTGGGTGGGGGGTAGGGGCAGGGCTTGGGTTCTGTGCAGCAAGAGGGAGGCTCCCAGGGCAGAGGATTAGGCCCGGGAGCCCAGCGGGCTCCCCTGGTGCCTAAGTTGACAGGGAAAGTACTGGCCGGGTTCTCTTCTGTTCCTTTGCGCCCCTCCCCCACCATCTCCCCCAGGGTCTCCCCCCATCTCTGCTGGACCCCTAACCGTGAGTGGGTCCCAGTGGGTGTAGGAGCTCCTCCCCTCCCTCAGCCACCCCTCAGGGGTGCTGGTCCCAGAGGTCCGGGCTTTACTTTTTCTCCCCCTTCTCTCCCTCCCACTCCCTCAGGACCCACGTGGCTGGAGGGGGCCTTGGTGGGCAGAGATCAGGCCCGGGATCTCAGCAGGTTCCTGGGGGCCCACATGGGCAGGGGAAATCTGGCCTCGCTCCCTTTTGATCCTCCTCCCTCCCAGTGATTCCCCAATTTCCCCCTTCTGGCATGGGATCCCTTCCCCTCCCCACTCCTCAGGGGCCCCAGTCCCCTCCCGCCTCCACTTCTCCTCCCCCTTCACTCCCCACCCACCCCATGTTCTACCCAGTCCCTGGGGGTTCCTCCCATCCCCTTAGGTGTCCGTGGTCCCCCACCAGTGTCTGGTAGGTGCCCTAGTTGTGAGGAGATGCGAATTCCGCATCCTCCTAGTACGCCAGCTTGACTCTGCCCCTGGGTGAGCTCTTTTGATGGGGCCTTTGTGCATTTGGAAAGGTCTGGATCAGATGACCTTGAAAAGTTTTTTCCAACCTTTATGATCCCAAGGACTTACTTGTAAGGGTTTCTTCTCAACTACAACAACTAGGCAAACACATGTGCACCTCTGCGTTCAACACCTGGCATGTGGCATTTGCACAATCGAGGAACAATTTTTGATTTGAGTCTCCCAATTTGACTGCTGTTTTATTGGGGGCTACTTAGCCATCTGGCTGCTGCTACATCCTGTCTCCTGGAGCGCTCGTAGCTTTCAGCTAGGCTTGGTAGTCTTGGGCTCATTTCATTTTCTAAACAGCTAAGCAATTATAATACAGGAAGCAAGAGCAGGGCTGATGACAAAGCCACCCTATTCATAGTGAGAGCTGGAAAAAAAGCTCGACTCCTTGGAAAGAATCTACTAGTTATTTTGAATCACTGAACTCATTGCTAACATTGTAATTAGAGTTAAACCACAAAAACCAAGATTTAGGAGACCATCTGGTCTGCTGTTTGGAGAGAGGGAAAGAACATTCCAACCTTGGAGAATGGGCTCCTGCACATGACCTTGTACTTTACATGACTTCTTTCTGTTTCAGTCTCCTCTGTGATGGATGGCAAATGCTGAGCTGAAAAAGCACAGATGTTTTCCAAGACCTTGACACAATGGGCTCCTGCCATTCTCTGGCTTGAATCTAGCAGCACCAGATCCATAGACAGGTACTGAGGGCCTGTTAACTGCAAGAGACCGTGTTAGTCCCTGTAGACTAAAAGCATATAGCATCTTCCTTTAAGGAGTCTAGAATCTAATTGGAGGGCAAAATATAAATCCTTGAACAGTTGAAATGACAAGTACAAAAACGTCAAAGTAGAGGGACCCTGGTGATGAGAGTTTCGAAGAATGGAGGGATTGTTGTGGCCCACAGTGACCCGTGGACACCTCATTCCAGAGATGTTAGCTGGGCCTTGCGGACTTGAATAGGTCAAAAGTACATTCAAGCTAAGTAGAGCCGTTATGAGCAAGGTAAGGTGCTGAAAAGCCAAGGCTCATTCAGAGGGCCACAAGTCCATCAGTTTGAGAAGAGCACTCACATAGGATGTTAGGTTTAGCAGTCTTTCCTAGTAGACGGGGAACTAAATGCTTCAGTTTTATATCCTCAGCATGCAGATCCAGCACTCTTTTTGTAAACTTTGAAAGCAGCATTTCAAAGGCAGTTCTGTTCTGTGTTACTGCCTTTGACCTTGAGTTCCAAACTTGCATCATTTATGGTAATTTTCTGACATGTATCTTTTCTGTTGAGCCAAGAACCTGTCTCTCTCTCATACTTACCCGTGGGGCCTAGCTTTGACCTTGGGAGTCATAAGGAAAAAGTATCACCTCTTTTCTTACCCTGGTCACTCTGATATTTGAAGCCTGCTATTATACCTCCTCTGAATTTTGTCTCCTCTGAGTTATTCACTTGTAATTCCTTTCCCCATTCTTCAGAATACGGCCCTCACCATGCTAGGTATCCCTCATTGACGTAAGCTACTGTATATACCAGTTTTGTGCAGTTTTATACCTTGTGTTCAGATAATTGAGGGTAGGGATGACCTAGGTCTTTGATGATATCCTTCAATAAATGCAATTACTTCTCTTAGGAATATCTCTTAGTGTCTTGGAATTCTGTGAGCTGTGAACTTCTCTGAGGGCACTGAAGCATCTGTACCAGAGATACATGTGTGTCAGGGAGAGACTCAAAGAAACAGCTCCCTATTTCCTTTACCTTTTTTCTTTCACCTACAGCCTATTTA
Source organism: Globicephala melas (assembly GCF_963455315.2). Classification (NCBI taxonomy): domain Eukaryota; kingdom Metazoa; phylum Chordata; class Mammalia; order Artiodactyla; family Delphinidae; genus Globicephala; species Globicephala melas. The sequence goes on from NC_083316.1 coordinate 130,424,741, forward strand.
CTGTAGAAAGGACACACATGCAAAGATAGCACACATTTCTATTCAGTTTGCAAAGCATGCAGGCTTGTTGAACATTTGCTTTCTAGGCAATCTTCACCATTTTATTGGCATTTGCTTATGAAATTATTCAGGCAATTAGATCATTTGTTCATTTGCTCATTCACTGAGCACCATATATAACAGACTTGTACTACAGATGCCGATTCAAAGTTCGATCTTTGTTCTCAAGGAGATTGAAGGTGAATGGGGATAGGCTCTAAGGTGAATGGATGCAGTTCAGAGGGATCAATGCTAAAATGGGTAGAGTAGGGACATAAAGCAAAGAGTTATGAAGTGGGCAGTGCTGGGGGAGGTTGAGGGAACTTTATGACCAAAAGATCATAGTGGCTGGATCATGTACTGCTTTGTTCATCTGTTTTGGCCTCTGCTCCTAGCATAGTGCCTAACATTATAAATACTAGATAAATATTTATGGGATGAGCTGGGTGAGCTGCCATCTTCTATCAGAGTCAGAGTAGCTCTTCTCTGAAGTTACATTCAGTAAGCAAAAGTTGAGGAGAAAGAACCCAAAGAGAATGCCCATAATCGCTTGGATTTTTGCCAAGAGCATGCAGAGTCTACCAAGTTGAGTTATTCAGCATGAAAAATGCCACCTCTCCCAATAACTCCATGTTTCAACTTGAGCTCTTCTGACCTCTGCTGGAAACTCGTGCTGGGGTTCTGGAGGCCCTCTGTTTCCTAGCATTTGGTCTTGGGGAAAGGAGAGGAGATGTCCCTGTTTCTTTGAAATTCCTCCCACCTTTCTTCCCATGGTGGGCTCTCCTGCTGCATTGCAAGGCCTCCAACTTCCACCTTGCTGGGTGGTGACAACTGTCAATATGCTGGTCAAAAGGATCAGGTTCCAGCTACTCAAAGAAATGTCAACTCCTTGTGGTATTTGCAAATTACACAACCACTGGGCAAATGCCCATCACCCTGCACAGAGTTTGCCTCGCATGCTCCAAAAGTAATTACCCAGAGTAACTACTGAAATGTGTTCAAAACTTTAAATATACGTTATTCTATTAATTCTTCTTTGAGATAATTAGGGGAGGTATCCTTACCCCCATTTATAAGGAAGAGTCTGTGAAGAGCTGAGTGTTCCCAAGATCAAACTGTTGTTAAGAAAGGAAACTCAAAAAAAAAAAAAAGAATAGAAACTCAGACCAAGGGCTTTAGTTTTTACTATTTTTTAAATTAAATTAAGTTAAATTTTTTTATACAGCAGGTTCTTATTAATTATCTATTTTATACATATTAGTGTATATATGTCAATCCCAATCTCACAATTCATCCCACCACCACCCCCAAACCCCGCTTCTCCCCTTGGTGTCCATACATTTGCTCTCTACATCTGTGTCTCTATTTCTTCCTTGCAAACCAGTTCATCTGTACCATTTTTCTAGGTTCCATATATATGCGTTAATATATGATATTTATTTTTCTCTTTCTAACTTATTTCATTCTGTATGACAGTCTCTAGGTCCATACACATCTCTACAAATGATCCAGTTTTGTTCCTTTTTATGGCTGAGTAATATTCCACTGTATATACGTAGCACATCTTCTTTATCCATTCGTCTGTCGATGGGCATTTAGGTTGCTTCCATGACCTGGCTATTGTAAATAGTGCTGCAGTGAATATTGAGGTGTATGTGTCTTTTTGAATTATGGTTTTCTCTAGCTAAATGCCCAGTAGTGGCATTTCTGGGTCATATGGTAGTTCTATTTTTAATTTTTTAAGGAACCTCCATACTGTTCTCCATAGTGGTTGTATCAAGTTACATTCCCACCAACAGTGCAAGAGGGTTCCCTTTTCTCCACACCCTCTCCAGCATTTGTTCTTTTGTAGATTTTCTGATGATGCCCATTCTAAGCCGTGTGAGGTGATACCTCATTGTAGTTTTGATTTGCATTTCTCTAATAATTAGTGATGTTAAGCAGCTTTTCATGTGCCTCTTGGCCATCTGTATGTCTTCTTTGGAGAAATGTCTATTTAGGTCTTCTGCCCATTTTTGGATTGGGTTGTTTGTTTTTTTAACATTGAGCTGCATGAGCTATTTATATATTTGGTGATTAATCCTTTGTCCGTTGATTCGTTTGCAAATATTTTCTTCCATTCTGAGGGTTGTCTTTTCGTCTTGTTTATAGTTTCCTTTGCTGTGCAAAAGATTTTAAGTTTCATTAGGTCCCATTTGTTTATTTTTGTTTTTATTTCCATTACTCTAGGAGGTGGCTCAAAAAGGATCTTGCTGTGATTTATGTCAAAGAATGTTCTTCCTGTGTCTTCCTTTAAGAATTTTATAGTGTCTTGCCTTACACTTAGGTCTTTAATCCATTTTGAGTTTATTTTTGTGTATGGTGTTAGGGAGTGTTCTAATTTCATTCTTTTACATGTAGCTGTCCAGTTTTCCCAGCACCACTTATTGAAGAGACTGTCTTTTCTCCATTGTATACCCTTGCCTCCTTTGTCATAGATTAGTTGACCATAGGTGTGTGGGTTTATCTCTGGGCTTTCTATCCTGTTCCATTGATCTATATTTCTGTGCCAGTACTATATTGTCTTGATGACTGTAGCTTTGTAGTATAGTCTGAAGTCAGGTAGTCTGATTCCTCCAGCTCTGTTTTTTTCCCTCAAGATTGCTTTGGCTTTTTACTATTTTTTAAGAAATAAATGTTCTCTTGATTTTGAAAGTTTGATATGTTCCCTGTAGAAAGTCTGGATAAACGAAGAAAAGTAAAATCATGACACAGAGATAGTTGCTGTTAACAGCTTGGATTTTCTTCTGGTCTTTTCTTTTTCTATGCCCCAGTAAGTTATGATTACATACATATACATATTTTTATTGATATGAAATCCTATTACAGCTGCCATTTAATAACTTGTCTTTTTTATTGAGATATAATTGACATATAACATTATATTAGTTTCAGGTGTACAACATAATGATTCAACATATGAATATATTTCAAAATGATCACCACAGTAAGTCTAGTTAACATCCATCACCATACATGGTTACAAAATTTTTTCCATGTGATGAGATCTTTTAAGATCTACTCTCATAGAAATTTTCAAATATTCAGTACAGTGTTATTAACAAGAGTCACTGTGGTGTACCTACATCTCCAGGACCTACTTATTTTATTTTGACTACCTTCACCCATTTTGCTCATCCCTCACCATGCCTCTGGCAACCACCAATATGTTCTCTGTATCTAAATCCACATTTATTTATTTATTGTTTATTTTTTTATTTTTTAGATACTACCTGTGAGTGAGATGGTATTTGTCTTTCTCTGACTTACTTTACTGTAGCCTGACTTTTACTGATTATAATATCATTCGTTTATTCAACATACATTTATGGAGCTTCTCCTACATGCCAGGTGTGAGCTAAGTCCTGTAGTCAGATGGGGAGACTGGCATTCAACAAATAATCATAGGAATAAGTGCAGAGTCAGAAACTGTGAGAAGTGAGAGGAAGAAAAAAGAATATGCAGGGAGGCAGGAAACAAGGGGACCTGATTAGACTGAGAGGTTAGGGAATAGCTTTCTGGGGAAGTGTTTAAAACAGTCTTCTAAGGTGACCGTGTCTTTGCCAGGAAAAGAGCAGGGCAGGGTGCAGGCAGCTTCCAATCAGAGTGATGTGAGTGAAGACCCAGCCAGAGCCAGCAAGAGCTTTCCAGGGCTGTGAGGCTGAAAGAGGGCCCCTGTGGCCAGTGCAGGGAGAGCAAGGTGGGGGAGGCTGGCAGGAGCTGAAGCTGGAGAGGGAGGCAGGCCTGGATCCCCAGGGCCGTTATACAGACAAGGGACTTCATCCTCATAACCAGTGAAGGCTGGGAAGGGCTTTATGGGGGAGCGATGTTATCTGCTTCACCATAAAAAGATCACATAGGCTGAACTAAGGAGTATGGATTGGGGAGAGGGGAGGAGGAGTTTATCATTAAATATTCTGTAACACAATTTTTAAAAGCAACATACTATTCACATATTCAGTATGCCTTATTTAAAAAATTTCATTGGTTTGGTGTTGTTTTGGTTATAATTTTCAAGCGAATGAATGTCCCTACAGACAAGTTATTGTGCACAGCAGTGATGATTGCCTTAGATGAAATCCCTAGAGGTAGAATTGCTGGCTCAGAGGGCATGCACAATTTTAAGGCCATTTTTCCATATTGCTAAGTTACCCTCTGGAAAGGCTGTGTAAATTTCAGCTCCCCCAGGCAGGGAATAAATGTACTGATTTCCATACACCCTTGCCAACTCTGACTATAATTTTTTAAAAAGTCTGTGTCTTGATAGGCTAAAAACAAGATCTCATGTTTTACTTTCTATTTCTTTGACTACCAGCATGAGAGAACATTTTTCATATGCATAAGGGTCATGTATAGTTCTCCTGGAATTTCTCCTAATCCCATATATTTATCTCTGGATCAGAGCTCCTTCCAGGATATCTCACACCTCTTTAAGATGTATTGTAGAAATTTCACAAGATTGCCCGGGCAGGCCAACTCTAGCTCCGGGAAGACCATCTTCAAAATTCAAAGGTGCTGACAGACAAAAGTGACCATCCGGTGAGCAGGAGTCCCAGGCATTTTTTTTTTTTTTTTTTTTTTTACATCTTTATTGGAGTATAATTGCTTTACAATGGTGTGTTAGTTTCTGCTTTATAACAAAGTGAATCAGTTATACATATACATATGTTCCCATATCTCTTCCCTCTTGCGTCTCCCTCCCACCCTCCCTATCCCACCCCTCTAGGTGGTCACAAAGCTGATCTCCCTGTGCTATGCGGCTGCTTCCCACTAGCTATCTATTTTACGTTTGGTAGTGTATATATGTCCATGCCACTCTCTCGCTTTGTCACAGCTTACCCTTCCCCCTCCCCATATCCTCAAGTCCGTTCTCTAGTAGGTCTGTGTCTTTATTCCTGTCTTACCCCTAGGTTCTTCATGACATTTTTTTTTTTTTTTTAGATTCCATATATATGTGTTAGCATACGGTATTTGTGTTTCTCTTTCTGACTTACTTAAGTCTGTATGACAGACTCTAGGTCTATCCACCTCATTACAAATAGCATTTTTTATTTATCACAGAGACTCATACAAAAAAGAAAAAAATAGGTAAGTTAAAAAGATCCTAGTGATAGAAATACTCTTCTTTCTGCTGATATATAAGATAACCATGGGCTTTAAACATTTAACTGTTTAGTTGATGCTGTCCAGTGGAGATACAACACGAACCATGGATGCAATTTGAAATTTTCTAGGGCTTCAATAAAAAAATTAAAAAGAACTGGTGGAATTAATTTGAATAACATTTTATTTAACCCAGTATATTTAAAATACCATCATATAACAAGTAATCAACCATAAAAATTATGAATTTGCTATTTTATATTCTTTTCTTATACTATGCCTTTGAAATTCAGTGTGCGTGTTGCATTTACAGCGTATCTCAGTCTGGGCTAGTATATTTCAAGTTCTCTAGTCACGTGTGGCCGGTGGCTTCCGTATTGGACAGCATGAGTCTGGATGGTGACCAGAAGGCCTGGCACTAAGAATCACAGCTATTTTATAGGATTTGAGAGCTGGAGAGGAGTGTTGTGTGTAGTGAGCTAGCACTCACTAAAGGCACAGAAGGGAGGAGTTCCTTTATCAAGGCCATGTGGCTAGAGAATGGTGTGGTGAGGAACTGGACACAGGTTCATCCAGTACAGCTCCCAGTACAGCTTCTTCTACTTCTGGATTACTGTGAGGTCATGAAGTGCAGGGCACTTAAACTCTGCTTAGGTGGTGAAGGCGGTGTCGTAGTTGTGTATTACCATGCACAACACAGTGGCTACATTTATTAAAAAAGAGGAAGTTCTTGTTTGTTTGTTTTGCCTTATGGCATGTGATATCTTAGTTCCTCAACCAGGGATCGAACCCGCACCCCCTGCACTGGGAGCGTGGAATCTTAACCACTGGAGTGCCAGGGAAGTCCCAAAATGAGAAAGTTTTGACCCCAGAAAGCAGAGGAAGGATGAGCAGAGCAGAGAGATTTTCTTGGAAAGAACTTCCAATTGTGTTCATCTGAGCTTTTTTTTTTTGGCAGTACGTGGGCCTCTCAATGTTGTGGCCTCTCCTGTTGCGGAGCACAGGCTCCGGACGCGCAGGCTCAGCGGCCGTGGCTCATGGGCCCAGCCGCTCCGTGGCATGTGGGATCCTCCCAGACCGGGGCACGAACCTGTGTCCCCTGCATCGGCAGGTGGACTCTCAACCACTGCGCCACCAGGGAAGCCCTCATCTGAGCTTCTGAATGTTGGTCTGAAGGATATTTCTGCTCTTGCAGGCGAATGGATTCTGGTTCATCTTTAGGGACACCTTTAGGGTTGCAGTGAATGGCCAGCAGGTGGTGCCAGACACAGTTGGTAACTGTGGAAGGCGCTATCTGTCCAAGGCTTCCGTGGCTGGGACCACTGGCTGCAGATCGGCATTTGGGGCTCAGATGCTGATTTTATGGGAGACTGGATGTGGAAATGTACTTCATCCTTTATATTGGAAAATGGGTAACTGGAAAGTTCATTCTTATTGTGTAAGATAAGCAGAAACATACCTTTCATAAATACTTTTGTACTTTTAGTAAATATTTATCAAAAGCCAGTTTCAGATCTGGCCAGGAAAAACAAAGAAAATCTGCAAGGAGATATTTTCAAAGTCTTGATAGAGAAAAAGAATGTAACACATCTCATTGATACATTTTATATTGATTACATGTTGATATGATAGCACTTAAAGTGAAAAATATTAAGAGAGTTAAAACGCAAGGTAGAGAAATGCTTTGCAGAAGGAAAGACATAAAATAAGATTAAAAATATTTGCCCCTGAGACTAACCATGGGGCAGGGACAGGACTTTAGTCAGTGGTCCAGGATGCCAGTGAGAGACTCTCAAGTGGAGTGAGAGGGTCAAGGAAACTTAGATCTAAGGTTGGAAGAGACCGCAAATATTTTGAAATCTAACCCCCACCTCCCACAGTTGATACTGGAAGCCCTTTCTCAGAATTCCTACTAGGTGAGGATGTTTGTCCCTGAGGTGTAAGGGGAGAGCCTGTGTGGGTCTGCTTAACAGAAACCCAGCTTAGCAGCGTTTGTTAATTCAGAGGATATCAGCGGGCAGCCCGCAGGCTGAATCTAGTACACATACGTGTGTTGCGTGGCTTGTACCATGCTTTTAAAAATTTCTCAATTAGTTGTTAATATGTAAACATTTGGATTTATTGCTGAAATATCTAGATTGTCTTTTTTTTATTTTTAAAAAATAATTTATTTGGCTGCGTCGGGTCTTTAGTTACGGCTCGCGGGATCTTTGTTGCAGCACGTGGGCTCTTCATTGCGGAACGTGGGCTCTTCATTGTGGCACACAGGCTTCTCTCTAGGTGTGGCGTGAGGGCTCCGGAGCACGCGGGCTCAGTAGTTGCCCCGCGGCATGTGAGATCTTAGTTCCCCGACCAGGGCTTGAACCCGCGTCGCCTGCATTGGAAGGCAGATTCTTAAACATTGGATCACCAGGGAAGTCCTGAAATATCTAGATTTTTGAGTAGTACTGAGTATTAACCTTTTTGGTCAGGACATATGTCCCTCTGCTTCCTTGCTTTCAAGTTCTCTCTTGACCTTGCGGGCATTCAAGTTCAGAACCTTTAACTTGAAGGAGAAACAAAATTTTACCTCCATTCTGTCTGTTTTATCTGGATCTGAGCATTAAAATGGCATAAGACAGATTAACAGGAGAAAACATACAAGTGTATTTAATAGAAGTTTTATGTGACAAGGGAGCCCTCATAAGAAAACGAAGACACAAAGAAGCGGCAAAACTGGAATGGTTTTGTGTTAATTTGAACAAAGAGTGGCCATTGTAGAAAAATAAACTATGTGGAGAGGCTGAAGGTAGATAAGAATTATTTTAACAAAGTCTGTACAGAATTCTCTCAGCTCTGATTCCCCGCTGATGGTAGATAAGAATTTTAACAAAGTCTGTACAGAATTCTCTCAGCTCTGATTCCCCATTGAAAAATATTACTTTTCTCCTGGTAGAGGGAGGGTATCTTTCGCATGTGAGTTTTTTTTTTTTTTTTTTTTTTGTGGTATGCGGGCATGTCAGTGTTGTGGCCTCTCCCGTTGCGGAGCACAGGCTCCGGACGCACAGGCTCAGCGGCCATGGCTCACGGGCCCAGCCGCTCTGCGGCATGTGGGATCCTCCCACACCGGGGCACGAACCCGTGTCCCCTGCATCGGCAGGCAGACTCTCAACCACTGCGCCACCAGGGAAGCCCAGCATGTGAGTTTTTAATCTCCTGTTTTCAGGAAGAAAAGGAGAGATTAGAATGCCCTCTTTCCACCAGCTTTTTAAAATGCCTTAAGCTCAAAATAATCCTTATGCCAAAGTGTCATATTTTGGAGTGGCATATTCTGCCATCCTTCAAGCTGAACTGCTTCATCTCGTTAAGATTTCCATGTTCTCCATGAGCATAGGATTTAAAAGAGAGACTCTCTCTCTCTCTCTCTCTCCACACACACACACACACACACACACACACACACATATAAAACTGTGTCTTGTCTAAACCAGAACCAAGAAAGATCAAGTCATAGAGATGGCACAGATACCCATGAAAGCATCCCCCCCAATAAAGATCTTAGTAGGGAGAAAACATGTAGCCAGAGGGAAAGAGAGTGAAGTGGCAAGAGACTCAGAGGAAAGAACAAACCTTCCAATGAACAGAAACAAAATTTAGGAGATAATTTATTCTGAATAAGAGAAAAAAAGAGGGTATCATTTCTTTAAATGTCTGGGGTAAAAAGAAAGTACAAAGAAACAAAAATCATAACCAGGATTATTGATTGGAAGCGGGAAAAGTAGAATCTACACAGTAGAAAATTTAATCAGGAATGGGGGAAACATTTTAGAATGTCCTCCAGAATGCAGGGGAAGGTGATAAGGAGGAAAAGGGAGGAGAGATCTAAACCCAGAGCTCACAAGTTAACCTACAAATAATAGAAATTTTTGAAGAAAGTTATAGAGCCAACAGATTATATGCAATGATTGACGGCATAATAGAATAAAACTTCCCCAAACTAAAAAATACTTGGATGGGAAGTGAGTGTTTCATGGGTTTTTCAGGCAAGTCTTAAATATAGAATCTATGCCAAGACAAATCCTGGTAAGGAATTTATGTTTCAGGATGAATAGAGAGTTCTACAAGCCTTCAAACAGGAAATTAGAGAAAACAAAAGAAGTTACTTTAAAAGGACATAAATCAAATTATTTCATTTTTCTCCCTATAAATAACTAACATCAGAAGCACGTAAGACCTACAGAGTTCCACGAGAGTTCAGCTAAGACCCAAGAATTTTATATCCAGAGAAGACGGTATTCTTTGACCAAGGGATCCAAAGGATATGCGAAGATCTCAGAAGATATACCTCTCAAATAACTCCATTTCTGCAAAGTAACTCTAAATGTTTCATACCTTAAATAGTTAAATGAGAAATTAACAAATGAGAAAATTGCAGAAAGAGAAAACCTGGCAGCAGCAGGGCAACTAGCTAAAGAATTAGCTAAGTGAGCAAAAATACTAACAAGGAGAAAAGGAATGGCCAAGCTCATTATTATCACCTATAAAAGCTATTTGAGTCACATAAAAGCCTTTGGCACAGAGGGATGACTTGTGTATTCACAACAGTTTGTTCATAAAGTGACTTTTAATCGTCTTGAAATGTCCAGCCTAGCAGCCGCCCTGGGAACATGGCTTATATGTAGTTTTTCATCTGAGATTCTAAACAAAGCATCCAAACCGAGTTCACAATGACAGAAAAACACTAAAGGGACTCATTCGAGGACTTTCTCCTCTTGGTGATTATTTCAGAATTGACTCTTTTCTGCTCCACACATTCATATCTGCAACACCTGTCCATCACGGATGTACTAATCTAGTTTACATGAAGGTGGCTTCCACCCCTTTGGCAGAATTAAATCAGAAGACTCAAGAACAGGCAGTGTTACATTCTTATTTATTTATTTAAAAATCTGTCTTGCCACCGTCAAGAGTGATAATTGTGTGGAATAAGAGATGCACATGGTCTTCATCTTTTGCTAAGGTAAATGTTTCCACTGGGCATTGAACTATAAATTCCCATGTCAGGACTTCAGCAGGAACCATACTACACTAAACATTTCCACGATGGATGTCGCCCGACTCCGTTTTTTGTTTTCCTTTTCGCTCGTGATTAATAATGTGCCTGCTCAGCAATGCCTGTACCTGCTGCACTGCTCTTGTGTTCACGAGACTCGAATGCTTCCTAACACCAGCCAGTGGTTTTCCTTTTCTCTTTTTCTTCTTCCTCCTTCCCCTCCCCTCCCCTCCCCTTTCCTCTCCCTTTCCTCTCCCTTTCCTCCTCCTTTTCCCTCTCCTTCTCTTCCTTTTTCTTTTTAGAGCAGAACACAAATGCATCTATTTTGAACAATGTCTTAAATCGATTTTCTTTTTACTAGTTGCAAAATCACAGAATCCTGGATAGTTAGATTTGGAAGAGATCTCAGGAGTTGATCCACTTTAGTTCCCCAGCTGAAGCAGAAATCTCCTCTGGAGTATCTAGACAGTGGTTGTTTAGCCCTTCCTTGTTCATCTGCAGGGTCAGGGAACTCACTACGTCAGGTTGGGACAGCTCACTTATGAGAATTTTCTCCCAGTCCTTAGAGGTAAGTGACCCTGGGTTCCTCAGCAGGGTTTTCTGAATCTGAAAGGGGTGGCTTTGCTCTTCCAAGTAATGAAGGTCCCCATGCCCTTTATAATTAAGGACGCTTTCTTATTCAAAACGTATGCAGGCAACTTTGACAAGTATGTGGTTCGAATGCGCACAGTGAGCCTCAGTAACATTTTTTGGTGGTGCTTTCTGCTTGGATAATGACTCTACTGCAAGCAGGTCTTATTGTATAAACTGAAAAGTACATGATGAGACCCAAAGATCCATAGATGGGTCCATGGGTAAGACCTCTCTCTAGAGGCTTTCCTTCTCCCCAGGATTACAGTATGGTCATTAAGAGTTCAGTTCTCGAGTTGGGATACCTGGGTTAAATCCCATCTTTGCCGCTTAATAGTTCTGTGACTTTGGCAAGTCCCTACCGCATAGACTTGTTAAGTCCCCATTAAGTAAGATAATGTATGTAAAATGCTTAGTGTAATTCCTGGTACATATGAAGAACACAATTAAGTGTTACTTGTTTTTAGTACAGCTTTTACTACTACTATACATAAATGCCTAGGGTTCTTTCATTAGGCTATACTTTATGTGCAGAGGTTCTGATTCAGTAGGTGCAGACTGGCGCTCGGGAATCTGCCTTTTTAGCAAGCTCGCTGGGTGATTCTGATGCAGGTGGTTTTCAGGTCACATTTTGAGAAATGCTGCATTGAAGAAATCCATTGCCTTTAGGATGTAAAGGTTTTAGGGCCTTAGGAAGCCCCCAGGCAAAGTGTGGGCATCTTTGTAAGGGGCTATCACTCTTATCAGTTTGTTAACAAGTATTCATTCAACAAACAGCTCTGGAGAACCTGCTGTTCATAGTGCACTGCTCTCTAGCTGGTGAAATAGAAGTGAGACCACAGTTGCTACACTTAGAGACCCCAGGGGAAGTGGAAACAAGGTCAATATGGGTGCAAGTGGTGATACCTAAGAGGATTTTGTGTGATATGTGAATAAACGTTTAAAAATGTTAACTGTTGTATATGACCTTCTCTTTTTGATATGGGATACTGTTTTCCACTTATGGTAGTGATAGAAAGTTTATTTGTAAGGCAAAACGATTTCACTTAAAAGAGCAGGTTTATATAAACAAATCTATTAAGTCAGTGGTAGAAGTGGTAGACAGAGTGAAAGTCCTGAAAGTGGTACATGAATGTCTGAAGTTTAGGAAATGATGTATTTTGTATAGGACAGTCATGCTGTACTCAATGTGGTTCCTTATTTTATTTTATTTTTTAAAATATTTATTTATTTGTTTGTTTGTTTATTTATTTTGGTTGTGTCAGGTCTTAGTTGTGGCATGCAGGATCTTTAGTTGCTGCATGTGGACTCTTAGTTGTGGCATGAGGGATCTTTAGTTGAGGCATGTGGACTCTTAGTGGCGGCATGCAGACTCTTAGTTGCGACAGGCATGCAGGATCTAGTTCCCTGACCAGGGATTGAACCGGGGCCCCCTGCATTGGCAGCAGGGAGTCTTACCCACTGGACCACCAGGGAAGTCCCTCAATGTGGTTCTTTAAATGAGGAGAGGCCAGTGAACTCAGCCTGGGAGGGCAGAGACAAGGCAGTGGTCTTTCTCCCTCTTCTCTTCCCATTCATCATGTCATAATTACCATGGAAAGAGCACTTATCTATAAGGAGTGCTCACCTCTCATCGCTTTGCATGACTCACCTTATTGAATTCTCATAACAACCCTGTGAGGTGGGATGAATGTTATCTTCATTATACAGATGAGGAAATCAGGGTCACAGAGTTCATAAGAAGAAGGAGGGTTTGAACCGTGGCAGCTCATCCTGACCTCTGATTCCCAACCAGTATTCCACCATTTTGACCTAATAGGGATGAGAACAAGTGGTTATGACAAGGGCTTGGAGGAGATGTCTGTGGTGTGTGTGTGTGCGTGTGCGTGTGCGTGCGTGTGTGTGTGTGCGGTGTGTGTAGGTGGTGAGGCTTGGCAGAATTGGTTACATAATTATAATCTGTGGGGCCCCGTGAAAAATGAAAACATGGGGTCCCTTGTTCAAAAATTATGAAGAATTTAAAGGCTAACAGAATTTTTAAGCAAACGTGGGACCCCTCAGAGCCCAGGGCTGTGTGCCCAAGTTGCACACCTACCCATGAAGCCGGCCCCAGGTCTTGGTGTAGAATGGAAAGGGGCTGAGAAAGAGGCAAACAAGGGATCCCAAGACCCTGCGCCTTTTTTTCCCTTTTCTGATAACCTACATGAGGAGCTGTTGTCACACAGCAATTTCCTCCTGGTCTTCGTGCCCTTTGAGGAGAAGAAAACTTCCACAAACAGGAAACCAGATAAGGAAGGTTGCAGTGCTCTGTGATGACTTTAGAGACCTTAACACAGCTCCAAATGTCAATATTCCTTCAATGGGTTCTGCAAATAAGAGTCCTGTGGGTAATTACATTTTTAATAAAATACAGTTTGCAGATTGATAGTCAAATAGATTTCCTGTTCTGGAAGCTGAGCTGTTCCTCCCAGTCCTGTCACCGTGCTGTCCTCGTGCTGCTCCCTTCTTGCAAATCTTTCGTAATTAGGAAAAGAGTCGTTCATTGACTTAAACCTTCAGATACTCTCAGTTCCTGCCAATTCATTCTGTGAAAGAGCTAAATGTTATGAAAATCACCATTTATTGCCTCATATTCATAATGTACCTGTTTAATGAAATGAAGCAGAAATGAATTATTTTTGGACTTCGTTGGTGGCTGCAGACCTCCATGATAAATAATCATGTGCATGGAAGGTTTAAATGGAATTTTCATAGAAAAATGCACATAATACCTTGTTTTATTAAGTGACCTTGATACATGAAAGCCTAGATTTATAAAATACATTTCAGAAATCATTATTTACTTTTCAAGATGATTTTTAGCTTTGCAAAAGCATTTGTTATAGTTTTCTTTTAAAGAGCTAGCCTCCTTAGTTATGTCTGAAGTGGACTTTCATTTAAGAAGCAATCAATTTGCACACAGTTGTTCAGGGTGTCCTCTTTGTGCAGAGAGCAAGGCACGCCTGTGGTCCCCTGGAAGAGAAATGACGTGCTTCTGAATTTTGTGTTCTTTTGTGTTTAGGACTGGTATTGCCCTTGGCATCCAACTTCAATTTCATTCATTCTGCATTTATGGGTCCTATTATGAGCAGCCTCTAGTCTGAACAAATATGCAGTTTTGTCAAATTAATGCCAGTTTTTAAAAATTCCTTTTCACAAAACATGCGAAGTCTGGAACGATAAGGAGCTTCTCTGATGAATCCTTCTAGCTGAATGGTGATTGTCAGAAGGGGATAAACATTTACAGACCTTAGAAGAGTAGTACTGCGTTTAGGAAGGATCTGCACTGGCTTCTTAGTGCCCCCTGCAGGGAAAAATACACATATTTCTGTAAACAGATAATTGTCAGGTTCATTAGATGCTCCTTCCTTGCCTAATATGGCGTTGGGCATATAGTAGGTTGGCAACAATGGATAAATACATGGATGAGTCGAGAAAACACTTCTATGTGAACATTCCAAAGAGTGAGATGGTAACCGTTCAGTTATCTGGAACCTGAGTCAAAGGAATTTCCAAACAACTAATTTTCTGTTATACATACAAACATGTGGTTATAAATAGGCTAAAAGAATATAAAATAAAGCTGGTCATGAGCTTAAAGTTCATTTAGTCCCACTTTGAGACAGGCGTAAATGATGATGATGATGTAAATGCCATTCTTTGAGCACCTATTATTGTAGACCCTTTACACATGTCATCTCATTTAATCTTCACAATAACTTTGCAAGATAGGTATTGCTATCCTATTTTACAAACGGGGAAACTAAGGCTCAGAGAGGTGGAATAATGTCATCAGGACCACACACTTAGTACCTGGCTTGAAGCCAGGTCTCTTTTGCCTCCAAAGCCCAAGTTCTTTTCCCTCACCATATCTCTACACGGGTTCCTAGAGCTTGTCACTGCCCGAGGCAGGATCAGAAAGCAAGTCTCTAGGCTCTTCTGTCAGTGTTCTTGGCTCCTTGGCAGGCTACTAGAGAACTCAGACAAAAGGATAAAGGAAATGCTAATCAAAGTGCTTCAAAAGATGTGTCATATTATAACTCTAACCATCAGGTCTTCTAAAATGGGGACCAAAGGTCATCCTCAGTAAGTCTATTGCAGATTGGGCAAATGGGTTCAGGTTACTCACGGGATATTTAAAGCAATCAGGGTGAGATGTGCCGATATAGCAGAAAAATTACACAGTTTGCAGTCATGAACTTGGTTTTAGGTCATGACTTGCTATCTTATTAGTCGTGTGATCCTCTTTGAACTTGTCTTCTCGTTTACAAAATAGGAGCGGTACAAACTGACAGAGTGGTTGTGATATTAAATGAGATCCTGTCTAGGGAATGTCTTCTAAACTAAAATATAGTTAATGTATTTTTTAATCCCAGTCTCTTGCATTCTTCTTTTCTAATTTTTCAGTTTTTGTGGTTTGGTTTTGCTTTACAGACCTTGTTTTATAGATATTTTATAAACATTTTAATTTAAGTTTCTCTAATGTGCTTTCTTTAATTGCTTTGGAGGTAAACAGTGATTTCCCCTTTATAACGGGGACAAGTGTGATTTATTACAAAATTTATTAAGATTGGAAAGTCACATTCAGCATCTGGATTAGAAAAATTATTTGCACACAAGAGGTTTGAGGGAATAAGGTTAACAATAGTAAACGTGGAAAGGTCTTCAGAATGTCAGCTGATGGCTAGGTCAGTAGGAGCCAGGACAAAGTCCAGATAGATTAATGAATGGTTGCTGAGGGCCCAGAACAGAGGAGATAATTGTGCCTGGAGCTGCTCAACCAACACCAAGAGTTGTATATGAAATGAGTAGAGTCTCCCTTTAAGAGGAGTTTTGTTTCACATGCTCGCCAATACTCAGGGTCATCAATCTTTTCAATTATACCTATTTTACTGGGTATGAAATGATATCTCTCTGTAGTTTTAATTGCATTTCCCTGAAAATTAAATATATGCCTACCTCATGAACCCAGTTATTCCACTCCTGGCTATTTACTCAAGAGGAATAAAAACATAACATCCAAGCGAAAACTTGTGTAAGAATGTTCATGGAAACTTTATTCATTCAGAATTACCCCAAGCTGGAAATAATCAAATGTTTCTCAATAGGAGAATGGATAAACAAACTACAGTATATTCTTGCTATGGAATACCACCCAGGAATAAAAATATTACGTATTACTGTAATTTACGACACGATGAATCCCCAAAACATCAAGCTGAGTTAAAGAAGCCAGGTCCAAAAGAATGCTAAACTGTGGTTATAGGTAAAACGAATTTACGGTGATAGGAATCAGATCAGTGTTTCCCTAGGGTGAGGGGGGGATCAGAATTCCCTGGGAGAGGAGACCAGAGAACTTTCTGAGGAGACAGGTTATATTTTAATAGGGGTGTGGCTTTCATAGGTGTGTACATTTTGTCAAAATCCACCAAATTGTAATACTTCAAGTCTGTGCTTTCTATTGTATGTAAGTTCCATCTCATAAGATTGATTTATAAAATAAAAACCCAAAGAAGTATTGAAAGGGGGTGCCTTTTGGCTGTCGAGGAGTCTTAGAGCCTTCACACAGAATGAGTCTAAGGACCCAGCCAGAAGAGGAGAGAGATGAGGGAAGGCAGGAGAGCTGACTCCCCAGACTGGAATGGCTGTCCTGTGAGGCAGGGAAGAAACACCCATGGTGTGTCACTCCAGAGCAGAGACAAAGGGAGGGTCAGGGAAGCAGATGATTTGAGTTCTGTGGAAAGAAGTGCTTTTTCAAGCATTAGGTATGTCTTATGATAGAGTGGGATGTCTCAGGAGACGGTGAGCTCCCTGTCACTCAGCTGAGGCTTCTCGTCACGCGTGTTGTAGAGTGGGTCCTGTAGTGATTGGGAGATTTAGCTAGAAGGCCTCAAGAGTCTCCTGTGCAAAAATTCTGCAGTTACAGGTGCTGCTGGGCAACAGGTGGAGCATGAGCTTTGGAGTCTGGCTGCCCATGTCTGAAGCTGGAGATCTTGGACCTGTACCACTAATGAGATTATCTTATGCAAGTTGACTTCTTTTAGTCTCGGTTTCCTCATATTAAAAAGTGTTGTGTTTGTGTGTGCGCCCATGGGTGTGTGTGTGTTTATCTTCCTTCTGATCTGTAACCCACTTGCAATGCTTCATGACTTCAAAGAATTATAACTGAAGCTGAAATTGAAATGATTAATGGAAAGGGCATAGCAAAGCACCTAACACCTATATTAAGCACGTGATAAGTGCTCAGTAAATTTTAGCCATTATTATTACTATTGCTGCTATTATGATCCTAAGAATTTTAAGATCAGCAAATGCCAAAGGTAGACGTTTGGGGGCAAAATTTATAAAATCTCTTATCTTAGACCCTGCAAATAGCTGTTATGTCTATCAGAAAGTACGATTAACATTCCACAGGTTAATTTAAAAAAATGGGAAAATAAGCCTTTGTGGAATACCAAATTCTGTGGATAAAAAAAAGTCCAGGGCTTCCCTGGTGGCACAGTGATTGAGAGTCCGCCTGCCAATGCAGGGGACACGGGTTCGTGCCCCGGTCCGGGAGGATCCCACATGCCGTGGAGCGGCTGGGCCCGTGAGCCATGGCCGCTGGGCCTGCGCATCCGGAGCCTGCGCTCTGCAACGGGAGAGGCCACAACAGTGAGAGGCCCGCGTACTGCAAAAAAAAAAAAAGTCCAGTGCCTGTGTATCTTTGACATAAATAGATTCTTTTGTACTTGGTTATGTTTTTACTTGGCTTTGAGTCGTGGTGATCTAGCCAACTTTCTGAGGAAAGGTGTCTTTGGTAGGATTAAGCTGACCTTGGTCCCTGTCCTGTGGGGCTGATCATGGTGGCACAACGAACACGTTTTAGTTAGAAGGTCGATTTCAAATAATCTGTGTAAAATGGTACCGATGTACTTATTTGCAAAGCAGAAATAGAGTCACAGATGTAGAGAACAAACTTATGGTTCCCAAGGGGGAAAGGGGCGGAGGGGGGGACAAATTGCGAGATTGGGATTGACATATACACACTACTATGTATAAAATAGGTAGCTAATGAGAACCTACTGTGTAGCACAGGGAGCTCTACTCAGTGCTCTGTGGTGACCTAAATGGGAAGGAAATCTAAAAAAGAGTGCATATATATATGTATATATAACTGACTTACTTTGTTGTACAGCAGAAAGTAATACAACATTGTAAAGCAATTATACTCCAATAAAAATTAATAAAAAAATCTGCATAATTTCCCAAAAGTTTCTGATGGATTAAAAATTTCATTTATTTAGGATAGGTCATTCAATCACATGGGTCAGAATTTAAAAGGGACAAAAAATGTAGAGTAAGACATTTTCCTTTTCCCCCACTCCGCCCCCCAGTTCTCTAGCCATTCAGGTCCCCTCTCCAGAGGTAAAGAATTTAGCCAGTTTCTTATGTATCTTTGTAAACACATTTTATACCATTTCTGGATCTTTTTTCTACATAGACCGTAGTTTACCTCAGAGCGTTTTTTGCCTAGTATTTTTCACTTAATGTTCACCTAATAATATTTCATTTTTGAAGTTGAGAGCTTTCTTTCATTGCAGCGACTGCATAGTTTTCCATTGCATGTAGTTAATCATACTTTATTTCACCAGTCTGGTGTTTATGGACATTTAGGTTTTCCTCTACTTTTGCTAATCAAAGCAAGGCTTCAGTAGATAATTTGCTTCATAAGTCATTTGACACATGTGCAGGTATATCTGTAGGATAAATTTCTGGATGTGGAATTGCTGGGTGAAATGACATAAGCACTTTTAAAACATTTTGATAGCTCTTGCCAGTTTTCCCTCCATTAAGGTTATACCAATTTACCTTCCACAAGCAATGTTGACCTCAAATCCTTACCAACATGATACATTCTCAAACTCTTTGATCTTTGCCAATCCAGTGAGTAAAAAACTGGGGTTGAGCGTATCTTCATATGTTTAAGAATAATTTGTGTTTCCTCCTCTGTGAATTCTCTATTTATAACCTTTGCCCATTTTTTTGGTCAGTTCAGATATATAATGTTTTTCCTTTATTGAATTTATTAGAATAAAGATGTTTATAATATTCCCTTTATATCCTTTTGCCTTTCAGACTTTAAGCTTTATTTAAGAAATAATGTACAGTAACATTTTCACTTTTGGAGTACAGTACTATGAGTTTTAACACATATATAGATTTGTGTGACCACCCTCACAAATCTATATATAGGATATAGAAAATCCAGAAAATTTCCTTGTGCTGCCCCTTTGTAGTCAAAACTTCCCCCATCCCTAAACGTTGGCAACTCCTGTCCCTGTAGCTATAATTTTGCCTTTTCCCAAATGTAATGTAAATGGAGCCATGCAGTATAAAACTTTTTGAGACTGGTTTCTTTCTCTCAGCGTAATGCCTTTGAGAGTCATCCTTATTGTTGTAAATATCCAATAATTCATTTCTTTTTATTGCTGAATGGCATTCCATTGGATGGATGTGCAAAAATTTGTTTGTCCTTTCCCCCATTGAAGGACATTTGAGTTATTTCCAGTTTTTGGTGATTATAAATAGAGCTGCATTAAGCATTTGTGTATAGGTTTTTGTGTGAAAATTAGTGTCCATTTCTATTGTGTAAACACCTGGGTGTCAGTTTATCATGACTGATTTTTTTCACTATGGCTACATTTTCCTGTTTTTTTAAAAATATATTTTATTGTGTACTGTTTATGGATGATATTTTATAGATTCTGGATTCTGTAAGCTTCCGCTGAAGATGGTTTATTTTTATTTAGTAGGCAGCTCAATTACTGGATGATTACCTAGTAATTGTGGAGATTTGCTTTTATATTTTGTTTTGCCATATTTGTGAAAAGCCTGAGGTAGTTCACAAACCCCTCTAATTTGGTGGGACTCAGGTTCTAAACTTTTCCTCTGTGGATGATATAGTCAGGGCCTGGTTGAAGGCTTTGTTGGGTGGATCTAGGGTAGACATAGTCCTTACTCATAAGAGGAAAACTTTTTGGTATGTCAGCTTGCTACCTAGAGAGTTAATGGGGTATTAATAGGTTTTTCTACCCAGACTGGGCTGGACTTCCAGTGTCCTCTAGCACTACTTGATCTCTAGTATCTCTTTTTCATTCTCAAGCTCATAGCAGCCAGTCTCTGGCAAGCACAGTCTCATCCTGTGCATGTGAGCTCAGCCTTTGAACTAGGACTTTTGGGGAACCCCAACATGAACTTCTGTGGTGCCTCTCTGTTGTAGTTTTTCCCTCTCCAGTGCTCTGCCTCCCAGCTTCCAGCTGTTTCAGCTGCCCTAAACTTTGATCTTGGCCACTTCCTCTCAGCAGGACGACCATGCTCTGCTTGGACTGCAGCTCATTGCATCTTCCTTAGGAAATTGTCCCTAGGCATATTGCTGGGCAGATTTTGCAGCTCAGCTCATGTGTTTCCTGTCTCTTAGGGGTTGCAGTTCTTATGCTGCCTATTGTCCAATGTTTGAGAAAAGTGGCTCCCTCCGTTTTTTTTTTTTAGATGGTTATTTGTGGCATAGGAAAAGTCTGGTACCAGATACTTCTGTAGGAAGCTTACTTGAATGACAGATCCAGGATGATTTATTAAGGGCAACCAGGGGTCTTTTGCTTGCAACCTAACTTTTCATCCAGGACAACTTTGTTTTTTCAAATGTCGAGAACTCTGTGCTGAAGGGTTCTAGGGATCTGACCTGGTTTGGTGATTTTCGAGTTATTCTGTGTGCTACACCTTGTGGATTGGGGACCTTTTCCAAGGAGCTGAAACATAGCTTCTGTAAAGTACACTAGGTAATGAATATTTAATTTTCAGTCCAGTTTTACCACAGTAGTGAAAACAGGTTCAATTATATACTTGTTGGGAATCCTCTATTCTTATATATTCTGAAGAGATTTATTATAGCACAGATTAAGTTCTTCCCCTAGCACAGCATAACTTCAGGACAGTTCTGCCCTTCTCAGAAGGGGCAGTTTTCTTTTTTCATGGAATGGAGACAAGATTGGTAAAGGAAAGAGAATATATAACACAGTTGGAAAACTTTGTCCCTTTATTTAACCTTGTGTTAAGTAATAACAAGTTATGGGTTATGTTTACTAACTTTTCAGAGGTGGCCGTGATACTCTTATGTCACCCTCCCCAGCTGGAGGAGAAACAGGTTTTGGAACAATTCTCTAGTGATGGACGACCTAGTTTCTCTCTTGTTTCTCTACAGGGTGTATGACAGTTTTGCAGTCTTAATGCTTGTTCATTTATTCACTAATTGAGACCTTAATAAAGGTTTTCTGTTGTACAATGTGCTATGTAACAAATACCTTTAAAATCTCTGTGGCATACAAAAACATGTATTTATTTAGCTCATGAGTTGGGTTGGCTGGGGGTTGGCTGATATAGGCTGGCCTCAGTAGGAGCCATTGAGTTCTGCTCACCATATTTCTTATGCTCCTTCTGGGACCAGTGAGCTAGCCCAGAAATTTTGTTCTCCTGGTTATGGCAGAGGTCCAAGAGAGCAGATCCAACTGCATGAGCACATTTCCTGCCTTGGCTGCATTACACTTGTTAGACTCCTGTTGGCCAAAGCAAGACACATGGCCAAGCCCGACATCAATGAAACATCTTCCTTCTGTGAAAGTAAAGAGGAGGAAATGGGTATTATTGGACAATAATAAAATCTCCTGCAGGAAATTTTTAGATACTAATCACTAAGGCTACAAAGAAGAAGGAGACATAGTCGTTTGCTCTAGGAGCACTCAAAAAATTGATCCTGAACCATAAACAGTGATCTTACACCTAATGGAAGGTATAGAGAAGGAGTTAAAACTCTAGTTCAAGTGAATAGAAACTCTTAGGCTTTTCTTCCTTTTAATTTCACACCCTGGAGGATGTTAAACTTGGATTGCTGGCAGTCTACCAGAGCATTGTGTTAAGCTGAAATCCACTGCTATTCATAACCAGGTGTACTGTGATTTTGAGATTTAAAGCCATGATCTCATATTAGAAGTTACAGTGAGCCAGGAAGCTGTTTGGGTTTATAACACTTTTAAAGCACTTGGGCAAAGATGCTGGAGATTAAAGGGAAAACATAAGCAGGTCTGTACACAGGGACTCAGAGCTACATGGCTTTGTTTTAGGAACTTTCAGTAAGAAAGGTGTGATAAAAACTGAAATATGCAGGCCATCCAAACACGTGAAGCGACAATCTAGGGTTATTGAAATGAATGACTAGAGGGATCAAGGAAGATCTTGATGGATTGCAGAGAGCAGAGCAATGGCCTGGAAATACTGGTGTCTCATGCCTCTTCCCCTTTTCTGAGGGCCTCTTCCTCAACAGTTAGTGTCAAGGTTGCAGTTAGGCCTGAGGAAATCTCATAAGACCTGGCCAGAGGAAGGCTGAGAATGTCATGCTTTTTTTTTTTTGAGTCATCCAAAATTCATGATGCTGAAGTCAGGAGGCCTGAACTGAAAGTCTGGTGTTACGGTGCCCAGAATCCCCAGACCCTCCCAAGTCTGACTGTTGACTGAATAAAGGAAAGAAGTTAAATAGAAAAAAAGATTATTGGGACACAGAAAGAAAATTTCAGGTTTTGTGGATTCCACTTTGGGAATATCTGCTCTGGTTCAACTGGGAATATCTGCTCTGGTT
This sequence comes from Globicephala melas, assembly GCF_963455315.2. NCBI lineage: Eukaryota > Metazoa > Chordata > Mammalia > Artiodactyla > Delphinidae > Globicephala > Globicephala melas. The sequence continues at coordinate 130,447,291 of NC_083316.1, forward strand.
CAACTCTTTTGTTTCCAGTTGAGGAAATAAACGCCTTTCTTGAGGTCACATGAGTCTATGGCAGGGTTAGGATAGAAACAGTTTGGTGGCCTCATGGTGGCAGCTAAAGCTAATGTTTACTGAGAATTTGCTATGCGCTAGGCTATTCTAAGCTATACTATGTATAGATTATATCCTTTTGTCTTCACTAGAATTCTGTGAATTAGGCACAATAATTACCCTTATCTAACAGAGGAGGTAACTGAGATACTAAGATACCCCCAAATGGTCTTTTGTCACACAGCTAGTAAGTGGGGGAGCCGTGATTCAAAATCAAGTAGTCCAGTGCCTGGACTCTTCATTGTTATTCTGCGATGAGAGAGATGGTTAGACAATGACGTACGTTAAAGATGTTGAATAGACAAGGATGTCTCCCTTGGAGACTGAGAGATCCCATAATTGTAAGTTAGAGAGCCCTTAGCTGATCCTTACAGAGAGGTGGGGCTGGAAAAATATTGTAGGTTGTGTCAAAACTGCCGCAGGAATTCTGTAAAGCCTTCTGAGCTGTCCATGGTGCTGAGCCCCAGCTTCATCTCATGCATCTTTGTCTATTGCACCCATCACCAATGTTTAATAACTTTCACCCTAGATGTCTAGAATTTGAAAGCCTAATAAGATAGCAATAAATAATAATTGTATTTCTACTGAGTTCTAGACATTTTAGATGTGTTATTTCACTAAATCCCTGCAACGATTCAGTGACCTTTCTTCTGAGGAAGAGACAAGCAGATGAACTACTACCATGTTAAAAGGCAGAATGAAGTAATTACTTGTTAGAAGTATAAAATTTGGGATGTGGAAGGGGGTGATGAGAAAGTAGTTGTGGAGATTTTGAGTTGGAACTAGAGGGATAATTTCAGTAAGGTTAAACACCACAGAATGTTTCCCACCATAGAACTTCAGGCTACTATCTGGAGTAGTACTACTTTAGCTGCTACCAGTTTGAACATTCTGAGTGTGTGAGATATGCCTTTTTGGTTTTCCTGGACCAGCACATTGGTGAGTGGGATATGTGCTGAAAATTCAGATCATTTACTTTATCCTCCTTCACTTAGAGATGTTACAGCTGAGGGTCAATAAAACAATTATTCAAAGTCATGCAACAAGAGGGTGGCAGAACCAAAGGAAACAGGACCTGGGTCTCATGATCAATACTCCTCATTTATTACCTATTTCAGGATTTCTCAAAGCTAGAGTCATGGATCAGTTGCATCAGCAATACCCAGGTGCTGAATAAAAATGCATGGTACTGAATTCCATGCCAGACCCACTGGAATATAATTCCTGGAGAGTGGGGCCTGAGGGTGTGGATTGTGTGTAGAACACTGATAGTCTATCAGACGTACTAAGGTTCCAGTGGGAAACTGATGCTAGCAATATCGTTCCTTTTACAATCGATTTAAAGCATATATCACATAAAAACTTATACGTTTATTAGGTAGTTGCTATACTCCTGTGATAATCCGCCTTTAAGAAAATATGCTCCTTATTTAAGAATTGACTTACTGGCATGTGAATATTCACTGTGCATTTATTGGCTGAATGTTTTTGAATATATTTCTCATTCCTTCAGGACTTCAGTTTTCCCATGTGTAAATGGAACTGTAACACCTACCTTGTAAAGTTTCTGTAATATTTATATGGACAGTTCTAATAGGACAGTTGTCTGGTACATAATAAATGTTTTCTACATGACATTTATTTTTAGAATTGGTTATTTTAACATTGTAGTTATAAAAATCTTGCAACTTTTTTTTTTGGCTTTTTAATTGCTGTACCTTTTAAGTCAAGCATGAATTATATCTCTTGATTTAATTTTAAAAATCAGTACTTTATGTTTAAAAATATGTACCTTGGTCAAATACTATTAAAGTGAAGAGATAGGAACACACAGTGGTCAAATTTGGAAAGGTAAGAAGGCATCAAATCATGAAGAATCTTATACGTCATGCTGAACATTTTGGATTTTATCCTGTAGGCAGTGGTCAGCCATCAGGGATTTTGATCTGGTGAGGATGAGGCACAAACAGTGTCTTGGGAAAACTAATTTGGCACAGGACACAATGGAGGCAGGTAGGGAAATTTAAACATTATAGCTCACATAGGAGGTGATAATTTCCTGTATTAGGTTTGTCTACTGGGAGTATGAAGGCAGGAAGAGACCTGAGAGGTCACTATTAAGGAAAATAGAAAGTATTTGGTTAATGGATATGAGGGAGAAGAAAGAAATGAAGATAATTGTGGGATTTTTTTTTTTTTTTTTTTTTTTTTTTGCTGTACGCGGGCCTCTCACCATTGTGGCCTCTCCCGTTGCGGAGCACAGGCTCCGGACGCATAGGCTCAGCGGCCATGGCTCATGGGCCCAGCCGCTCCGCGGCATGTGGGATCTTCCCGGACCGGGGCACGAACCCGCGTCCCCTGCATCGGCAGGCGGACTCTCAACCACTGCGCCACCAGGGAAGCCCAAGATAATTGTGGGATTTTAAGCTTGAGTGATGAGGCTTGACAGCTTGACAGAAATAGAGATTATCCAGAGGGAGACCTGGATATGGGTGGGGAATCAGTCTGGATCTTGATCCTGTTTTACAAATTGTGAAAAATGTGATAATAGGCAGATGTATTCACTCCTTTATACATGAATCAGTTGAATGAAAAATTTCATGTACATTCAAATATAATTTCTTTAAGCAATGCTACCCCTACCCATCCCTCGTAATTTTTATTACACTTCAATTTTATTCTTTGATGTATCAAGGTTCTTAGTTGCAAGCAAAAGAAACTACCTCTGGTTGACTTAAACAGGAAAGTAATATTAATTTGCTCACGGAATCTCTAGAAAGATTGGAGATCCAGGCTCAGACTATGTTCAGAAACAAGGGATAATGAGTGGCAGCCCCATCCGTGGCCAACATCACGCTAAGAACCAGTCTGTGAAGACACTGCTGCCCCTCTGTAGAAGACCGGATGCTATGGCTTGTGCTGTCACTGGCAATGGAGAGAGAATGCTATTCCCTGACTCTGATGTCTTTGGAAATTTGAAGCTTCTGCTGCTGTTGTTGCTCCCACATCCTGAATAGAGTCTCCTCTGTTCCTGCTTCTTTGTATTACTAGGTCCTTACTCAGAGTCCAAGGTAGAGGCATCTAGTTGGGCAAGCCCACGTCTTATGCCCTAGATGAAAGGTATAAGGGTCTTGCTTATCACTGGGATGGAAGGGTCTTGCTTTTCAGCCTCTATGGTGGGAGGTGGACCCTACCTCCCACCAAGATTCCTAAGAAGGGACATTCATATAATTACAGAAAGGACATTCGGATACTTGGCAGCCAAGAAAAGCATAGCAAACAAACTGAAGAACCAATAACCAGTGTCCACAATACATGCCTGTAAGTTTTATTTTATATCATGAGAGCAGAGTATCTCTATAGAAATACATTTTTCTTCTCTTTTTAGTTAGCTTCAAATATAGATACAGAATGTCCTAAGAATCAAAGCACTTGTACTCACATCTAAAAAGGTCAGAAAATTGCCCTGTATTTCATGGCTGGGGTTGCTCAAATTGCAGCCTATTACAGACTGAAACAGAGCACCATCTGACCTTTTCATGTGACAAGTTGTTGTATTAACAGAACTCCCTCTTTCTATGATTTTTTTTCCCCTTTCACCCATTCCCACTTATTTGAATTTAGCTCCAAGAGGGAAAAAATTAAGACAAAAGATGTGGTCTGAAATTTCAGGTTGGGGGTGAACTGATTCTAAGTTTGAATTTAGGGAGGAAAGAATTTCCTCATATTTATCTGAGGAGAGCATTGCATTGGGAATCAGGAAGCTCAAATCTTAATCTTGGGCAAGTCCTTTTCTCTCTCTGGACCCGAGATTCCTCATTGATGGGGTCCTAGGATTTGGACTCAGGAGGAACCAGATTTGAACTCCCACTTACTCACTGGTGTAAACTTGGGAATATCACGCTCTTAGCCTTATTTTTTTCATGTGAGAAGTGGAGATAATAATAGTACCTTCCTCATGGATTTATTGTGTGAATTAAATAAAAGCAATGTTTATAAAACTTGAGGATAAAATAGGATGGTTGTACCCTAGGTGATCTTTAATGACTTTCCAGGCATCGGAGAATCTGCTGTTTCATGTAATTTGCATAGCGATACACACAGTCTATGTATATGTATATCTTATAGTTCATATATGCTAAAGTGGGTTTTAGAGGAACAGGGATTCTCAGGAAGAAAAGAAGAGAAATATTCATTTCTTTTTTTCTCTATTCCATTCTCTGTGAGTATAGCTTCTTTTAAAATACTAAAAGATACTCAAATGATATGTATGTTACATATTTAATACCCCTAGGAACCTGTGATCCAAATGAAGAAACCAGAAAGACAAAGTTCTATATTTTATATGGGTTGAAATATAAGATAACCATCGAGGCAGTGTCATGATGAGAGAGTAGGTGCTGTGAGCTCAGAAGAGGGAAAGAAATGGATTACACTGGGCAGACTGGACAGAGCAAGCTTCTTGGAATTCCAGAGTTGTTCCTCAACATATGCAGTTGAATTTACAATTTGTGTCAGTGCAGCCTTTCTTAAACCTGCCAGATTTGACTATGAGAGCTGAGATGCTTATATCCCTCCAAAGGTTGGGGAAAATGGCCAGTGTGATGGTTTTAAAGCAAAATCTCTGACATGTTTCCTATCAAAAGATGGGAGCTAATTCTCCTCCCTTTGAACATGCATGGGTTGGCTTTACTGACTTGATTTTAATGAATAGAGTGAGGTGAACGACTTTCTTGATTTCTGAGTCTGTGTTAGAAAGGGCAATTCAGCTTCCAGCAGGCTCTCTCTCTTTTGGGACACTCACCCTTGAAACATTTATACAATGTAATACTATATGAAGTTATTGTATTTATTTTTAATGAATGAATGAATGAATGTATTTATTCATTGTTTTTCTCCACCCAGTAAAAAGTAAACTGCATGATCTCAGTGTTTTATTTATCTTATGCTCCATCCAACATCTGTTTTATTTATCTTATGCTCCATCCAACGTCTAGCTCATGCCTGACACATAGATGCTCAGTGGGTATTTGCTGAACGAATGACTGAGTGGTTGAGTAGATAGAAGGTTCTAGAGGCCAGGGTGACAGAAGTTTGAATACTATTAGCATATAGATGATAAGCAATAAGGCCAGAGCAGATAAATCAGGGGATAGTGTATAGATGAAGGTTAAGGACAGAACTCATCAGATGTCCTGTGATCTAACTAGCTTTCTCATAACTAGATTTAACAAAATCTGCTTTCACTTTAGGAGACAGCAGAGTGCTATGCTTAAGAGCAGGGACACTGAAATCATGCTGTCTGGGTTTGAATCCAAACTCTATAACTTACTATGTGATCTTAACCCAGCCTTTTAACCTCAATGAGTCTCTGAGTTTCTTTATATAATGGGGCTAATGGTAGTACTTAACACATAGGGACTTTTTTTTCATATAGGGACTTTTAAGAGTTAATATAGATTATAGCATAGAACTCTATAAGCCTTAAATAAAAATCAGTTATTATTCAAATTATTAATCATAGGATTTAAATGCATTGACGTAAGTGGGAATGACTGTAGTAAAAATACAGACATTTGTATAGTACTTTATAATTTCTAGTGCTTTTGCATTTGTCAACTCATTCAATTTTCAGCATATAAGATATCATTATCCCTAGTTTTTTTAATATTAATAAATGGCAAAACTTGGGCAACAACCTAGATTTTATATTTCTCAAGTGCAGTGGGCTTTCAGATTGAGGAATCAGAAGGAGAATATCAAGTACAAAGATTTAGAACTGACATTCACCCATCTTGGATCAAACCGATTTACCCCTGAAACAGTTTGGTGCTAAGCCTTTGAATGATATGTATCCTAAACATTTCCAGCATTCAATGGAAGAATGTTGCTCTGCCATGGTTTGTTTGGACTTCAACACTGGAGCCGTTGAAATTAATCTTTTTCATTACTTCATTCAACAGGTGCTTGTAGAGCTTTGTGTTAGGCACTGCGTGGGATACAGAGAAGTATAATTTATAGATTTTGACCTTTAAGTTTTTATTGCTTAACTGGGGTGAGAGGAGGGTAAAGACACACAATGTGAAGCCATAGCTTGATAGAGCAGAGTCTAAACTTTCAGTCTGTGTTTGAAGTTTAGGGAAACTTATATGAAATACGGACCATATTTCCCCTTAATCAAGCAAGCGTCACTTGGCAGAGAAGCCATTAATCATTGCTTTCTTGTCATGAATTGACTTGTTCAGCATGGGAAGGAGATTGTTCAAGGTACTGGAGACTTTTTCTCATCCCGTGTTACGACATATAGTTCCTGCGTGTGAGACTGGAAGGTGGGAAGAAACAGCAAGACCTGGTGAGCCCATCCCCAGCTTACTGCTTCTAAACCTCACTTTGACTTTCAGGGGCAGTAGAAAGGCAATTAATTCCTTCCTTCAACAAACACTAACTGAATGCCTCCTTTGAATGAGGCATTGTGATACATGCTGGAAAGATAAACACAAGAATAAGGGCTTGTCCCTGTTTTCAAGGAGCTCATAGGGCAGAGGCAACAGTATAGAATCATAGCACTGCTCTTGAGTCACACTGCCTGGGTTTGTATTAAATTTCTACCACTCAGCAGCTGTGAGACCTTGGGCAAATAAGTTAACTCCTCTGTCTCTTGATTTCCTAGCTTAGGAAATGGATGTAATAATGGTGAAGATTAAATGAGCTATTCCATGTGTCCTATAGCACTATGCTAGGCACATAATAAGTATGTAATATTAGCTGTTATTATTATGAGTGTACAAAAATATAGAGAAGTTTCACTTCCACTTAGGAAAGAAAGCTGGAAAGAGCATCACCCCCATTCTAAGACTGAGAAAAATTCAGTTAATTACAAAATCATAACTTGGTTTTGGACCTATTAGAGAGCTGAGGTCACAGAGCAAGCAAATTCTGAAATGGAAGAGGTTTCTCTGAGGAGAAACTGGACATGTGGACTGTGACATTTTCTGTGACAGAAGACAAGAAGAGAGGATGCTACTATACAAATGAGTAAGAAGAAATCAATTAACATTTTAATGTATTTCTGTAGGCTGAATATGGTCTAGAATGAAATAAGAGAAGTTGTGGACTCCCTCATACAAGAGGAGTTTGCACCCATTCTCAAGCTCTAGTCTATAAATCTTCACCAGGTGTTCACAGTAAAGTTTGGGGTCAGGGAAAGAGACCAGAGAGAGCCATCCTCACTAATGCAGGTATGGAGGAGGGGATTAGCCCCTGTTAGAAAGGTACAAAATCCCACTCTCCTTCCCAGAACCATATGTCCTACAAAACAAAAGACTTAAACTGCTGGGAAAGGGCAGCACTCTGTAACCCTCAGGAATAGCTGAGGAGCCATTGTTGCTAGAGGAAAAGGCAGAGGCTCAAAAGATCAGGTCTAAGTGCATGAGCACATTTCTAGTCTCTGCTGAACTACATTTGCTAGATTGACTCAATCCCTGACACCAATGGCCTGACCAAAGAAGAGGCATGCCCATTTCCAAGCATAAGTGCTATTAATCTCATTGCTCTATGCACAATATCTCACATTTGATAAATAATTATGATTAATTTTAATAATTAATTAATCACTCATGATAGCAATTAAAAAAAGCATTATCAAGAGACAAAGCAATCAAGAGAACCAGACTCAAAGATGACTAAGATGTTAGAACAATCAGTCAGGGACTTTAAAACAATTGTAGTTAATGTGTTGAAGGATTTAGTGGGAAAGGTGGACTATACATATGAAGAGATGAGAAATTTCAGTGGAGAGATGAAAACTATAAGAAAGAGTCTCATGGAAATGCCACAAACACACACACCACATAAGTCAGAGATAAAGAATTCTTTTGATGGGCTCATCAGTAGACTTGACACAGCTGAGGAAAGAATCAGTGAACTCGAAGATAGGTCAATAAGAATTACCCAAGCTGCAACACAGTGAGAAAAAAGGAACAGAATATCCAAAAGTTATGACAGAACATCAAGTGTTTTGACAGTTGTATAACTGGAAAATATGGAGAGAGAATGGGGTAGAAGAAATACTTGAAAAGATAATGACTGAGAATATTCTAAAAATAATTAAATATACCAAACTAAAGATCTAGGAAGCTCAGAAAATCCCAAGAAGGAAAAAAAACAACAATAAAAATAACAACAAATACAAACACAACTAAGCACACATTCAAACTGCTGAAGATGAGTAGTAACAAGAAAATATTGAAAACACCCACAGAAAAAAGACACATAAGATACATAGGACTAGGTATGAACTACAGCTGATTTCTTTCAGAAGATTTTCAAGACTGTGGGCAATAGAGTGACATCTTTAAATTACTGAAAGGAAGAAAAAATTCTAGCCACCCAGAATTTTATACCCAGTGAAAATATCTTTCAAGATTGAAGGTAAAATAATTTTTTTTTCAGATACTCAAAACCTGAAAGAAGTTTTTGCTAGTGGACTTGTGCTACAAGAAATGTTAAAAAAAAAAAAAAATTCAGGCATAAGTAACATGATACCAGACAGAAATTTGAAAAAAAGATAAAAATGTCTGAAATGGTAAAAATGAAGGTAAATATATGTAAATTATATTCTTCTTCATCCTGAAAGATAACTGTCTAAAGCAAATATGGTAATAATGTATTTTGGAGTGTAATGTATATAAAGGTAAAATGTATAACAACATCACAAAGGATGGGAAGGAGAAATTGGAAGTTGCAAGATTCTTACATTCTATATGAAGTAATATAATATTTAAAGGTAGACTGATAAATCCTAAAGGCAGTAACTAAAAATATTAGAAAGAGGTATAAGTAATAAGCCAACAGGAGGGGTAAAATAGAATTAAAGAAAATAGTCAATCCAAAACCGTAGATATGTAAAAATTAAGGTTATTTGGGGGAAATGGTGGGACGTCTGGTAAAGATGTTGACTGTATGGAAAATATGGGGTGAGCACAGAGTGTTAAGAGAAAAGGTTGAAAACAAGGCATTTGAGAGTTTGATTATGAACAGCTTTATAAAGTAGTCTAGATTAGTGATATTGAATATTTAATAAAATAAGGTTGTTTTCATCAACTTTAATAAAATAAGGATTTTTCACCTAAGTTGATATTGTGGTGCTTCTTCATAGACACAGTTTCTTTAATGATAAATGTGGCTTGTGATAGGTTTGTGAGGTTCACAAAGATGCCTGAATGTCATTCTCTTAAGAAGGCAAGTTAATTCATTTCACACTTTTGAAGGAAGGGTGGCTTAATCACAGGTATGATGCTTGTTTTCAAACAGAAAGCCAGTCATTATATGTAGGGATATCTGTTGCTTACCTCGTGTATATTCCTCTGATTCCTCCTTCTTGTTATGTGTCGCAATATTCCAAGCCAAGTGATTTGGGTAGGATGGATATAACTCTGAGCTTCAGGGACAGCTTCTGAAGGGCACAGGCCAATCAGCATATCCTACCTGCATGGTCATAGTGATGTGGCTCTGGGATGTGCACTTAATCCAGGTTAGACCAATTAAGGAAAGACAAAATTCTGGGATTTTAAGTTACCCAGTGAGCAGATTCTTCTCATGTAAACATGAAATTTTCTGGCACTACTAGGGAAAAATATGTTTGAAAAATCAATGCCAGTTCTGAGGTTAAAAATATTGAGAAATGGTGAGCAGTAGTCTGGGATCACATTGAGACTTGTGTTGAAACTCTCCTGCAGGTTGATCGGTTAATAACCGAATACACCCCCTTTTAAAATTTAACCAGATTGGGCATCGCTTTGCAACTGAAAGCACCCTGTGTGTGGAACTAGCAATTTCAGTTAATTAGACCTTCCTTCATTCTGGCTTCTTTCCCTTGTTCAAAATCCTTACACATTTTTTTTTTTTTCCTCCCTTCACTCTTCTTGGACATCATCTCTAGCCTTCTTTTGGATAAAAGGTCAGTGGTCTCCCCATTTTCTCACAGGTATCACTTATTCCAATTGACATTTACACTCGAGTAAACGTAAACTTCTCTGACCTTTTTTAAAAGCTAGATTTTAAAGAGATATTTTCTCTGTTTTAAAACGGTACATTATTGTTGCTTTTCTTTGTAAAAGGCCACATCGCTCCTTCCAGATTTTTTGGATACTTGGTCTACCCATTTAGATCTCCTTTTCCTTCTTTAAAATGGGGGTCTGCTCCTTCTCTTTCTTTCCTCTGCAGTGTGGGACGCAGGTGTTTTGTAGACACATGGGAACCACTTAACAGTAAGTTTAAAAAATATTTAGTCATTTCCACACACCATTCTTAGTTAATGTGAAATAAATACGGGAATAAATTAGCCCTTAAATATTCAATCTAGTGTTGAAAATGAAAAACAACAGATGTAGGTATTTGAGTGGGAGAAAATACTGCTAGATACAAGTCTGAAGTCTGGCCTGCTTCAAATATTCAATTCAGTTTGAGAAAGATATGCTTAGCCCTTCTCCTGGCTAAATTTTGGTAATCCATCTGCAAAAGATGGTTAAGACATAGATTCAGAGTTTACCTCTCAGGTGAATGTTTTTAGTCAATCTGTCTGTAAATGATTCCAAATTCCTCTTTCCATTTGGGGATGGTGTTCCTCACTTGACTTCTTGTCCATGGTTCAGCTCCATCAGGCACTTCCTACAGCCCCCTCTCTTTCAGTGGCATCTTAGGTCGCATCCCCTTCAGGCATTGTGCCATATGCTTTACTCTCATTATCTCATTAATTCTTACAATGAGTCTAAAAGATATAATCAGACTCTGTGAGGAAACCAAGGTTTGGAGGTGTATGAACTTGTCTGGGACCCCCTCAGCTCGTGAGTGGTAGAGCTGAGGGCTACACTGAGATTTGTCTGAGTCTAGAACCCACATGCTAACTGTGGCTGAGTACTCCCTTCACTTACACTGAGGGTCCTAGGCTGATAAGGCAAATGGCTCAGAATGAATATATTAAACATTTTATATAGGGTAAATCCATAAAACAAAGGCCAATCTCAATTGGATTGACTTCATGCTGCTGTAATAGTCCGTTGGGGAACTGCTGCGGGGCGAGGGCCTGGTACTCATAATGGCAGTTTGCTGGGGCCACCTCCTCCTGGGATATGTTTTTTCCATAAAAACTCTTTGGGTACTCTAAAGTCTTCCCTAATGTTTTCTCTAATGTTTTAAAAGTCTTTTCCCTAATGTTATTTGCTGTTATTTATAAGGTCTGTTGGTCCCAAATACTATAAAAATATACACTTCATATATTCAGAAATATTATCAATAAATCTTTAAGAATAAAAACCAACTTGAGCATCAGACTATTACTGAGAGAAGAGGTTCCCCAGGGCCCTAACATAGTCTTCCCAGGAATCTGTAACCTCTGTCTTTCTTCATAGAAAGATGACCCTTCATAGACCCTCTTCTTAGGGTCTCTTTGATCTTGTTTGTTTTCTTTCTTTTACACTCAAGAGAATATGAGAGATCTTACATTCCTAAGCTGCTTGAATCTTTTAATTGACATGTCAGCAAAAGCCTTTCATTCTTTCTTACCCACAGACATCTCCCTCCCTTCCCTCTCCATCCCTCTATTTCAATATCAGTAGTCCCTATCTTTGGAAGTTCTGGCTAATAAAACTTCACAGACACCTCCCCGCCTTTCTTTTGGCCACGTCGTGCGGCTTGTGGGATGTTCCCCAACCAGGGATTGGGCCTGGGCCATGGTAGTGAAAGCTCGGAATCCTAACCACTAGGCCACCAGGGAACTCCCACAGCCCCGTTTTTTGAAGAGGTTGCCAGTGGACATGCTTGGTCACTCCGGATATGTCCTTGGGTCTGCTCCCTACTATTAGCTTAGGGGGCCACACAACAGAACCACTCAGAGCAGAGTCCCGCAGCCAGAACGACCATAGGCTAGGACCCAAAGGCTGAGGAAAACTTAGATCCCTCCGTACTTGCTGGAGTTTCTGATTTCCCACCTAGCTTGGACAGGGCTTTAACATCCAGGCTTTTAGCAGAGACTCCTCCTTAGAGTTACAGCCAGCAGGACCGGAAGCACAGTAGAGCTCTCTCTAAGAGCCACGTGTAGAAAGCAGACATCTCACCTAACAGCTATTCAGACATCTGACTTTCTGAGCCATGAACGTTAGTCATGATGGAATGTTCTTGTTGGATTAGTCTTTGAGGCCAGGCTAGTGGCAGGGTGGTTGTTGTTCTTGGTCCAGAGGATACTTGGACCAGTCTCCACAGCAGGAGTGTTTTGGAGGACTAGAGGGCTGATTCTCATTGGAAAAGCCCCACTTGCCTGGCTTGGCGTGGCAGGATTTTTCCCGTGGATGCCCTCCTCCCAGAAATATGGGAACCCATTCAGAGAGGTCAGCTCTTACTCTGGGTATGTGCAGAGACGGGACACCAACCCACAATTCACGAAGGCTTAGATTTGAACTTTGTGATATTTAAAATCTTTGTTTGCCTAAGAAATCCTCCTATTAGACATTCACTTGATCTGACTTAAAATCCTTGGGTATATTTTCATAGGTGACCTTTGAAAACTATGGCCTGATTTAGGTTGTGCAGGGGCATTGCTAAGCAATGTTTGGTTAATATCAGTATTTCACCAACAAGTCCTGGTTTGTGCTAAAAGCTAAGTTATCATGTGAGTCCGATGTATAAAAGGACACCAACCAAGGAAACAAAAAATGCAAAGAGTGAGGTTTATCTGGAGGGTGTTTTAAAAATCATTTTATCCCACAACTGGTTAAAGTGAGAGACAATGTCTTCATAATGTTACCTTCATTAAAACAAACCATGAGAGAGGAAAAATATTGCTGACGTCAATTTCATGACATGCTACTCTGATGTAATGAGCAAACTGCATTTCTAATAGTAACAATTACTTTGCTTGCCTTTGCGGGAGATTATTGGGTATTCTCTAGCTCTCTGGGGAATCACATATAAAGTGAAGTATTCTACCCATTAGGTAAACCATAAATCTTGTTGACCTTGTTGACCTTCTTGCAGTTAGAAGTACTTAAATGTGCATCACTCCCATTTTCTTGGGACTAACATACGAGAAAAGTCACCTATCAGTTATTAAGTAACTTCTAGACACCTGGCTCCATCAGACAGAGAGAAATAATGTGGGTACTTCTGGTGAACGGTGACAGATTCGTTTTTAAGGAGACACTGAATTTTAAAGTAGTTTCCTCATGGGTCCTACTAGATGAATTTGACTTAACAGACAGTTTACAGAAATAATTCAAGCACTAACATGTTTATGCTTTTTCTGAATGTGAATATGAGAAGCAGATACCTTGCATAATTGACATCTGCAATTTTAATTTCTTTAAGCGGAGGAAGGACATACATATGAACCCAATTGCAAGCTCATTGAGGGCAGGGATCTGTAGCTTGTCTTTTTGTATCCTTAGCACCTTACATTCTCTCATCCCCTTAACAACTGTTTCATCCAGCAAATATTTACTGAGCACCGCCTATGTGCTAGGCACTATTCTAGGTCCTGATGATATAGCAGTGAGCAAAACAGAAAATCTCTGCTCGTATAGAGCTAATATTGTTGAAGGAGGATAAGGCTAAAAAATAAGATTATGATACATCAGGCATGAAGAAAAACAAGGGAGAATAAAGGGGGAGAAAGTGAAGGGAGGGCTGTGTGCACATGTGCTGTTTTCTGTAGGAGGCTTCTCTGCCATGGTGACATATGAACAGAGACCGAAGGAAATGGGGAAAGCAGCCATGTGGTGATCTGGAAGAGTGTTCCTGGCAGAGAGAACAGCTGATGCAAAGCCCTGAGGTAGGAATGTGCTTGGTGTGTGCTGAGTGGAGTGAGGAAAGGGTGGAGTCGTAGGACAGGAGGTTAGAGGTAGGAGGGAAGGCGACAGATCAGCAAGGGTGGAGTAGGTCAAGGTTAGGACTGTGGACTTTATTCTGAGTGTGATGGCAGTGTTTTGGGTGGGGCATTGAACAGGGGAATGAGGTGTGTTGATGTATGTTTCATCAGTATCTCTGGCTGTTGTGTGCAGGGCAGGAATGGAAACAGGGAAAGCCGTTAGGAAGCTCTTGCAATAGTTCTGGTGAGAAACAGTGGTGGCTGGGTGTGGAGGTGTTGATCCGCTCTTAGCAGAGAGCTTACATGCAAGAGGGGTTCAATAAGTGTTTATAGCTTTCATTTACCTGCATCCCAATATCCCTCCCTCCGAATATCTGTAAAAATTTGCCTTGTTCAGGCAAATGTATTTACTTCCACTGTGTTTCTTTTTAGAAGAATTTTAAAGTATATATATTTTTGCAGACCACAGAAAGGTGAGGGAGTGTCTTCTTAGAGGCTCCAAATATTCAAATAAGAGTAATACCCTAAAAAGATTTTTTTTAATTAAAAATATTATATTCTGCTAGTATATCCATCGTGTCTGCTGTTTGAAAGAGATCTTCTATGCCCTCTTCTCCACTTTTTTTTTTTAAATAAAAAGTTTGAAAATCACTGCTTTATACTTTCTAAGTCCTGCTCAAAGCTTTGCAGCAAATTCTCTTTCTTGTTAGACCAGTCCTTCGCCATCTGGCAGATGCTGACCCTTTCCCACCTCTGTTTCCAAAGGAGCACAGGCTAAGATGGTTTTCACCAAAGGTACTGTTGCAGCATCAGCATCTCTGGTGATGATCATTAATAATGTCAGCTCAGCTCTGGAAACACTTTTGGGAAGTTAACCAGTTGATTTGCTTTCTCTCTTATTTTGTGGTTGTCTGGCTACCATAAAGGCAAAGTGTCTGCAGGGTGACGGAGGTCTTTTTAACGGGGCAGCTGACAATTTGGAAGTATGGGTAATAGAGTGAGGATTTTGACGGGTGTAGCTACACTGATCTCAATTACAGTGGTGTTGAATGGAATAGACGTTTCGGAAGGTGGTTCTCCAATTTAAGTGCATGCAGGATCACCTGGAGGGCTGCTTAAACCATGAATTGCTGGTCTGTGCCTTTTCAGATTCAGTCGGTCTGGGGTGGGGCCTAAGAGTTTGCATTTTTAACAAGTTTCGAGGTGATGCTGTTGCTGGGGAGGAGGTTTTGAGAAACGCTGAACTAGGAGAATTCACCTAAGAGAGAGAGCAAGAGCAAGTGTGTGCGTGCGTGTGTGCGCGCGTGTGTGAGGGAGAGAGATTGATTAAATGGTGTGGGCAGTTCAGCATGCCGTTTCCTTAGTAAGCATGCACCCGTGAGCGAGTGTGCAGTGGGAGATGAATTCTTCAGGCTAGAGCCAGTGAACTCTGAAAGGACTAGAAGCCCTGGTTGCTGTCTTTGAGAATCTTGTAACCTAATTAATGTTGGAGGGGAAAAAAATGCTGCTTATTCTGAAATAAATGCATGCCAGATGACAGGGGATGAATTGTCTGGAGTGTTAGGTAAAAGGATGGAGCTGGAAGGACACAGAGCTGCTTTGGAAGCAGGCCACCAAGCGCTTTGTTACCCTAGGAGGAGTGAAGGCACTCGTGGTAGGGTCGAGGGCAGGAGTAAGACCTCAATGGTGGGAGGTGAGCAGGAGGGAATGTGTGTGGCTCAGGGGACCGGGGAGTTAGGAACCTGGCTGGCTAGAGGGAAAAGACCAGTTTGGGGAGACAAAAGGAATGAGTTTTGGACACTGGCTGAATGAAGAGGAAGTATAACAAGGCCTTGGACCCTGACGAATGTAGATAGAAGGTCAATCATACCTAACGTGAAATAAAAAAGCTTCCTTCAGGAAAGAGTGTGAGGATGTGCCTGAGTACTTGGTTAATGAGAGGTGCACGTGTGCCTCACATTTCTTTTTCTGCTAAAACAGACATTATCTTATGAATGGAACAAAACGGCTGTAAACTCTAAGTAGGTGATGTAGTGATGCTTTTAAACATTAAGGAAGAAGCATCTTTTATTAAGAGCTAAAGGGAAGGGTAAAAATATTAACATCCTATAAAAAGGCAACAGCACCTGATTGAAGCAGGTGTGCCAAACGCTTTAATTTTTTATTTATTTTTAGTCTCAAGTATTGTGATTTGGAAAATTGACTTTCACAACAGGCAATAGAGTGCTTGAGAATTCTAATAATAGTCTACCAATATCTATTCATCTATTATTATAAAGTACATTAAAATAATGAGGACATTTATTAAACTTCTTTGTAGCTCCTAGAATATTTGAAGATACTAAGAATTTGATAATAGGCATTTTAACCAAGCAGATAATCCTCTAAACATAAATAGCCTCTCAAGTATTTTAGGGCAGTAACTATGTAAAGGATGTGAAAATGAGAGATTTAATAACAATAATTAAACATTTCAGTAATAATGACAGATGTGATCAGCATCTTTGAAGTGCTTACTCTGTGCTAGGCACTGTGTGTGTGTGTGTGTGTGTGTGTGTGTGTGTGAATGCACATAAATTTCTCCCTGTGCATGTAAAAACACTCACACCCAAAAACACTTTAAAATAACTTTATTCAGGTGTAATTACATATCATAATGTTTACTCATCACAAACGTACAATTCAGTGATTTCAGTAACTTTATAGAGTTGTGCAGCCATCATCTCAAACCAGCTTTAGAACATTTCCATTACCCCAAGATGTTTTCTTATGCCCATTAATAGTCAATTTCACTACCGCTTGCAGCCCTAGACTGCCTTACTCTCTGTCTCTATGGATTTCCCTTTTTCTGGACACTGCATATCAATGGATTCATACAATATGTGGTCTTCTGAATCTGGCTTCTTTCACTTAGCATGTTTTTGCGATTCATCAACGTTGTACCATGTATCAGTAATTTAGCCATTTTTATTGCCAAATAATATTCTACTGTGAGGATATGCAACATTTTGTTTGTCCTTTCCCCCAACTGAAGGGCATTTGGATTGTTTCCAGTTCTGGATTATTATGAATAATGCTGCTGTGACTATTTGCTTACAAGTCTTTGTGTATACACAAAATTTTAATCATTCCAGTTACTCTGTGATTTAGAATCATTGTAATTTCTTTTTCTCCAGATAATGAAACTGAGGCTCAAAAAATTATGAACCTTAATACCTGAAACCATAAAATTCCTGGAAGAAAATGTAAGCAGTATGCTCTTTGACCTTGGTCTTAGCAATATTTTTTTAGATCTGTCTCCTCAGGCAAGGGAAACAAAAGCAAAAATAAATAAATGGGACTATGTCAAACTAAAAAGATTTTGCACAGTGAAGGAAGCCATCAACAAAATGAAAAGGCAACCTACTGAATGGGAGAAGATATTTGCAAATGATATATCCAATAAGGGCTTAATATCCAAAATATATAAAGAACTCATACAAGTCAATGGCAAAAAAACCAATCTGATAAAAAATGGACAGATATAATAAACTATAATGGAAAAGAATATGAAACAGAATATCTTTATCTATCTATCTATCTATCTGTCATCTATCTGAATCACTTTGCTGTATGCTGGAAACTAACAGCACTGTAAATTAACTATACCACAGTAAAAAAAAATTAAAAAATGGGCAGAGGACTTGAATAGATATTTTCCTGAGGAAGATATAGAGATGGCCAGCAGGCACATGAAAATGTGCTCAGCATCACTAATCATCAGGGAACTGCAAATCAAAACCACGATGAGATATCACCCCACACCTGCCAGAATGGTTGTCATCAAAAAGACAGTAAATATTAGGCATTGGTGAGGATGTGGAGAAAAGGGAACCCTGGTGCACTGTTAGTGGGAATGTAAATTGGTGCAGCCAGTTTGGAAAACAGTATGGAGATTCCTCAAAAAATGAAAACTAGAACTACCATATGATTCAGCAATTTCACTTCTGTGTATTTACCTGAAGAAAATGAAACACTAATTCAAAAAGATGCATGTACCCCAGTGTTCATTGTGGCATTATTTACAGTAGCCAGGATATGGAAACAACCTAAGTGTCCATCGATAGATGAATGGATAGAGATGTGGTATATATGTACAATGGAATATTACTCAGCCATGAAAAGAACGAAATCTTGCCGTTTGCAACAACATGGGTAGACCTAGAAGGTCTAGTGAAATAAGTCAGACAGAGAAAGACAAATACCATATGATTTCACTTAAATGTGAAATGCAAAAAAACAAGACATGAACAAAGTAAACAAAACAGAAACAAACTCATAGATACAGAGAATAAACTGGTGGTCGCCTGAGGGGAGGGGGTCGGGTGTGGGCAGCATACGTGAAGGGGATTAAGAGGTACAAACTTTCAGTTATAAATAAGTCATGGCGATGTAATGTACAGCATAGGGAATATAGTCAATAGTATTGGAATAACTTTGTATGGTGGGAGGGGGAGGTATCAGGAACATTATAGCAGAAATGCAAAGCTAATGAGCTAATCAGCTTCTGATATTCAATGTAAGATTTAGGGACAAGGTAGTAAGATTAAAAGCCAGGTTTTAGAAGAAAGAGTGTAGGGAGAGGAAAATGGAAGAGGGTAGTACATTTATTTATTTTTTATTATTTTTAGCATATCAAGAGGAAAGCTTGGAAGATTTAGATCTTCGTTTCTTCCATAGTTGAAGAAGATACCTCTTCCACCTGTTGGCAAGGCTCTTTGGCATCCCACCCCGGGAGGATATGGCCAAGTTTGATAGGAAATGTAGGAACCTGCTCTCTGGCCAGGGCTTGAGTGGGGAGAAGTGCAACCGCAACAGGGCTGAGCATGTGGGCCCCCATCTCCCCATGTGGACTTTGGGTTGGAGCGAGCAGGGGTGGTAGGGTTAGTTGAGGAGTGACAAGTTCATGGGCTTTGGACTTGAGGCACATTTGGGGCTCTGGGCAGAGCTTGCCTCCAGTCTTCCCCGCTCCAAACTGGTAACAGCTGCATAAAAGGAAACTTGGTAGCCCGGCATGGTTAGCGGAGAGAAGGCGAATGTCTGGCTTTCCTAAGGTGGCTTCAGTGTCCTTGTGGTGTGGAGGGACTCCCGGCATGCCTGCATGCTCCTTAGGGTGTTCCCTGATGGTTTGAGGGAACATCAGCTCTGCGCTGCAGAGATTGTGCGTAGACTGCCTACTTCCGGGCTTTGACGGAAGCCATGACACAGCAGCTTTAGCAAGAGCTGGAGTGAGAATCAAGTCGACTAGAGAACCCCTCTAGGCCGTCATCAGAAGAGAGACCTTCCTGTGGTGTGTATCAGGCACTGATTTCAGCAGTAGCAGAACACTCAGGGACAGAGTAACTATGAGGTTCCCAACCAGCTGGCTCTACTCAAAAGCCAACTTGAAACCAGGGGTACTCTTGTCACAGGGCAGGGACTAGACTGAGCCCAGGAAGGTGCCTAGGTCATAAAACCTAAGCAGACGCTTACTTCTCCACTTGAGATTTACATCCTGCCGCCTCCCATGTTCCCTGCCAGCATCTTGGAGAGGAGCAGGGGAGGAGTGGAAATGTATGACAGAACATTGATATTTAAAGCAAGTGAGCCTTACCTTAGGAATTTTAAGTTATTGTGTGAGTCCAGGTGTGCTGAGGTAGACTCTCCCCAGGTTCTGTTGTTTGCTTGCTTCCCGCTCCCTAGGGCGCGAGGGCTGGGAGGAAAGAGCTGGTCTGTCAGGGAGATGGACAAAGAAGTACCACTTCCTTGGCATATGGATTCGTGACCTATTTACATATCACTGCAGAATCCGGGGGCTAGGATCTGAAGCCAAATTTTGCCTGACTCCAGAGCCCAGTTTTGGAGACAGTAATAATAACAATAATAGCTAACAGGTTCTGAGAGCTCATTGTGTGCCAGGCACTGTTCTAGGTGCTTTATGTGTATTAATCCATTGGATCTTCACAATACCCGTGTGGTATTAAGTGCTATCCTCATGTTACAAAGGAAGAAATTGAGACACAGAGAGGTACAGTAACTTCCCAAGGTCACACAGCACATGGAAGGTGGTGAGCCAGGTACGCTGGGTATGGAGCCTGCACTCGGAACCACTTCATCACGAAGGCAGTTGACTTAGATGACAATATCGTCTTACGTTGTATACCATTTCACACCTTTCCGAGAACTTTCACAATATGGTCTTATTTTATCCTGGTGACAGACAGTGGTTAAATGGGACAAGAGGCAAAATTACCAGTTTACCTATGAGGGAATCAAGATGGCAGTAGCAGATAAGGAATGGCATGGGGCCTTGAAGATACCACGCCTGCTCTGACGAGAACATAGGGCATGTGGAGCAATGCGAGAATGTCATGTCAAGGAGTTTTCCGGGAAAGTTAAATACAGATCAATTAGAGGCAGAAAAGAGAAGATATGGAATGTACTTGAAGTTGACGGTGTGTTTAATAACTACTCAATAGAATTCTGTCTAGATCTTAAAAAAAGAGAAAATAAAAATCTGCTGAATGCATCAGCCTTCTGTTAAGTCCCATAACCATACTCCTCTTGCTATCAATTTTTATTAAAGATTGGTTGAACCTAAAGAAAAGCCAGTTTTGCTAATTACTAAAGATATTTAAGGAATAATGTCTTTCTTACAGTGTTAGATGAAGCAAATAAGTAGCAGCAGAGATTGATTAATGACCATAGCAAACTTGAGGCAATCAGTCACAAAAGTCATTTATTCCAGAGCATTCAATAGAGAAATATTTTCTAAAATATGGCACGTGAGATGGTTTTAGGGACTATCCCAAATGAACATTTTTATAACAGTTATAATTTTTATGAGGACAATATTGGTTTCCTGTTTATGGAAATGGTTTACTTAAATTTAAGTTTAAAAGTCAGGTGATTTCACTATGTTGTCCACCTGAAGCTTATATAATCATACACCAACTATACGTCAAAGAAAAGTCAAATGGATTTAGAGAAAATATTAAATAATAGCACAGATGGTATATGAATGTGGGAAAATCACAAATGACTAAAGTTTGGGAAACACAGTATTAATGGAACAAAGACTAACTGGTTATATAACAACTCAAAAGTGAAGATAACAAGATATTTTTCTCCCTTCCTAGCCTACTCTCAGCTTTTTTTCAGGGCTTACTATATATCATGCACTGTGCCAAACACTTTACTTGTATTAGCTGATTTTATCTTACACTAGTTGTCACTCCAACATCATTCTCTTATTATTCCTAAATAGCAGAACTCTTATTTTTACTAGGGTGTCAATGACTTCCGGCTGAAAGACTACATTCCCAGGTTGCTTTGCAACCAGTTATGCCACGTGGCTGTTCCGATAGATGAGCTGTAAGTGAGAGAATTGTGAGGAGCTTCGAAGACTGGCTACTTAAATGGAGCTAATTCATATGGAACAAGTGCCCATTTGTCCTTCCCTGGAGTGCTGATCCTTCCTGCTCCCTGGAATGCCTTTGTGATGGCTGGCACTCCAGTAGCCACCTAGGAATGTGAGATAAGTTTGAGGATGGAAGCCAAATGCTGGAATGATGGAGCAGAAAGAGAGTAGAGGCAGAGGCCCTGATGACCATGGAGCTGTACCCTCTTTTTTTTTTTTTTTTTGCGGTACACAGGCCTCTCACTGTTCTGGCCTCTCCCATTGTGGAGCAGAGGCTCTGGATGCGCAGGCTCAGTGGCCATGGCTCACAGGCCCAGCTGCTCCATGGCATGTGGGATCTTCCTGGACCAGGGCACGAACCTGTGTCCCCTGCATCGGCAGGCGGACTCTCAACCACTGCGCCACCAGGGAAGCCCCTGTACCTTCTTTTGACTGTCTACTTCAGATCTCTTTTACCTGAGGTAGAAATAAGCTTCTACCTTTATAACTTTCATTATTTGAGGTCATTGGTTAAAACAGCCAAACTTTTTTTTTAAATTAAAATATAGTTGATTTATAATAGTATATTAGTTACAGGTGTACAACACAGTGATTCAATATTTTTATAGATTGAACTCCATTTAAAGTTTTTACAAAATATTAGATATATTCCCTGTGCTATACAATATATCCTTGTAGCTTATCTATTTTATACATTGTAGTTTGTACCTGTTAATCCCCTACCCCTATCTTGTCCCTCCCCACTTCCCACTCTCTCCACTGGCAACCACTAATTTGTTCTCTGTAACTGTGAGTCTGTTTCTGTTTTGTTACATTCATTTGTTTTATTTTTTAGATTCCACATATAAGTGATAACATATAGTTTTTGTCTTCCTCCGTCTGACTTATTTCACTAAGTGTAATACCCTCCAAGTCCATCCATGTTGTTGCAAATTACAGAATTTCTTTTTTTTATGGATAAGTAATATTTCATTTTATATATATATATATATATATACACCACTTGTTTATCCATTCATCTGTTGATGGACATTTAGATTCCTTCAATATCTTGGCTATTGTAAATAATTCTGCTATGAACATTGGGGTGCATGTATTTTTTTGGATTAGCGCTATACACCCAGGAGTGGAATTAAAACAGCTAAACTTAATACTGATAGAAGATGAAATATCAGTTTGGAGTGCTTTTGGATGTAGGTAACAGTAAACAATACTTAATGGAAGCTTAAATATAGGGGTTTATTTTTCTCACATAAACTAGCTTTAGGCATTATGTCCACATAGCAGACAAGAAGGGGATGGAAGTATCAAAGTTCTGCTCTTCACAAGGTGTTGTCTTTTTACTGGGCAGGGATATCCTCCCCAGCAGAGTTCCTCTAACACCCCATTACAGAACTGCATTTCCAGGATCTGGAGTGGGGTCCACCCTTCTAACTACTGAAATATATTGGGCTCTGTTACTATGGAAGAAGGAAGTGGGGAGAGGCTGTGAATGGGCTGTGGACAGTGAAGAAACCAAGGCTTAGAGAAGAGGTGACAAGCTACTATTACACAGCCAGCAGGTAGAAGAACTAGGTTTTGAATGATGCTCGAACCCTCAAAGCTGGGGTCTTAACCACTTTGATAAACTGCTCTCAGAAAGGCCTTAAACATCTTAGCTTATACTTTTAAAAATTTTATTTTCAGACTGTTAGGGGTTTTATACAGGAAGTTCTAAATGGCAAGTAGCACTAGAGAGTCCTGAAAGATTCCTTCCAAATTAAGCTTCTAAAGCAGCTGTATCTAACAACTTTTGAAATGATAGAAATGTTCTGTGCTATTCTGTCTAGTATAGTAGCCACTAGCCACAGCCATTGAGGACCTGAAATATAGCAATATAATAGCAAATAAGGAACTGAATTTAAAATCTTATTTAACTTCAATGAATTTAAATGAAAACAGCCACCTATAGCTAGTTGGTACTGTAGAGAACTTCACAGTTGCGGAATCTCAAAATATTGGTTCTCAGAACACCCATAAATGCTAAGAATCAACAAAATTCCACCCCTCAGATCGATTTGTTTTTAAGAAGTAATGGGTCACCATTGCTTTGCCTGAAGTGGTGTTAACGGCCACCACAAGTTTAGTGTAGACATAGTCGTGTTATAAATATTGGTGCAAAGGATAGACCTGTGAAAACTGATTCATGGAGCTCCAAGGTTACTTTAGAGCAAGTCAGGCTTGCTTTTCTGAAGTTACAGGAGGACAGATCTTTGTCCCAACATAAGAAGAAAGCAGAGCGGGTGTGCAGTGGCATGGGTCAGCAGGGCGAAGTAGTAAGCCTCCCATTAGTTCTGCTGTACGACTGGTGGTACTACTTCAGTTACAAAAGCCTATCATGTCTTTCCTCTGAGTCAGTAATAAGTTTAGATCTTTAGTTTCCAGGACACAGGTCATTTAAATGCTTCATCCTAATATGTGTCTGAAGAGATGAGCGTATTTTAGGATGTGTCCATCTTACAGCAAGTTGGGATGAACTATACCACTGTGAAGTAGGGAATTTTGTCTTTTGCATCTGTTAATTTGCTTCAGGAGGAAGAATGCTGCTCTCTAGATAATTTAGTTTCGTCATGTTAGTTTACTGATTTGCAGACCTCCATCAGAGAAATGAACCAAAGCTGTTTTAGTTATCGCCCATGTCCTCAATCCATTCCCTTTCAGTGACAACAGTAAGAAGAGATGGATAACTGCAAAGCGTGTTGGGATATTGTGTCCTTCTTGCCATTCTCTGCTGGGGGGAAGAGAAAACTGGGAGTCTATCTTGGGATCCCCTGCTCTCAGCCTTCAGGAGGATTTTCCAAGATGGTTGTGTAGCCTGACTTCTAAAATTGGCATTTGGTAAACCCCAGACAGCATCTAACTAGCTAAATTGCATTCCTTTGAATTTTGGTCAATGCCCCTAAGGTTCGTGGCATGGATATATTGACAGCATTTTTGTTTGTCCTGTTTTGCTGTACCAGGTCTTCCAATTGTAAGTGTCTCACTGAGGACATGATAGGCTGGAGGAGCTTTGAGCTTCTTGGTGTGCCATGATGCATTTGGAGAAGAAATCAGGAGCGGCACCACCCGAGTGAGGCTTGGCTTGAGTCCTTCTGTTCTCAGTACAGTCGCACCATATCTCTTTGGTTAGCGCCTTGGCACTTTAACCATTCTCTCCAGCTCTGCATCTTACCTGTGTTGCTCCTCCCATCCAAACAGGTGCCAAGCATTGTCCCACAGCAGCATAGTCTACATCTCAGGAGCCAGGTGGGAAGATCTGGATCTCAATTTCTGCAGGGCTTCAACTTAAAAGTTCTCAGTTAATCACAAAGGGCACATCTCTTTCTGGAGTCAGGTCCTGACTCTCTATTCTCAATTACCTTGGAAGTGATTTGGAAGTCTCAGGTAGAGACAGTGAATCTCATCAGCTTTTCATCTCCCATAATCCCTGAAACTTCCAGTTTGTTGTGAATATATCACTCAAAGCAAAGAAGGCAAACGCGCTAACGCAAATTGAGCTCTTAACAGGAATGGGTGCTCAGCTGCTAATTTGCAAACACGCTCACTCTTTTGTTTTTTTTAAAGGGCTGTTGCCTTATATATGTTGACACCTGGTTTAATCATTTTGACCAAACCCCTCCTACAATATGTGAGGCCTTAGATGACAGTGCAGTATGGGAGCTATTAATGATGTCTGTGCTTAAAAATAATAATTATTTAGTAAAATCCCAAAACTAAAGTTGAAAAACTTTCTTTCCCTCTACCTTAAAATTAAGAAACAGATGGCCATCTGTAGCCATATATTTCTTGTTGTTACAAGTAAATGAAGCCACAGGAGCTTATTTTATCCTAAAAGCCTCCATCTGCTAGATGTAATCTTTTTGTACCTGTGGAAAAATGAATAGAATAAGGACCCGCTTGCTTCTGACCTTGACACTCAGATTCTGCACCTAAGATAGTTTCCTTTCTTCCTTGACAGGTCTGAATTCCAAAATATTAGCGCTGTAGTCTCTGACGGTTTCATCCTTTTACCTAAACGGGGATGAATTTGGCTTCATAATATTCCGGGTTGGCATATGTTTTGCTGCGACACAGGGAGAGGATTTTCCTTTAATGAGCAATAACCTCTGTCCCTTCACAGTGTCTTTTCTTGTAAAAATGCTCAAGCATGCTTTGCCTCGCTGGGCTTTTTGCCCAGGTGTAAATGAGAAATCATTATAAAAGAAAGGGGTATTAAAAAGTCCTCACTTGTGTCATGGATCTATTTATACATTGGAAGGAAGGGCAAGTGGGATAAACAGAATGACTTGCTGTGAATGTGCTGATTCGTTTGCCCTCATCTTTTCAGACCCAGCCCCAAGTGGCTCCCTACCTCTCTTCCTGCCTTCTGTTCACCACCATCACCGTGACATTATTCTCCTGGAACCGTGTGTTTCTTTCCCAGTGGTTGTGTGTAATGAGAGTGCTATTTAAACAAAATTCGTTGTCATTCAGGCTTCCTTTGGTTTCAGGCACATTGCTTCCACTTCTGCTCAGCACTTTAGAAAGTTGGAGTTGTAAAGGGGACCTTAGAGGTAATGCTTAACTCATTTTGGAGTGAAAAAAATAACCTGAGGCTAGAAGAGAGGACCGAAAGTCCAAGGCAAAGCTAAGGCTGAACACGGCCTCTTGTTTTCTCTGACCCACAGCCTGTGAGAATCACACGGAGAAGCAACACGAGCCTTAAGGTTTGCACGGAAAACTAGGATGCCTGACTCCAAACACGAGGATTTCCATTAACGTCCTTGGTATCGAACTTAGGCAAAGTAGAATGCATGAGAGTGCTTGTTAAAGGTAAGAGTGAAAACGCTAGGGAGCATTTAAGTATGACTTCAGGATAGGTTATTGTAGAAGCATGGGCCTACTCTATTTTTCAGGGTGATCACTCCCTAACTCCACACACTTATTCTCGTGATGGACAAGCTTTCAGTTGTTATAAAGGAAAAACAATGTATGGAAAAAATTAAATGGGGAAAGGAGGGAGAGGAGAAATAATAGTGACCATAAGCCTGACTTCTGGCTGTGTCAGGAACTGGCAGTGTGATGCTGGGCGAGTCACATCCTCTCGCTAGGCCTCAGTTTCTCCATCTTTAAACGAGGAGCTTGGTCTAGACCTGGAAGTGTGGCCCTGGACCAGCATTATCATCATCACCGAGGAGCTCGTTAGAAGCGCAGATTTTCAAACCTACCAATCGCAAGCTCTAGGGGGTGGGACCCAGCAATTTGTGTTTTAACAAGCCCTCCAGGTGATTCTCAGAGGTGATTCCTCAAGTGTGATTCGAACTTGATCACACTCAAGCTTGAGAACAGCCATGAATAATCCCACTCTAAGAGCTTGACTCTCAGCTGCCAGAGCTAACGCTGCAGAAGAGTCAACAGCTCTCTTCTTGTTCCCGAGAGGTCACTTCCAGATGGTGAGTCTGTGATTCCAGTGTTTTACTTGGCTTTGTACATTGCTGCTTCCGTTTCTGTATCAATTTCCTGTACTTTCTGCCCGTAGAAATCAAGCATCTGTTTACCTTTCTGAATGCAAGGGTGTCATATTAAAAACCTTCCAGTATTATCAACATGGAGCTGTGGTTTTAGATCCAGAAAACCAAGTGTTTGCAGTCATGACTGTTCAGTGAGTGAGTGCCTTGGCTGGAGAATCAATGCTCATGTTGGCTATCAATTCTTCCGTGTAGTCTTGGGTTTTTCTGGTCTCACCGAAATGGGGGCAGTACATCCTGATGGTATTTGCCGGGGCTCTGGCTTCCTTTTGCCTGCGTTCAAGTTGAGCTCTGCCACTTGCAACCTTTGCTAAGTTATTTTCTGCCTCAATCTTGGTTTCCCCATCTGTAAATAGGGAACCACACAGTACCTATTTTACAGAGTTTTGTGAAGATTCAAAAGGTTCATGTAAATATGCTTAGCATACTGGATTGCGTCCATTAAGTACTCCACGTTCAGCATTAGTCCACTTTCCAGTATTCTGCAGCTTTTGAATGAGGGTGATGATGTTTTCTTGTAATAGATAACATGTAAATGATATGTAAATGTGAAGTAAAAGTAAAGTATTTGGAAAATTACCTTATGCTTGGGAAGTATCTTATATTGCAACAGTGATGCAATGGCTAATGATCTTGGAGTAAGGAGTCAGATATCATGACAATTTCAAAAAGAGAGGGTGAAGAGATTAGCACAGCTGTCCTTTGTGGAGGGTCACCTCTCTAAATACACCTCTCACCTTCTCACAGTGCTCAGTCATGACCCAGTTGTTCTGGGTCATTTCTAGGGTTCACTGAGATCTAATAGGCTTCCCAGATTAGGGGGGTCTCCTGTTATGTGCTCAAGCTGCCCCCACAATTTCCCTTTTGTAACACTTGTTACTCTTGAAGTAATTAGTTCATGGTTTGTCTTTACTTGGCTGTAAGTTCCATGAGGGCCAGAACCATGCTTGTTGATTTTATATCCTCATGGTTTAGCCTGGTTCTTGGTTCAAATGCAGTAGCTCAGAGCTTCTCCTCCCTCCCCCCCAATGTCTTGGCACATACGTGTGTCCTGATGGGTTACAGGTGTGCTGAGTTACTGATTGCTCAGCCTTTGGGGGGAGTCCAGGCAGGGATAGAAATTGTCAGGTTTCCAGAGCCAGTCTCTTCCCACCACTAGCAGCTTCATCTGTTTACTGCAGTATGAAAAAATAATTGACTAAGTGTGCTATGATGTTAAAAAGGTTGGGAAGTATTGAAGTATTTGTTGGATGGATGGAAGAATATCTTTGTAGATGGATAGATAGATGGATGTCTCAACCCATGAGAAGTTATGCTTATCTATTGAACAGTGTAATAGAATCAAAGGAGTAGGTGGGGTCTGTCACAGAACAGACCCAAGGGCCATTTAAACAGTCCAAACATCCCTCTGGAAAGAAACCTTAGGTTCCCCAAATAGAAAACAAGAGAGCTAGATCGAGCCTGAGAACGAGTTTTGTCTAAGGTAAAAAGTTTGCATGTCAATCTCTGTATCAAAAGTGGACTGCAAATTCCCTATTGAGATAGGCTGTTACTCAGTTTTGTGTCATGGACGCTGAGAACAGTCCTCACCTGGGTCCAGGAGGATTAGTAAGCTGTGGGTCATTAAGGGTCAACACAATACATGCCTATTCCAGGGATAGGCAGAGTTTTCCTATTACATAATATCAACGTGAAAAATTCCTTTCTTATCAAAATTATTGTAATTTAACCACCCATTTTAGCAAAACGGCCAAATGGTACTGGTTGGTTGAGGGAGGTGATTCTCATTCATTTATTATCTCTAGTGAAAACAGTAACAACAGAACATTGTTCATTGCTCCACTTGTTGCATTAGGAGTCCAAGTTAGGAAAATGAGTTGCAGAATAATAAGTCAAAAGTTTAGACTTAATATTCAAACAGAACTGGAAGAAACAGAAGCAAGACAGTTTTCCAATTCGTCCTACCCAACATTCTCTACTTTGTATTTGACATTATTTCCTCAAGGCAGAATCACTTTGAATGGCCATATATTTGCAAAATGGCTTTCCTCTTGTTTCCTACTGTCTTAAGATGTCTGTGCTGCAGGCTGGCTTGGGGTAGCATATTTGATAAGATATATTAAATATGGGTATTTAGGGTTTAAAATATGTGTTTAGGTCCCTGTTTGGCGTTGGTATAAATCACAGGTCTGGCTGAGGCTTATTTGGTGGTGATGTAAATTATGAAATAACAAATGATGAGTAAGACCCCCAACATATTCCATGTGAGATAATGTCTTCCCCATCCCTGGGTGGGTTGCTGTGGTGACAGTTCGTGGAGCTGGAAGTAATGAGATTTAGAGGAAATCGGGAGAGATATTATAATATTGGGACTTAAAAATTTTTGTGAAATTGTTTTTCTGATGGGCTTGGTCTACCATGTGCCCAGTTAAGTCTTAGGATTTCTTGAGTTCAGAGATTTCTGTCCCCTCTCTGTTGGCTTTAGGAACCACAGCTATTGCAGAAAATGGATTCTGGACCTGTTAAAAACAACAACGCAACGGAGTAGATTTAGGATAGAATTGTAAAGCTGGGCATGATCTCGTCTTGCTCATAAGAGCCAGGTTCTGAACTTAAGCGTTCATGGTTATTATTCCGCCTCTCCCTTTCTGTGGAAATGTGGTTCTTGCGGGTGGAGTGTAACTGACAAATAATGAAGACAGCTGCCCATCATCTCCTAGTGGCGGGTCAGGAGAGAGGTGAATCTGCAACATACAGATGAAACCTTTCCAGGGAGAAACCTAATGGGGGGTGAAGTATAATAAATAAAACACAAGTCAGTGAAGGAGCTGCAAGAAAGCATTTCTTTTGGGGGAAAAATCCAAACAAACTCAAATGTGAGAATAAAATGAAAAAGTCTCTCCAGAATGAGAGAAAGCAAAGCAATGCGGAGAAAAGGTGAAATGGGGCCTCCACTTAATAACTTCTTGTTATTCTCTAGGTTCTTCTTAGAGCTCAAAGTGCTTTCACAGGATGTGTCTGAAATTGTTAAAGAACTTACATAGGGAGAACTTATCTCCTTGGAGTTCTAAGCCACATGCCGAAGGTGGACAAGGGGAAGAATTACTTATAATATTCCGTGAGCCAATTTTGCAAAACTTGTTTACCGTTGATGTGCTTTTATGAAGTTAGTGGCTCCAACTGGGAATGGAGGAGAGGGAAGACTGGGCGAATGGTGTCCTGAGTCTTGTCCATTTTTCCTGTTGTCCTTCCTTCTCTTTATTCCTTGTATTGTCTCTCCTTTTACTGTGAAGGATTGAAATAATATTAGCACTGACGGGATGCGTCTATTTTGGTCAATAGTGAACATAAGGGTGAGGGTGTATTCCCAAGAAAATGGTATGTCTGGTCTCTCCTGAAATATCCTCCTCCACTTTATTAAACTGCAGTTTAATCCCCACACTAAATTTCTGCTTCAGTAAATGAGGGTGAACTCTGGGAATCTGCACTTTAAATACGCACTCTGAGTAATCCTAATGCAGGTAGTCTAGGAACCATACTTGAAGACAGACTGGCGTTGGTGTATGTCTGTGGTGGGCCCTGATGTCAGATGGACAGGGTTTGAATCTCAGATGAACCACCTTCTGAACTTGGGCAAATTTCTTGATAACTGTGGCTGTTTCCCCTGTGTGAAAATGGGGATAATATTAGTGTTTACCTCATAGAATTGTATTTAATGCAATGATACAGAAAAACATATTTAATACAGTGTGTGACACAGGGGAAGCCCTCAACAAGTGATAGTTATATTGTCATTTTTATGGTCTGGACAACCCCTTTGAGCATTTTAGATTTTGAATATAAGGAACTTGAACTTGGTCTGTGTGAATGACGAAGATTCTCTACTTGACCAAACTTTAGTTAGGCTCCCTGTGTCTTCTAGGCCCATCTGTGCAGTTCCTTGTAAAAATCCAGTTTTAGCAGGAACCCTGCTAAGTCAGTTTAGCAAGAGGCCCCCATCCTCCATATCTGATCACCCTTCATTGGGTTAATTAAGTTAATTGGGTTTCTCAGCCTCCATCATCCCCCAGGTGATGTTTGATTACCCTGGCCTGTTTTCAGAAAAGATCCTGTTAGGTCAATTTAGTTAGATCCCCCATATGTTTTCTCTTAGTAATTTTCCATCCAGTGACCCCCACCCTGTTCCTTAGCTGTGCATTCCCGCTTGTCCATGTTGTTTTCGGAAATGATCCTGGCTCTATACTGAGCTTTCTTTTCCCCTGTTGAAATAGTCCTGAATAAAATCGGTTTTTACTGATTTAACTACTCTCCAGCTACGTTTCTTTGACATAAATAAATTGTGGAAATGACAGGTGTAGAGGTGGCCTTGTTGACAAGATATGGGAACTTGAGTGCTGTCTGAACCTCTCATTTCTCTTAGCATCTTCTGTGTGTTGTCATCTTGCTTCTGTTCCAGGTAAGGTTTTTCCCATGCAGGGGAAAATGTGCCCTCAGATAGCTCCAGGCTTTCGTTCTCAGAGCTTGTAGCCAGAGAGGAAAAGAAACTCTCCAACCAGTCTAGCCAGAAAAATTGGAGAAATGACTGATTGGTTCAGCTGAAGTCATATGCCCATCCCTGTACCATGATTGGTTGTGCCTGGGTCCAGTGTACACTCCCTTATCAGAAGGTGGGGACTCATGCTGGGCAAAGACCCTTAGCCATATCACCTATTTCTTCTGCTTCTCTCTATCCTTGTAATTATGCACCTATGATATACACACAGTCCAAACCCCAGATGCACCTCATCAGCACTGGGACACAGCCAGATCCAAATAGGCATGGCCCCTGCCCGCATGGGACTTATGGTCTAGTGCAGAAATAGACTTTCAGCATGAAGAGATGGAAGACCCATATTATTGCTCTAATCTCAGTCCTTCTCCAAAAGTAGAAAGTGAGGAAACAGTATAGTAATACAAAGAAGAATGGGATCTGGAAAGGAAAGTAATTGGAATAAATTAGAAATCTCAGAGGAGGTGATTATGCACGTAGGCATACAAACCTTGAGATACTTGGAGTAAGACTAGATTCACCCCGTTCTGCCACCACCCCTAACAAACATAAGTGATGAATAAATTATTTCAAGGGAATCAGTGGTCTAGGTGGGTCTGACTCAGCTAATGAGATTCCTTTGCAGAATTTTCTCAGACACCCAGGACTCCCATTCATTATTTCCTTTTTTAAAATGGGATGGGTTTATTTGCACTGTCATCAGCAAGTAAATCAGATTAATAGTAATACTAGCCAACACTCACTGAGCACTTACTGTTGTAGGTGCTTTATGTGGATTAATTCATTTAATCCTCTCAACACCCCTGTGAGGTAGGTGTCCTTATCTTCCTTACACAGGGAAATGGGCACACAGAGGCGAAGGGACTATAGTGTTGATTGAAGGCGCACCAGGGCTCGTTGCTAAGCAGAGTTCATAATGTTAATTTACTGAATGCTCCTAATAACACTAGGAGGTAGGTAATGTTTTTAGACCCAGTTTAAAGACGAGGCACTGAGGCTTGGACAAGTTAAGAACTTGCTCGAAGTTATGGTAAGTGTCAGAATCTGATCTTGAACCCATGATGTCTGACTTGAGGTCTTGTTCTCTTAGCCACTGAGATCAGTTCTGATTTCCAGGGTAGTTTGTTGAAACAGAGCTTCACAAAGTACATGCATTTTCATTGCAAATTCTTTGGAAAGATAGTTTGTTTTGTCCATCATAATTTCCTTGGAGGCAAGGAATGCCTTAGGTCTGTCTGTCTTCTCTTCCTTTTAGTCCCGTTCTGCACATCAGAGTTGCCTTGAATTGGCCACATAGATGTGACAGCAAATACAGCGTTTTAAATATCCAGTTTTGCATTCAACCATTAAAAAAAGGTACACATTCTATGTACCAGGTACTGTGCTAGGCAAAGAGAATTCTAAGTGGTAAATTGGTACCCTGGTACCCTCTATAATTTCACCCTGGTGGTTTCCTTCATAGCAGTGATTACGATTTGCAATTTCTGTTCATTTACTTGTTTGTTTGTCCTCATATTAGAACATAAGCCCTAGGAGGTAGAGTTGTTGCCTGTTCTGTTAACTTCTGTATCGGAAGTGCCTGACATGTTTTATGTGCTTATTAAATATCCATTGAATGAGTAAATGAACAAATGAAGCTAAGAACTCACCACGAGCTTATTGAGTGGTAAGTAGGTTTTTCCATTTTCTTGTGTTGATAAATTTTGATTTTTTTTTAAACACCTCTTCCCTGTTACCCTTTGTGTACTGCATTTGCACGTGACTCCTGGCAGTGGGGTCACTGAACAGAGACCAGAAGATCAACATTTAGCCTGGACTTACAGAAACTGATTCAGTGACAGCACAGGGTGGCAGCACTAACTGGAAGTTAGGGCCTGAAAAGTGATCAGGTGGTTTCAGTATCTGTTCCTTTTAGCCAGGGTATAAAGTCCTACCAGTGTAGGAAAAAAATGGGGTTTCTTTATTTTGGGGTATAACTGACCATTGCGAGTAGGGTGTGGATGTCTCTTAGTCTGTAGAAGCAGCAGCCTGACTCTGGTTGTATTAAAGAGGAGCTAAAGAATTTAGAAGATCCCCTTTCTGTCCATAGCTGGTTTCCAAGCCTATTGTCTTGGTGAAGACTGGCAAAAATTTCTCCTGCCTTGGGGCAGAAAGCTCAGAGACTGCAGTAGACAGTGAGGGGAAAATTAAAATGCAAAATGTATTGGCCAAGTAGCTACAAAATTATCACTGTTACACTTTTGATGATACTTTCCCACATTATCATAGGCAGAGAAGTTCTGTTCAAGTTGCTACAGTTGTGTGCCAAGGAAATTTGCTTTGTTGTACACCTGGAAAGAATGCAAAATACGTTGAAAGCCCAGATCAGGGGTTGGTAACATGCTTCTGTCAGGCCCAGGTAGTGAATAATTCATATTTAGTGGATCACACTGTCTTTTTCACACTACTGAGTTGTGCTGTTGTCACGTAAAAGCAGCCATAGATAACACGTATGGGAAGGAGCATGGCTGAGTTCCAATGAACAGAAACAGGTGTTAACCTCTGGCCTACATGGTGTTTTGGTATTTAATTTACATGAACTTCTGGAACCTGGAAGCACACATCCACACAGTAGATAGACCATTTCAAAGCGATAAAAAAACTATTTTGGAAGCCGTAGCTCGATTTAGAAATAGCAAAAACCAGTTGGGCTTTACAAATCTCAGCACACTTTTGCTGCTTCAGTCAGTGTTGCATGAGCACACCTCGAGAATTCGATGTATCTAGCTTAAACCTCAAGAACTGGAAGAAAACAGAAACTGTCAAAATCCTATCCTACCTCCTGTCAGAAGCCAACTTTGAGTTTTCACTACGGAAAGATGCAGACCTCAGCTACAGGGACCCAAGATCAAAGCTTTGGAAGTAAATTCCCTTCAGAAAGGGCTTACAGCTGCATTAAAAGTTGCTGTTCTCCCTGTGCATCACCCTCCCAGAAGAGCTCACTGGCCCAGTGCCACCTTACTTACCCCAGACCCTGGCCTGGCCTTGGCCATCCATCTCTGCTTGAGAAGGCCGGGCTCCGCAAATCACATGGCTTCCCACTGACTTTCTGTCACGGCAAGGTAACCAAACCTCTTCTTTAAGCTGAGAGGCATGACACACAGCTGCCCAGGTGCTATAGTGGGAACTTCCAGGTCAAGAGAGCCCAAATCTGGCACAGAGGGTACACACCTGGAAAGGACAGGCATTTATGGTGCTCCTCCTGTGTAGGGCTCTTGGGATGCCCAGGTAGGTAAGACACACCTGGAATCTTCTGGCCTTGAGGTGTGCCCAGAATTACACGCTATAAATTCTGAGAGAGTGGGAGGCCTCTGGGCTTGGTGTCAGCTGTTGTAGGAAGCAGGGGCACAGTGGGCTAAGTCCTGAGCATCAGTAGCTCCCTGTCTGTTGGCCTGTGCTACATTAGCTAAAGTCCATAAAGACTTGTACCAACCGAGAGCAGGTTTGATTGAATAAAATAGGTCATTGGCTTCTTCCCCGCCAGGCTCACTGTCTCAGTGACTTCCATGTTTGGGTTCCCCTCCTCTTCTTGATAGCTGGCAAGATGTTCCCCTCTCAGGAGGTGATGTGAGTCAGAACTCATAAAAGCATGGTTCTCCTATCTTTCTTAGAGAAATACCTTTCTTCCCTTGATCAGAGATTCTTTGTCTCTAGTCTTAAAAAAAGTCAGGAGCAGCGATGGGGCATCTCTCTTGCCATCTTGCACTTCCTTCTGCTTTAAGTTGTCTACAAATGTCTTTTTAAAAAAATATTTTATTGGTTGCATCTAATGTAATCTTTGGGCTATTAAAAAAAGTCATAATTAATTCACCCATTCAAATGGATGGATTTGTCCAACATCATTTGAACGTCCACCATGGCACCTCACTGTTGAGTGTCTTGATAAAGAGGTACAAGCCCATTGGAGTGATGAGCCTACCCCTCATCCTCTCCCCAATCATCCTAATCGCTGCAGTATGTTGGTGAATACAGTTATAAGGTCTGTAGCACACTGATTTTTGGTCCTTGGGAACCATATGTTTCCATTTCAGGCCAAACAGTCACAGATGACCACATGTCATTCTCCATGGACCCTTATCACTGGCCCATATGAAGCCCGCCTATTGCGGTCCTCCACAGCACCCTGTACTCACTCAGTCACAACATCATGTTTTGTTGTCAGTCCTCGTTCGCTTTTGTTTGCCCATTGGTCTGTAAGCTCTTTGAGGGGAGGGGCCATGTCCCTTATGTTTAATTACTATTCATATGCTTCTGGATAGCTCAACTTAATTCTTGAGTTGTTAGTTCATTTCCAGGCTCAGTGTCTGGAAATAGTGGCACTTAACGATACATGATCTCAGTGATAGCTTTCTGTAGTCCTAGCTCTAGGTTCAAAAAAACAAAACCGACAAATACTTAATTGTCTGACACTGAGCTAGGTGCTGGGGATTCAACGGTGATGAAATACAATCCTAGCTGTCACGGCAGACTGTCATATTATTTTGATAAGGCAGAATGGTTTATTAGTTAAGGATGTCGGCTCTGTCATCAGCCTGAGTTTAAATCTCAGTTATGCCACTTACTAGCCCTTTGACCTTGGGCAAGTCACTTAACCCATCTGTGACTCACTTTTTAATATGTAAAAATGGGATAATTATAGCAACCACCTTATAGGGCTGTGGTTAAGATCACAGGAATATATGTAAAGTGCTAACTAATACAATGCCTACCAAAATGTAAATGAACTTAATAAATGTTTAAAAAATTATTATAACTTGGAAAAGGATGACTGCATGTCTCTTCAGTATTGGAGCGTATTGGAGCGTGGTCTAACTGGACCACCCAAGGATAATTTAATCCTAGGGCTTGTACCTTTGTTTGTCTTTATTGTTTTATTAGGAGCCACACCCTGTGAAGTTACATGTTAACTGGTGGATCTTTGTCCTAGAGATTTAAAATAATTTCTGTCTATTGCAGGAGATTACCTCAAAGATCACAATTTTATTGCCCTTAGGACTGAAACCTAACACACATAGCAAACTGATTTTGGCATATCTTTCCTGTCCACATGAATCTCTTTTCCTCAGATGCTCTTTGAACCAGTGTTACTGTCCTGCTGGTTTCCTCATTAGTGAGTTAAATAAATCCCTGGCATATGTTCATTCTGTATTTATAGGAGGGTCATATTTTTAACCCTTAGAAATTACACCTTGAGAAATACCATCTGTTATTATATGTGTAGGTTACGATCACTCTTCTCATTTTATTTTCAAAGGCGGATGATATAGTGGAAAGAACATTGGGTTAACTGTCCAGAAGACCACGATCTAAACTCCAGCTCTATCACTTTTTAGTTTCCCTGGTCAAGTTGTTGAACCTCAGCTCTTGGATCTGTAAAATGGGTAAAAACCATACCCAGGTTACTTGGCAGTTGTGTAATCTTCCAAGGTAGCCTGCTAGGGGCTGTCCCCTAGACTGCTTTTTAGCGAAAAGATGTATCATTTGTTAGGCAGACAATTCATCCTTCACGGCTGGGGCTGATTACAGCCCCTTAAAGCTGGGCTGCCTCCAGGTTACCTTTCCTACAGCTTGTAGTTCTCAGCAGAATGCATCTCATCATTCTCCACGCGGCCTCTCTCTACTTCCAGGGGAAATAGTAATAACAACGTGAGCTGTGTTCAGGCCTCAAAACTCCAGTGTACAAAGGATTTTCCGTTTTATTATTAGTGATAACAAGTGCTACAAGTTAGTGACACTTGTGTGAGGGTGTGTGTACTTTATTTATTTATTGGCCACACCGCGCGGCATGTGGGATCTTAGTTCCCCAACCAGGGATCGAACCTGCACCCCCTACATTGGAAACATGGACTCTTAACCGTTGGACCACCAAGGAAGTCCAGGGTGTGTGTACTTTAAATGTGTCATCTCACTTCATCTTTACCTCAACTCCATGAGATAAATATTAACATACCCATTCTACAGATAAGAAACTGAGAATTGGAGGTGAGGTAACTTGCCCAGGAACACTCAGTTAAACAGTCCAGCCTGCTTGAATTCCAACCCGTGTCTGATAGTATTCAGACTCTACATTTGCTCTCATTTCTTGAACATACATTAAGTACAAGATACCATGGCGAGGTGAGCATGTGAAGGATGCAAGGTAAGAAAATACCTGCTCTAGAGGAGCTCACCTTTTAGATGGGGAGGAATAAAGGAAAAGATAGTAACAGTCACCACTTATTTAACATGCAAGGCATGCTGCATAACATAATCTCGTTTACTCCTCACCTCAATCTCGCAGGATAGATGATAGCATCTCCGTTTCATGGGTAACAGAACAGGTTCCAGGAGATGAAGTAACTTGCTTCAGGTCCCACAGCTATAATGATTCAGACTTCTGCCTGTGCATCCTATCATTCGTAGCCCCCTGTATCAGACACGGAGTGATACATAACAGTAAAAGGTAGCAACGTTCAATATTGCACAAGGGTTATAAGCACCCAGAGTGAGCTTGATGAGCCCTGCATGTGTTGCTGGGAACCTGCTGCAGTCAATTTAGTAGATGTTTATTAAGCATCTTTTGTTTGCCGCATACCGAGTGCACGGCTGGGAAAGTAATGACATGGCCCCTGAACTTGAGCAGCTCGTGGTCTAGGGTGAGGGACAGATGTGTAAACAGGCAGCTGTAACACAGCATGGTAAGTGGTGTGCTGGAGGGTACTATGGGAGCACAGAAGTGGAGCCTTAATCAGGTGGGCTAGGGGTTCCGGGGAAGGGTTCCTACCCAAAGCTGCATCCCAGACGACATACAAGTCTCATTGACCCGTCAACTACAAAGTGTGTTCTCAGTTTGCCTTCTCTCTGATTTTCAGAGTACACCATCAGCTTCAATAAACCACTTGTATTTGACTTGAACATGTTGTCTCTTGGTGAGTTGGTCTACCTTTCTGAATCATAGTTTCTTAGGCTAATTTGAAAATTAGTTTCTACTGCAAACCAATGGTATGCTGAAGTTGATCAAAGGGTATTGGGGTGTCAGGGTTAATAGGCCTCAGAATGGAAAAAAATTATAGTGTATATTGTGCAAAATTGTATCCTGTGTACATAGATGATTACAATGTAATAAAGTTTATTTGCAGGGTTTCTCCTTGAGCCCTGTTATACCCTCCAGCTTGGTTGGAGCTTGTTCGCATGCTTATGTAGATTTGAAGGGTCTCTACAGGCTACCATGCTTATGAAACCTACAAAAATCTACATTAAAAATTCTTACTCTCATCTATTATAATATCTGCAAAGAGTAAAATATTCAGGGAGTTCCCTGGCAGTCCAGTGGTTAGGACTCTACTTTCACTGCTGAGGGTGTGGGTTCGATCCCTCATCGGGGACCTAAGATCCTGCAAGCCACGCGGCACGGCCAAAAAAAAAAACAAACTAAAATATTCAAACGGTGTAAAAGAAATTTCTCCTTCTTTTCTTGGAAGGCAGCTGTTGTTACCCTGTTTATCCTTGTATACCTCTATGTATCCTCCTATAGATATTGTATGCTTGTACACAGATATGAGAGTCTGTGTGTTATATGTGTGTATATGTATGTATGAACACATGTAGCCCATTTGGGGTTGTTTTACACAAATAATAGCATGCTTTAATACTGTCTTGGATCTTATTCTTTTTTTTTTCTTTTTTTTTCATTTAACAATACATTTTGGAGATCATCTCTTCCATCATACTACCTGTAAACTTGTCTACTACTTGTGGTAGTAATTTATTCTCCTATCAACAATGTGGGAAGATGTTGTTACCTCATATATTCTCTGCGTAGTTTTGGTCAGCTTCCGGGACATGTTGCAATGATGAGAACATGGGTGTTTTGTCTGATAAGTTGGGTGCATGTTAGATTCAGGAGGCTGTGGGCTGACTTGTAAAAATCACCTGATCAGGTTTGAGCAGTTGAAGTTCCACACTTTGAGGCAGCCTATTTGGGGGTTCCAGATATAAGAATGCCCCTTTTTATATCCCTGCGATACCAGGATGCATTTCGACCTGTTTTTAACTTTTTGCATTTCTTAATGACAGCTGGACACCTCAAGCCTGTGTTTCCTAGAAAGCTCTGACTTGATTCTCCCCAGTCATTCTTTGTTTCTGCAAAGGTTATCTCCACCCTCTGTCTCAGGCCTGGCCATCTCACATCATGTCTCTCTGTGCTTCCACTCACCCTTCCTAGTGGGTCTTGAATGGGTGACCTTATCACTCCAGGAGGCAAACGCACACTGTCCTGATCTGCCAGGCTCAATATCCTTTTGCTTAAATGTTAGATGGATTTATATTATTGCTCTGGGAAGCAGTGATCCGGGGAGCAATTTGTGTTCAGAGAAGACTCTCGTCTTGTTAAAATGGCAACGGGAGGATGCATGTACTTGCCCAAAGCCACTGGTCAAGGTCTAATCCAGTCTTTCTCCTTTCTTCCCCTCCTCATCCCTTTTGGTTATTTGAATCCTGTTTGCAACTGAGCTTCTGAGATCCTAGGGTCTGAAAAGGGAAGCTTGGATATGTAGTGTGCCACCAGTTCTGTCTTAGCGACTTTCAGTGGGACAAAGAGGCTACACCCAAGGTGCTCTTTGAACTGGGCTCCCATGCTGTTAGCAGCGCTGGAGGTGGTCAGGCTGGGGCCCCTTGGGAGCTTTTCCTCCTGGATGTTCCTGGGGGAGGCACAGCAAAGTATATCAATCATTGTCAAGTGTGAGTTGAGTCCATTTCCAGGAACTGTTGTGTAACCCAGGTGCTGTCCTTCACTAGTATGCTTTGTGCTTTGCACAGCAGGCATGCTCTTAAATGGTTGCAGGCAAGTTAAAATTAGGGAGGTGGTACAGTCAGTGAGAAGGCATATAGAATTGGGACTTTGAGGATTCAGGCTTGGTTTGTCTTAACTCTGCCACTTACTGATTGTATGATTTGTGGATGCACTGCTTAATCTATTAGGGTCTAGGTATATCCTTTTACAAAATAGACCAGCAATGCCTGCTTATCGTCATTAGAATATTACCAGGTGAAAAAAGTGAGCTACTAGTTGATAATTTTGAGCTGAAAAGGCTTATTCTTTACTGGAAATGTATACTAGGTGATAAAACTGTATCATGTTAATTCTTACAACCAATCTTTGAGAGAAGCACTGTTACCCCTCTTTTACAGGTAGAGAAAGAGATACTCAGAGAGGTTAAGGAACTGGACTAATGGTACATAGCTGGTAAATGGTAAAACCAGGTTACAAACCTTCGTGAGTCAGGGAATGGATGTGAGGGTCTGCACTTACCTTCGAATCTGTGCTTCAAGACTAGACCCCTTGCATGTCTCTAACCTAGGGATTGCCAACTGGAGGCGATTGTGCCCTCCAGGGGACATTAGGCAATGTCTGGAGAGCATCTTTGGTTGTCACAACTGGGAGAATGGGTGTGTTAGCGGCCTCCAGTGGGTAGAGGTCAGATATGCTGCTGAACATCCTACAGTGCGAGGCCAGCCCCCCATAATGAAGACTCATCCATTCCCCAAATGACAATAGTGCCCAGATTAAGAAACCCTGAGCTAACACATGTACTCCTAGCGTTTTCCTACAGAGAAGATGGAAGGATAGCCTTTTCCTGACCTATTCGTTTTCTCTGTAGCACTTGTCATCCTCTAATATTCCATACAATTGATTTACTATGTTTTTTTTTATTATGTCTTCATTCACCAGAATATAACATTTCAAGGGCAGAGATCTTTGTGTTTTCACTCATGTTTTCCAAATGCTTAGAAGAGAACCTATGCATGGTAGGTGCACGAAACATATTTGTTGAATAAATGAATGAATACAACATGAAGTGCATGGGAACAACTTGGAGATCTCCCAATATAGGGAAAAGTGGCCATAGACTTGGATTATAGGATGAGACGGTGGTCAGGCAAGATTTCTGCGAGGGCTTCTGCCTGGTGGGCTGGACCAGAGACCTGGTCGTGCTGCTCAGTGTCTCTCTGTGGCTTCTGAAGCTAGAGGGGCTGAGCCTCAGTCCAGCCTGTCATCATCCTGCCACGAATGGCCGTGGCACCCCTGTATCTCATTTCTTGCACTTTCAAGGCATGAGGTGATGATGCAGTGATGCTGGGTTTCCTATGACGGTATCAGAAGAAAAGCTTAAGTGACTCCAAAGCAATGGGCTTTACTGAGGTTAGAGAATCTCTTTCAGATTGGTTCAGAGGTATGATTTACCCTTAGAAAAAGAGGGAAATGTCTTCTTCGAGACAAATTAAAGAAAAAAGCTCTTATGGAACTCCCCAGTGTGTGAGTGTGTCTACAAGAGTGGCTCCCTACTTTCTTGCTATTGTGCTCACGAGAAAAATGAACCCCTCCCACCCCCCACCCCCTCGTCTCTGATGTTACACAGGCTCATGACTGACCAGGATGGGGCTGGGGGATGTGGTTAATGTCAAGAAAATAAATTCTATCCTATAATATTAATTTCAAGTTCTCACTTATAAAATTAGAATAAAAATCTACCGCCAAATGTTATTGTAAGTGTAGTGGAGTGAGGATTTTTATTTTAACAACTGGTCTTAGAGTTCCTCTTGGGGTTGGAACTTTGTTTAGAAAAAGATCAGATGGCAACTATGGGAGTGTGGACTTTGATTTCTTAGTTTGCTACTTGTCTATCAATGGTTGGCATCAGCTTTTTCTATGTCATTTTATTTGAAGACAGAAGCCAATAGAGCAACCCTTGAATGAAATAGCAACACAAATGGATTGTTAAACCATTCTGTGTAAGAAACACATAGATTTAGGGGTGGTGCAGAAAGGAGAGGAGTGGGAGATGGGGGAAATGGGACTGGGCAGCATGGGGGCTGGAGGTTGGATATCTGTGACTGTGTAGTCAGATGGCATTTAGGGAGGAGAGAGTCTGACGTCTGTTGGCTGTGGTAAAATCCTCTTCATCACTCTTTAACTTCTGTCAAATGTAACGTGAGCAGTCGGGGAAAGTCAAGGGAAGGGGGCTGAATTTCCTGTCTGTGACATCCTGGTCAGAGAGACAGACCCCTGGAAATGAGATGCTAATGAGATTGAGAGTTCAGTACAAACAACTCAAGAGGCAGCAGTGAGAATGAGAACATAAACTGTAAGTATTCACAGAACTCTTAAGGAGGTCGTTGGCTTTCTTAGAGGTTATGGAATAGAGGTCCTGCATCAGTTTTGCTCATATGTCAAAGGGCGGGCAACCACATTATATGGAGGTGTGAGTTACTTCTTGTGAAGTGGTTAGCCTAGTGTCTAAAATATAACACATGCGACAAATAATTTTTCATCAAATTACATGTATTTTTATCTGACATCCAATTACATATACTCTTCCCTCAGAATCAGG
Source organism: Globicephala melas (assembly GCF_963455315.2). Classification (NCBI taxonomy): domain Eukaryota; kingdom Metazoa; phylum Chordata; class Mammalia; order Artiodactyla; family Delphinidae; genus Globicephala; species Globicephala melas. The sequence continues at coordinate 130,490,189 of NC_083316.1, forward strand.
TTGGATTTAAATCAGGAGTCATAAACTTCCCTGCCAGTATTGTTTGCTGGGCTATTTAGTACATGTGTTTGAATGCTCGTAGGTCAGGGAATGCTCTTGTTTGCCTCAGGCCTCTCTATTCCCTATTGTCACTCCCACTTCATATTTATGTGCCCTGCCTGACTCCTACAGACATTTAAGTTTGTGGCTACTGACTTAAATGGATACACTTAAACTATGCAGAAATGAGAGTGTGATACTTGGCCTTGCAGGTAGATTTTATTATTGATCGGAATATTTGCTGTCCCTCCTATGGAAGGATTAGAGATCCCTCTCACATTGATACGTGATTTGCTTTTGGTTAGTGAACAGAAGTGACCTGTGTCATCTGTTACCACAAGTGACATGTGTTACTTCTGCATAGAAGTTTTGAGAACCTTTCCCCTCCTGTGTCACGAAACCAGCAATGTCTCAGATAGGGGTTTCTTTGAGTCTCCAAATAAAATATGAAACAAAGCTGATGCCAGTCGTTGATAGACATGTAACGTGAGTGAGAAATAGTTGTTGTGAGTCACTGAGATTTTGGGAGTAATCTGTCACTTCAGCATAATCTTGCCTAATACGATTGATGTTACCCCTTTAAGTGTTCTACAGCTGAAACACTTAAGGGACCTTTCCTAGCTTGGATAAGTGTTCATGAAAGCCATCTAGCTCTTTGCTTATTTCCATTGAAAGGATAGCAATTTGAGGAGGAAGAAAAGTTCAGAGTTGAGTACTAGTTTACAATGTTGGTATGATTATTTGCAGGGAGGGCGCAATGGGGGAGAAGGTTGTATGTATTGTGGGGAACAGACATAAAGCAAAATGCAACTTACTGCTGCAAGCGTGGCTCTGTATGATGCTCTAATGAGTGCCCCCAAAGGAGGAGTCCACCTTGGAATATAAATGTTGGCATAATTCATGAAATGTTTCATCACTGTGCCTTCTCCTCTCACTCTTTCTTCAATACTTGATAAATTACTCAGGTTCTTTGAGGTCCAAATGATCCTAATGAAACTCAGAAGAAAAACCTGAGAAGCAAGAGCTTTACTTACAAAACAATTCTCAGAGTTGGGAGAGGTGAACCATCTCAAAAGCACCTATTCTCTTAGTGAATGTAATAAAGTAATTTATGGTTTAACTACTGAATGTCTTCTAGACAATGACTCTTAAGTCTTTACCACTGGCTTTGATTCTCCTTCTTGGATCTGTTAAATATTTCCCCAGTCTTGTGAGCTTTTTTTTTTTTTTTTAGAAGTCCCAACACCACCTTTAAAGTTGACCGTTTGTGATTCTGAACTTGTTACTTTCCTTTCCACATGTCCTATTTATGTCATGATGCCATTGTTCTTTCAGTCTTCTAGGGCTTGAAATTTAGAGTCCTCTAGGCAGGGAAAGGCCCTCCTGGGAAAATAAACATCAAGAACAAGGGCAGAGAGGATGGTTCCCAAGGAGGACCTAGGGAATCATGAGCTTTTGAGCATAGATGGATGGTGTAGAAGATGGGAAGATGGATCGGTGGCTTGAAGTCAGATGGTGGTGAGCAGGTGAGAGGTTAGGACTTCATTCTATGGCCAAAAGGAAGCATGAAGTTATTGGACGTTGGCCAGATAGGATCAGTTTCATTTTAGATGTTTCTGGCACCAGCGTGGAGGACTGTAGGAAGAGGGAGAAACTGGAGGCCCAGAGACCAGCTAGGTGGCCACCAGCTAGGCGCTCAGAACCTGAACTAGGGCAGAGGGAGTGGACAGAAAGGGAATGCCAGTTCTTGACCTCCCCGGAGAGAGGAGGGGCTCTGCACTCAGTAAAAAAGAATGCCTTTGCCATACCAGCCATAGGGGATCGAGGCTGAGAGGGCACCCTGAAATCCCTCAAGACTCTGAATTGAGGGTACCCAAGTGGGAATTGTGGCCTGAGCCAGCAATTCGCTCCAGAGCTACAGAACAAGGATCAACTCAGCAGAGCTCTCTGTCCAAAGTTAGCTACAGATACCTGTGTACTCGCCCAGCCTCTTGCTTATCTTTTAATTCTCTCCAGTTCTGTTCCACAGTGCGAGCCTACAGAAACATAGCTGCCCCCTTACACCCCGCTCTTTTGTTAAAGGCAAGAAAATTGTTTTAATACTGTCTGCAACCCAGGTAGAAAAAATATTTCCCAGCAGGTGTTTCTGAGCATTAAGCAGGTTTTGCTGCTGCCCCTTCCACACATCACTTTAACAGCCACTGCGGCAAATTGCTTAGTCCACGAATTCTCATCTCCCTTGCTGCCTGCATTAAACTAAGAGGAGAAAATAAAGATCATTAAAGTCGCCTTCTCTTGATTATTTTTTTTAAAAGGCATGATGCATTCTGGAGAAAAGGGAATAAGTTTAAACTCTGGCAGAACTACTATGCAGGTTGGTACCTTCCCTCTTGGAAGTGTTCATGTCCAACCTTCTCAGGCAAGTCCACCATGCAGGCTGGAGGAAGTTGAAGGGTACGGAAAGCTAATGCTTTCTCTTGCTCGAAGTTGTGAGGATTCCTAGCAAAATGGCTAGGATTTGAAGGGGTCCCTGCAGTTATTACTGGGGACAGACCCCTCTTAATACCTGGCGCATTGATATCTGAGCAGAATCTCACATAATCAGATGTTTAATGTTATGTGAGTTAAATTCTCCTGGCTGCAAGAGGCAGAGTCCTGGCTGCAAGAGGCACAGACCTAGAGAATCCTGGCCCAGGAAAGGAGACAACAAAGGAATTATGGCAATAAAGGAAAGAGGGATTTCACAGGAGCGCAAGGAAAGAACCATGGGATAATCGGGCCCCTTGGAGGCAGGAACCAGAGTAAGGAGATTTGTCAAGATGTCAGCAGTAGGCATTGTTGGATCTACACTCTTGTGGTTCATTATTAACCCAAATTAGATTGTCTCTCCACCGCTGCTTCCTTGACAACATCTCCCGCCATTACTGTTTGTGTTCCAAACCTGACACATTTTTTTCCTCTACCTCAGTTATTCTGTTCAGTCTCTGCTTCTTTATACATTTTTTCCCTAATGGCTTGATCATCCTCTCTGGCCAGAAGGTTTTATTCTTGTGAGAATTCAGGGCCATCAAGTAGCTCATGAGTTGGCTGCTTTGGGACATATGTGTCACCCTGGTCCAGCTAGAGTCATTGGAAGAAAGCAATGTGGGTAATAGATAGGGAATGTGACTGCCTCATCATGAAAGGCTATGGGTAGAGATGTTTTCTTTTGCTTTCTTTTTTTAAAAATTTTCATTGGAGTATTGTTGATGTACAGTGTTGTGTTGGTTTCTGCTGTACAGCAAAGTGAATCAGTTACATATATCCACTGTTTTTCAGATTCTTTTCCCATATAGGTCATGTAGTCAGCCATAAAAAAGAATGAAATAATGCTATTTGTGGCAACAGGGACGTTTTCTTTAGATGGGGTTGTAGGCATAAATAATACCATGACCAATAAGGAAAGTCTCCTGTGATGGTGAATTTCAGTGTCAAATTGCATGAGCACAGGTAGCTCAGGGATGCCCCGATAGCTGGCAAACATTACTTCTGTGTGTATCTGTAAGCGTGTTCTGGACGAGATTAGCATTTGAATCAGTAGAGTGAGTAAAGCACATTGCCCTCATCCCTGTAGCTGGGCATCATCTAATCCACTGAGGGCCTGAACAGAGCAAAAAGGAGGAGGAAGGCCCAATTAGCTCGCTCTCTGCTTGAACTGAGGCGTCCAGCTCTGGATGTTGACGCTCCTGGTTCTTCGGCTTTCAGACTCACACTGGGACTTAACACCGTCGGCCTATGATTCTCAGGCCTTCGGACTCAGACTGAATTACACCACCTGCTTTCCTGGTTCTCCAGCTTGCACGTGGCAGACTGTGGGACTTCTCAGCCTCCATAACTACCTAAACCAATTCCTATAATAAATCTCCTCTCATATATCTCTATATATTCTGTTGGTTCTGTTTCTCTGGAGGACTTGATTACACCCCCTTATGGGTTAATTAAGAAATACGTATTGTCGGGCTTCCCTGGTGGCGCAGTGGTTGGGAGTCCGCCTGCCGGTGCAGGGGACACGGGTTCGTGCCCCGGTCCGGGAGGATCCCGCATGCCGCGGAGCGGCTGGGTCTGTGAGCCATGGCCGCTGAGCCTGCGCGTCTCGAGCCTGTGCTCCGCAATGGGAGAGGCCACAACAGTGAGAGGCCCGCGTACTGCAAAAAAAAAAAAAAAAAAAGTATTGTCAAAATCGAAGTGGCATTCACTGTTTATACTCAGATGGTTTACATTTTCCCATGGTTGTAAGAAGCTTTGAGGTTTATGGGACAGGGTTATCATCCCTTCTATAGAAACCTGAAAACATGGATTAGGGAAATTAATGCCTTGCCCCAGTATATAGGTAGGTCTTGAGTATGAAGTCATCCTTGCAGTACGCTAACACTGTTTCTTCACCGTGATCGGGAAGTACTACCCTTAGCTAAGCTGAGACCCTATTAAGTAACTTTCCAGATTAAAGTCTTAAAATACCCATGACTTCACTCTGTTCCTAGCTCTGCTGCTCTGTAGCTATTAGAAGTGTGCTTTGAGTTCACAGAGAAATTTTTGCATTTAGTGGACATTTTCCCTCCCATATGAAAAAGTAACATTTGCTCCTTGGAAGAAAATTATGTGTTTTCACACATTCTGAATGCTTTCTGTATAACATGTCTCTGATCCATAGCTCCTAGGGCTTCTCAGAAAAAAGGAATTCTTGGAAGGTCTGAGAGCTCCACTTGTAGCCGAGAAGACCTCAGCTCCTCCAGGGGCAGTGATTGCTAGAATTGTAGCTACATGCATCTGAGCCTGGCCTCTAACCACGCTGAGAAAGCTGGATGAGTCGTTAACCATGAATCCATGCTTAAAAGCTGTAGATGAAAGTGGAGGGATGCTCTGCTCCGCATGGCCTTGGCTTCTTGGCACAGAAGCCGATGGAAGGCTCTCCGGCCGAATGTCTCTGTACCCACCCCTCAAATGGGCCAGGTGAGCTGTCTGGGAGGATTTGGCCTCTGAACTCCTGTTGCTGACTCTTGTTGTCCAGGCTGCCCTCTCTGGTGCCAAATCAGTGTACCACCTGCAGATGGGCCCCTGCTGGAAGGCCAAGGATTCTGCAGGTTTGCAAGCAGGAAACAGGCTTCTGGGCCAGGCTGCGAGGGGTGGGACTGTGACTTCGGAAGGATGAGAGTGTCAGACAAGATCCAGTCAAAGCCTCAAGACCTCCGACTACTGGCGTTTCACTTGTCTCTGATTTGGGGGCCCAAATGTCCGAAGGACAGAGACCCCCACCTTGGTCCATGACGTAGGCACTCACATACAACTTGGGGGGCAGGGCGTACCCTCTGTGTCTCACGCATGCGAGTTTGAAATACTCTGTAAGTCTAAGCTCTGGGCTCTTGCTGTCAGAATTCATAGCCGTGAATTCCATTCCAAGACTGGTGGAGAGGGGCTGGAGAAAGCAAAACAAAGTGACGCAAAAAAGAGGACAGAGGAGGGCCTGAAAGGAAAGAAGAAGAGAGGGAACAAAACATAAGCTATGGGATCAGGAACTTTAGGATCGAGGTGAGTGCTGCCAGCCACTAGCCGTGTGACCTTGTGCAGGTTGACATTTCCCCTTCTGTGTAAAATAAGGCTGAACTCCTAGGTGATTGTGGAGACTAAATGCAGTGGAGTCTGTAACATTCTTTAGCATGGTGCCAGCTATGGAAATAGAGCCTCCAAAAACAGTAGCTGTTGTTGTTATTAGAGGACAAAAAGAAGAGGGATAGGAACTGAGGAGGAGAGAAAGGGGTGAAAACATTAGGAAAAAGGTGAGAAAAAATGAATATGATTTACATCCGTCAGCAAGGCCAGTGGTTCTGCTGGCTCTTAGCCAGCAGTGCAGCAGGAGGGGGCTTGACCTTCTCTGGTTGTGGGAGATCTTCTGTGTATATAAACCTCAGTGGTCATCCTGATGCAGCAGGTACCTTTGCTGGCCACAACCACCGTTCAGGCAGGAAGGTCTTGGGATGCTGCAATCTTGGTGTAAAAAATTATTCTGAAAATGCTTCACTGGATACTGAACTTGAGGGCAAGATCCTAGGGTTGTAGGTCTCAGTATGTGGCCTACAGCATCAGAAGCAGTCCTGGTATTTATGAAATATCATACCATACCAAGCTACAATCAGAAGCTCTGCGGGGTGGGGGCAAGTGTCTGCTTTTCTTAGCAGGTTCCCATGTACATTGAAGTTTGAGCACCACAGTCCTAATGGGTCTAAGCTATGAAGAAACTGACAAAACACTCTAATAGCATCATTTTACTGGGAAAACTTAACTGCAGCTTGGTAACAGTTATGGTTTAATCCCTTCAGTGGGGAGAAAAATGAAGTTGGAAAAAGGTAAAGCCCTTAATAAAGATGAATAACTGGAAGGTTATGGAGGGCTAGATTTTGGCTCGTGATGTAAGAAATTCTTAATACTTAGTTTTGTCCTGAAGTAGGATATTTTGGAGCGTAGTGATTTCCTCAGCATTAGAGGGTTTGAAGATACCTGTAGATTCTGCCTAATTTCCTAGCTGTGCTATCTTCTCCCCGCAGTTAGAACTACATGGTTCCCAATGGCAGGCTTTACGCCTCCTCAGACCCTTTACCATTGTTTCTCAAAGAGTGGTTCCCAGACCACCCAGAAGCTTGCTGGAAATGCAGATTCTCAGGCCACACTCAGACCTACTGAGTCAAAGATTGATTTAATTGTTCTCTCAGTGGAGCCTAAGCATCAGAATTTTTTACATTTCCCAGATGATTCTAAAATTCAGCCAAAGGACTTCCCTGGTGGTCCAGTGGCTAAGACTCTGTGCTCTCAATGCAGGGGGCCCGGTTCGACCCCTGGTCAGGGAACTAAATCTCGCATGCCGCAACTAAAGATCCCACATGCCTCAACGAAGACCCGGTGCAACCAAATAAAAAAAAATAATAATAAAATAAAATAAAATTCAGCCAAGGTTGAGTATCACTGTCTTAGGACAGTGGTTCTCAAAATTGAGTGTGCATCAGAATATTTCCTGGAGAGCTGGTTAAAACACAGATCTATGGCCCCTACCCCTAGAGTTTCAGATTTCGCATGCCTGGTGTGAGTGTGAGTTCCCAGGTGATGATCACAGGGAACTGTGATGTCATCCTTTGGGATGGATTCCCCCTCCACCGCAACCCCGGCTACAGGAAGTTTTCTCCTGAGTAGTCCCTGTTCAGTACCCTACTGAGAGCTCAAAGCAGATCTTGGGCATCAGCCCAAACTTTCCGTCTGTGCAGCTCTCGCCTCTGTCCTCTAGCTGCTCAGTCCCCCCAGACTCTCAGTTCTGTCTCAACCCAGGGAGTCCACTGGGTTCTGCCTATGTCCGCCTCTTTGAGCTGCTGCCTGGAAACCGTCTCCAGACAGTTTGCTGAGGAAATCCCAGGCCTGCCTTCCCATCTCGCCGGGATCACTGTTTCATTGCCGGATGCTCAGTATCTTCAAAACCATTGTTTCGTATATTTTATCTTTTATTTGTTTCAAGTAGGAGGGTAAATCCATTCTGTTTCTCCATCTTGGGCAGAAGCAGAATTCTGATTTACATTAAAAAAAAAAAAAAGGAATTGCCTGGCAGGCCAGTGGTTAGGACTCTGCGCTTCCACTGCAGGGGGCCCGGGTTGGATCCCTGGTTGGGGAACTAAGATTCCCGCATGCTGTGGCGCAGCCAATAAATAAATAAATAAAATTGAAAAAAAAAAAAAGAAAAGACTGCTCCTGGCTTTTGAGGGAAGGTGAACTGGAAGCAGGGCAGAAAGGAAGCTTGGAGACCAGTTAGGGAGTTGTCTGTGGTCGTCCCGGTGAAGGCGTTGATAGTGACGTGACACGGGTGGCAGTAAGGGCAGAGGAGGTGGAAGGGAGCGGAGGCGTTTGAGTTTGGCTCTGCAGGCTTTGCCGAGGGAACTTGGTGATGTGGGTGTTCTAATGGAGCGCTCGAGCTCCTGTCATGGTAAACCTGCCTCTCTCACTCTTGTCTACGAGTGGATTGCACTTATAGTCTGGTATTGGACTTCCAACTTCATGGGGCAGAAGCCATTCTGTCTTGTTCATTGCTTTGTTTAGAGAACACAGCTTACAGCATCTATGCCTCCCACAAAGTAAGAATCTTCAAGTGTCTATTACTTGCTTAAGGAGATGCTTCCTCATGGTTGTTTTTCAGCCTGATTCGAGGAAGACTGTCAGCTGCTTCTCACGAGGCTTGTTCACTGTTTATCCATTTTATTAGCCACTTGTGTCTATAGCTTGGTCAGAACTGGCAGCACCAGCACATCTCAGGTGTTTGTTTAAAAATTAAGAATCCTAGACCTGTTGAATTAGACTTTGCATCTTAGAGAGACACTGGTCTAGTTATTGTTCCATTATAGGTCATAATACATTTGTCCTCTGTTCTATGCAACAAGGAGTAAAGGGCATAAGGAGAAAGATTACCCAGGCCGTTTTTATACATATACAGGTTTGACCTAGACCACTTCTAATGTCTCCTGATAGCAAATTCTACCCGTAGGATAGAACTGGATTCTCATAACTACCCCTGCTGCTTGTCTGAATATTCTCTGTGCCCTACCTGCCCAGTGAGTGTTTACAATTTTAGGTCAATATCTTTGCAGATGAATCCATCCGTCTGTCTGTGTGTCTCTTTCTGTCTTACCAGCTGACATTTTAAGATCTCTCTTAGTGTCTGAAGTCCACAAGGATTCTCCAAACCCCAGAATTAATTTTTTAAAGAAGTATGCAAACCCAGGAAGAAATAGAGCAAGGGAGAATCTTCCGTGGCATACAGAAAAGGTGGACGTCACAACCAATTAGAAGCAACAAGGTTCAAAAAACAAGAGGGCATCACCCTGCAAGGGCTCTGTGCACAGGGATTTGAGGATAAATGGCTTTTTCACAATGGGTAGTTAACCCACAGAGTAGGTTCCCGGAGGCAGCTGGGAGAGCTGATTGACAATGACACAGCCTGGGAATTGCTTTCACAGCTCTTTCCCTGTTTGGCTCAGGAATATAGAGAGAAGGTGCAGAAGAAGTCATCTGGAAGAATACTGTGTGGCAAGTAGCTGAAGGAACTTGAGAATGGGTGACCCTGGACCAGGGGCTGTGGATGCCCTGTGAGCTATCTGAAGTGCTCACGAGGGGGATCCTCCTCGACCAGCTACATTTGTATTCGTGTTCCGCGGCTAGTAACAAGTGCTTTCACAGACATGGTTTTATTTGATGCAATGACTGTGACGTGTACGGCCAAGGTAATATTCTTTATTGAAGCATTATCCCTCTGTTTTACTTCCTTAGTTTGAAAGATGAGGAAATTGTGGCTCAGGCAGTTAAAGGAATTGCCCCAGGGGTCTCTGTAGTAAGTCAGATCTGGAACCTAGGAATTCTTGCCTTTAGTTTAGCCATCATTTCTCTATACCTTGTTGTCTATTTGTTCTATGCAGCAAGGAGTAAAAGTCATTAGGAGAGAGAATTCATTTTGAGCTGGGTGTGATATTGTTACCTCTGAGTTTCTTTCTAACTTTCTACTATATTGAGAAGAGGAATATTAAGGACCCAAATCAGAAGGTTGAGTAACAGTTCCCTATTATTGATCATATGCCACATTTCACGTCAAACGTTTCAGACACTTTCTCATGTCATCCTCACAATGACCCAATAAAGTGGGTGGTATTATACTCATTTTACAAATGAGTAGACTGAGGCAGGGAGAATTACTTGCCCAGAGTCACATATTCAGAAGTAATGATGTGATTGAAGTCCGTGTTCTCTGGACTCCAGAGTCTGAGCTCTTACTTTTTAAAATAGCACTACTCAAAAGTGTGGTGTTAGGACAGGCTGAGGTCTCTAAACTGTTACCCATCCTTGATGACATAAGGAGCTGTGCTACCATGCAAGTCAACTGTATTAGGTCAGAGACAATTTCTTTGGGGTCGGGGCAAAGCTCTCTCTATGAAGGAAGCAGTGCGTTGCTGTACATCCTGACCTAAACTCGGCTCCCTGCAGATGGGTAACTGACATCTTGGAGACTGGCACTTTGCCTAGCCTTTCCCTAAATTTTACTGCCCATTGTGTGCCAGAAGCAATTAACATTGTAGATTCCACCTTAATTCACTCTGTTTTTCCCTGGCTATTTTCCACTTTGATCTGGAAAGAGAATGCTAAGCTATGGGGCTGGAAATAAATGACTTGATTGGACTGATTCATGTTTTTCATTCAATAAGCTTTTTTGAGTGCCTTTTTGTGCCATGTGTACGATCCCACCTGAGTCTATTCAACTCATTTGCAGTGTTTTTGCTTCTACATATTAAGGACCTTTGAATTGTATCTGAGGATCTAGAGACCATGAATGAATGAAGGAACCACATCTCTATTCGTTTTGAACATTTTCACAGTGAGTTTGGTGGGTACCCAATAAATTTCATGGACTCAATGACGGACAGGAGGATATAGGAATAAAGGTGGGATATATTGGGTTAAACACCTTGTGGGCAGGAATTAGCATCTCTGGTGCATTGGCTGTTTTGTAGGTGTTTTTGTGAATGATGGTGACTAGTACATGTCCATGGTCCTGTCTGCAAAGTGGCTTTAAATATTGCACAGGAGTTAGATGGGATCTCTAAGGTAAAAAGAGACATTTCTACAAAAGATTGTTTTTATTGTAGAGTCAGTTTCACCCCAGATATAAATGACATTAATAAACCAAAGTTACTGCTTGGAAAACCAAGGCAAGTGAAAACTGTATCACATGGTGACATTATAATCTATATTAAATCTAAGGCTTGTTCTTCCAATTTTTTGAACTGAACAATGTTTTCCTTCAGATTAAGTACGTTATAGTTGAAACTAGGACTCCATCTATTTCTTGCAGTCTTCTCGCTTTCTGGTTTTGTTTTTAAGTTTCATGCTTTAGACATCTCCTAAAACAATAAGTCCTGAAGAAGCCCCCAGGCTCTGTTGAAAGGACAGGCTAGTCCCCTTAACCTTGCAAGCTGTGGAAGATCCTAATGGTCTGTAAAGTTGCCCAACTGGAAAACAAAGGAAGTGAACCAGTGGAAATCACCGGTTAATTAAATTCATGGAGACATAAATTACACCCCATGTCGATACACGGCATATATCAGCAGTTGACTCGGGTCTTGGGGAGAGATTTCAGCAGTTTTCTCTCTGGCTAAGAAGAGTCAGGCTGTGTCAAACATACCTTGGCATTCTTCTTCCTGTCCTCCTTGGCATGTAATCAAGGTCATTAATTAGTTTAAAATTTTGTTCATCTTATCAACCCACCATCCTGAAAGCAGGGGCCACGTATGTCCTATCCCTGCTAAGTGTCCAGCAGTTGTCTCTGTGGCTGCTGGTACACAGTGGGAGCTCACTCACTGTCTGCTGTTGTATTTAGTGAGCATGGAGGAAGGAACAAGATAGTTGGGTCAGGATGATACAGGAAAGGCACTAGGACACATGTTGACTTCAATCATGTGAAAACATGATTTCCCTTCTTATTGCTGGGTTTAAAGGAAAAGCTGAACAAAGCAGACCCCTGGTCTCATCTCCTTCACACCTGCTGTGGAATTCTCCTCTGTGCCTTTTGGGATAGTGGTCCCTTGGTATGTGTAGGGGAATTGGTTCCAGGATAGATAACATAGATAACAAAATCTGAGGATGCTCAAGATAGCCATGGTACCGTTGGCCCTCCGTATCTGTAGGTTCTATGTTTGAGAATTCTGCATCCATGAATACAGAGTGTCCACTGTATCATCTTCCTAGTTCAAGGGCAGCAGTTGGCTCTGGAACTGAATATGCGGTTCGGTTCAGAGAATCACCCATATCCTCATTTTGTGCTACGTGTTGCCTTTGAGATTTGTCAGTACTTGTTTTTTCATTATCTACCTCCACTGCGATGCCAGTGTGACACAGTACCTTGCAGCCTGAATCTTTCACCTGATGAAAAAGCAACAGAAAGGTCTCCATTTCTCTGAGCTACTTCCCAGCCAGTAGATCATTGTCTTTGAGGATAGGGGAAGAATACGATGCAGTTGTATGGTTGAGAACGACTTTCCTACTCATTGACACTGGAAGCTTGGACATTTGGTGACTCTGAGGTGAGCTTGCTATACTCAGATGTCATGGTTATGGGTGGGGACCTTCTCCCTTTCTAGTCGTATTCTCCTTTTGCCCTTTGTTTCTTCTTTCTGCCAGCATACTCTTTGTTCATGGTGGGCTCTGGGACCCTGTCGCTGGTCTCTTTTGGACTCTATGTCTTATTTCTTTTCCAGTTGGACTGAGACCCTGAACATTGGCCTCTTCATAACAAGTCTTAGAGAAGGTAGTTGGCCAGATGGGATGAACTAGGGCAAGACTGGGACTTGGGAACCACGGAGGTCATGGAATTGGGAGAGGTCTGTGCTGTAGTTGGCATCAGGGAAGTTCCTGATCACTAGGAGGCAGAGAGTGGGTGAGTTGGACATTTAGTTTCTGGGAGGTAGTGATGACTCAACTCCAGGGAATGGGTCAAAATAGTGGGAATGTAGACCTGGAAAGAACTGGATTTGGGGGGGAAGACATCAAAGCAGAGACTCAGATAAAGCAAGGGAAGGGAGAATAATCAGGAGCAGAGATTCTGAAACTGGGATATAAAGAAAGGTTTTGTCATGAAGAAACGGGCAAAGAGCTGGAGAACTGGACCGAAGAAGAACATGTGGCCAACAGCTGCCTTGATGCTTAAACGGGGAGAATGTCTGAGAATTCCCACCATCCACCTATATACCAGTGGACTTTCCTTCTCGAGGCTGGCATTGCTGTCAACTCGGGGCTAAGGAGTAGCCAGCCAAGCAATTTAATTATTTGAATTCTCTTTCCTATCTCTGGCTTGGTCAGTGACTCTGATGTTCACTCAAACCCTGCTTCACTTTAAGACTCACCTGGGTAGGAACCTTAATGGTATTTTTCGCCTCTGCCTTGCCCAAATTTAGCACATGGCCTGGGACATTTCTGTTGAACTGCAGTGCTGTTTGTGCCACCCATCTCTTTGTGACCTCTAAAATTTGTGCTATATGTTCTGTTCTTGATTTTTAAGATTACCTTCCACCCATTAATCAAAGTAGCTCACCTCTTGGGAGGAGAGGTTCACCATTTGCTGTCTTGGTATCGAGCATATTCTGACTTAACTGTATTTTTCTCAAACTCAGAATCCTTCTTAACATTATAAGGTATAATGAGTATACTGAAGCTGTACACAGCTTTCGCAATGCCTTGCCATTCCAGAGTCAGAGTGGAGGTGTGCAGGTAACATAACCCATGAGTAGCAATCCCTCTGGCTATGTCTTGTGTATGAAGTCCATAACCTCTTGGTTTAGACATCTGACAAGTTCCAGGTTTCAGCTTTGGCATATCTATTGTTTCAGATGATTCTGTCTAGTTGGAGGCAACTTTAGAATGTCTAGAACTCTAGACCTAGAGAACGGACTTGAGGACACTGGTGGGTGGAGGGGGAAGCTGGGGCAACGTGAGAGTAGTATCGACATATGTACACTACCAAATGTAAACTAGATGGCTAGTGGGAAGCAGCCACATAGCACAGGGAGATCAGCTCGGTGCTTTGTGTCCACCTAGAAAGGTGGGATAGGGAGGGTGGGAGGGAGACGCAAGAGGGAGGAGATATGGGGATATGTATGCATATGGGTGATTCACTTTGTTGTACAACAGAAACTAACACAGTATTGTGAAGCAGTTATACTCCAATAAAGATCTATTAAAGGGGCTTCCCTGGTGGTGCAGTGGTTGAGAATCTGCCTGCCAATGCAGGGGACACAGGTTCGAGCCCTGGTCTGGGAAGATCCCACATGCCGCGGAGCAGCTAGGTCCATGAGCCACAACTACTGAGCCTGCGCGTCTGGAGCCTGTGCTCCGCATCAGTGGAGGCCGTGACAGTGAGAGGCCCGCGCACCGCGATGAAGAGGGGCCCCCGCTCTCTGCAACTAGAGAAAGCCCACGCACAGAAACGAAGACCCAACACGGCCAAAAATAAATAAATAAATAAAAATTAAAAAAAAATCTATTAAAAAGAATAATAGTACTTAACCTCTATTGCACACATTCTAGAAGCCAGGCAATATCATAGGCATTTGACATGAGTTATCTATTCATTCTTCGTAAGAATTCCTTTTAAATATCACTAACCCCATTTTACAAAGAGGAAATGAGATTTAAAAGCATGAGTTGCGCTTTCAACTGTTGTGCTTGAATTATTCAGTTTAGCACTGTGCCAGCCACCGTTAAATCCTGTGGATAAACAAAAGTAGGTGAAAGCATGGACTTTGTGGCACTCACGGGATCACTGGGAGGGCAGACCTTGTATTTATGAACTGATTATAAACATGATGTAAGATGTGATGCAATGAAGTTCTAAACTGTATGAAATTAAGTACTAAAATGCCTGGTACAGACCCAGTCGTTCTCAGTGTGGTCCCCAGACCCAACAACCTGGGAACTCGTTAGATGTGCAAAGTCTCAGACCTCACTTCAGACCTACTAAGTCATGATCTCAGGCTGGGGCCCACTACTGCTTTAACAAGCTCTCCAGGTGATTCTAATACGCTCCTATGTGGGAACTACTGGTCGACCATAGGTGTTCAGGGCAGTACATTAGTTTCCTAGGGCTGCCATCAAAATTGCCACAAACTGGGTGGCTTGAAACAGCAAACTGATTATCTCACAGTTCTGGAGGCCAGAAGTCTGAAATCAAGGTGTTGGTACAGTTGGTTCCCTCTGGAGTTTCTGAGGGAGAAACTGGTCTGATGCCTCTTTCTTAGCTTCTGGTGCCTCCCAGCGATCCTTGGCCTTCCTTGACTTGTAGCCGCATCACTCCAGTCTCTGCCTCTTTCATCATGTGGCTTTTTTTGTGTCTCTCTGTATGCCCTTTCCTTTTCTTATAAGGACACCAGTTACTAGATATAGAGCCCAGTCTACTCCAGTATGACCTTATCTTAACTAATTACATCGCACAGATCCTATTTACGAATAAGATTCCATTCTGAGGTTCCAGGTTGACATGAATTTGAGGGAACACTGTTCAAGCTGCTACAGGCAGTTAAGATGAAGAGAGTCCGTTTAAGTGGAACTTGAGGGAAAAGTTTTAGGAATGATCTGAGTGGTTGAAATGAGTGAAAAAGTGGGATGCTGTGGTCATTGTAGGAGTGAAGGCTAGTGAACAAGCAAGTTTGACGGGAGGGGATCATGATGTCGGGGCATGGACTTGGTTGAAATGAAAACATGGATATTGACCAACATATATAAACAGCTCATACAACACAACAACGAAAAAGCCAAACAACCTGATTAAAAAATGGGCAGAAGAACTGAATAGAACTGAACAGACATTTTTCCAAAGAGGAAATGCAGATGGCCAATAGGCACATGAAAAGATGCTTAACATCACTAGTCATCAGGGAAATGCAAATCAAAACCACAATGAGATATCACCTCACATCAGTCAGAATGGTCATCATTAAAAAGTCTACAAATAGTAACTGCTGGAGAGGATGTAGAGAAAAGGGAACCCTTGTACACTGTTTGGTGGGGATGTAAGTTGGTGCAGCCACTGTGGAAAATGGTATGGAAGTTTCTCAAAAAACTAAAAATAGAAATACCACATGACCCAGCAATTCCACTCCTGGGTATATATCTGAAAACAACAAAAGCACTAATTCAAAAAGATACATGCACCCCAGTGTTCATAGCAGCATTATTTACAGTTGCCAAGATATGGAAGCAACCTTAGTGTCCATTAACAGATGAATGGGTAAAGGAGATGTGGCATACACACACACACACACACACACACACACACAATGGGATACTACTCAGCCATAAAAAGAACAAACTTTTGCTATTTGCAGCTACATGGATGGAGTTGGAGGGCATTAACCTAAGTGAAAAAAGACAAATACTATATGGTATCACTTATATGTCGGATCTAAAAAATGCAACAAACTAGTGAATGAAACAGAGAAGAAGCAGACTCACAGACACAGAGAACATACTAGTGGTTACTTGCAGGGAGAGGGAAGTGGGGAGGGGCATTCTAACGGTGGGGGAAAAGAAAAAGTTTATTATGGGATTATATGAAATCATGTGGTGAAACTTTTGAGAATTGTAAAGGACTATAGAATTTAAAGAATCTTTTATTCCATAAAAATATGTAAAAATATGGGTCTTGATGTGTAATACAGTAACATAAAATTAGTAATCTCTATCCCCTTTATTCTATAATAAAACTAAACTATTTGTTTAAAACTGCTTGCCAGGGCTTCCCTGGTGGCGCAGTGGTTGAGAGTCCGCCTGCCGATGCAGGGGACACGGGTTCGTGCCCAGGTCCGGGAAGATCCCACATGCTGCGGAGAGGCTGGGCCCGTGAGCCATGGCCGCTGAGCCTGCGCGTCCGGAGCCTGTGCTCCGCAAGGGGAGAGGCCACAACAGTGAGAGGCCCGCATACCGCAAAAAAAAAAAAAAAACTGCTTCCAGCCGATAGCTTATAGTAAAAATCACTCATGATATTCTGATAATTTGCATACCACCTTTTAGTAATAGAAATTGTTGGGATCTTTCATTTGATCTAGCAGTAGCGAAACAATGGCCCTGAGTCATGATTTGACATAGGAAACTGCATCAAATCCTTCCAGTGGCTTTACCGTTAGTGCTCATGATATTAAATCATTTTGGCTTTTGCTGCACTTAACACCAGTTACATTCAGGAGTTCTCTGCTCTTACAATACCGTCTGAAGTTTGAAGATATTCAATATCTCTATCGAACATGTCACAAAATGTTTATTGTAATGCCATATTTGATTAGGTGAAACTTAATCCTTCAGGCCAGAAGAGGGGAAACACAGCTCTGTTGATGAAATGCCTGCTTTAAACCTTAAGTAACCTTTCTGTGCCTGAGTTTACTTCTCTGAAAAATGGGGATATGATAGTGATGTTTACAGCATTTAAGTAAGTTAATAGGCAGTTAGCATGGTTCATGCTCTGTATGTGATGGTTCTCACTTTTATGGATAAAATGTTAATGTTCACAATGGGTGAGGATTCAGGTTTTAACAAGTCTCCCATTAAATGGAGGTGACATTCAATGGGGACAGTGTAAAGGGGGCCTACATCCAGCATGCTACCTGACCTAAACCTCCTCCGTTGGGTTGTGTCTGTCATCTGTGGCCTCCCTCCTATTGCTGGAGTGCCGAATAGAACCCACTCTACTGATAGAACCCACAGTGCTTGGCTAGTATATATGCAGTCGACCCTATTGCTGCCAGCCTCCCTGATCCCTGTTGAACCTAGAATCTCTTATAGCTGAAGTCTCCCAGAGGCCACAGTTAACCACCAGTAGCTACATACTATCAACCCCTAGGGGAGAATAGGCTAGTGATGGATGGTCATAACTGTTGATCTACCAGGATGTCAGTAACAGGTACCACTGTCACAGATACCCTTTCTTCTGTCAATGTTCTGAACTGCCCTGACAAAGTCCACACAAAATCCACGAGTTTTGTGGGGATGATTGGCAGGAACACTGATAAATGAGAATTTATGCAGGGGGAGGTCTGAAATAGGTCCTGGAGGTCTCCTGGTTGTGCCAAGCATTTAACTTCTAGATTGGTAGATTGTGGGAGGGTAGGGGATGAGATTTTGGGAAAGGGGCTGTTTACCTAGCACAGAAGTGTTGCAGTTTTTTTGTTTTTGTTTTTTTTTTTTTTTTTGCTGTACTTGGGCCTCTCACTGTTGTGGCGTCTCCCGTTGCGGAGCACAAGCTCCGGATGCGCAGGCTCAGCGGCCATGGCTCACGGGCCCAGCTGCTCCGCGGCATGTGGGATCCTCCCGGACCGGGGCACGAACCCATGTCCCCTTCATCGGCAGGTGGACGCTCAACCACTGCACCACCAGGGAAGCCCCAGTGTTGCAGTTTTAAGAGCTGAAGGAGCTATTTGAGTCCTGGGTGAACCTTAGCCCTGGGCATGGAGGAGATGCTGCTATGCCAGTAAGGCAAGGCCATTCTGTAAAGGCCTTGAATTCAAGCTGGTGGGGCTGGACTCCCTCCAGTGGGCACCAGGGAGTCTTTGTTGGCAGCCCACCTCGGTCTTGGATTCAAGCAAAACAGAGTTCTAAGCCAGGACTTAACTGAAATACAAAAAAATGTAGCTAATCTTCCAAGGAAGCATTTTGCTTCAAAACGTTCTTGTTTGTTTGGTGTTTCCTCATTTATCTGTTGGCGTCACTCTGTGGGAGGTTAATGTGAGTTCTAGAGACAGGAGAATGAGAAGAATGGATCACCATTTTTAAGCCTTTGCAGATGCAAGTCTTTTCTTGATGATGACTTGGGATTGAACAAGTTATTAAAAATTCCCCAACAAATGCTTTGCAGGTGTCTTTTTTTTTTTTTTTTTTGGAAGGATGACGCTAGGAACAAAAAGGATGATCCTTAATCTTAGGTACATATCTTCCCAGTTTTGGAGAGACACGGTTATTCTTTAGGCTACTGATTGTCCCTTGTATTAAAAATGCTGGCTTCTCATTGGGACATTGGGTGTTAACCTAAACATAGAAATTGCTTGACTAGCATCAGTTCTCCTTCAGTTACCAGTCTCTGGCTGTGTCCCCTTCACTGCAGCGCTCTGGAAATGCAAGTGCAAGAAAGACTTTTATGAAGCGCTTATTTTCCAGAAGTCCAAGACAAGCCTGAAGTCTCTGTTGGAAGTACCCCCATGCACTCCACCAAATAGTGGATAAAATGTCGGGGCTTGGAAGTTTTGCGTATAGTACAGCAATTAAATGCAGAGGTTTCTGAATTAATTAGCCTGGGTTTGAATCCTGCCTTTTATAAGAGAATCTAAGAGAAAAAGAAGTCAGACCAATCCTTAATCTTAGGCAAATAAGCAAATAACTTATCCAGTTTTGTCATAGCTGTCATTCTTGATGCTACTACCTGTAGCATCCTGTATGGCTTTGGGACCTTGGGTAAATAGTTTTACCATTCTACTGGTCAGTTTCTCATATGTAAAATGAGGATAAAATACTTGTCTTACAGGACTATTTTGAGGATAAAAATGTAATCATCCCTAGCCTAGCAAAAGTCTTTTGTTGTTGATAACGTTTTTTGTTTTTTTTTCCCCCCCTGGAAAGCCTTAAAACCCAGTTTTATAACTTAGGAACCGTTGTGTGCACGGGCATGGTTATGCAATGCTGTATCAGTCAGATACTGATCAGGAGACAGCATTCCCACAGTAATTTGCACAAAGTAAGTTTAACGTAAGGAATTATTAACTAGTACAAGAGGTTAGGGCAAGGAGAGATGGCTTAGTAGGAGTAAAGAGAGCTCTGAAGAAGACAGGACTATTAGAAGGAACAGCCACTACCCCAAGGGCTGAGCTGGTGTCTGAGGAAGAGCCCCCCTGCACCTCCCGGCTGAGACCCAGACCTTGCTGGTGCGGACATGGCTGTGACTCAGTGAAGGACAGAGACACTGCTGTGGTGCTGTGCTGGCAACACTTGCTAGAAATCCACCCTCTGGAACGGGTAGGTAGTGTCCCCCTTCTGGTGCTGGAGAAAGCTGTCACAGAGAGGTGGCTCCCTGGAGACATTCTGCTGTAACCTCCCCTCCCCACCCAAGTGCTGCTGACCACTGTGGACTACAGAAGTCTAGTGTTCAGGAAGCTGCCTGCACAGCGGGAGCTGGACCTGGGAGAATCTGTGTATGCCGCGGAAGTCAGAGGCTGGGGCAGGAGCGCCACATGGGGGAGCCACCTGAGCTGCAGAAGCCTGCCCAGTGAGCACACTGGCCCCAAGAAGAAAACCCCCTTCCCGCTCGAGTGCCTCTTTAGCGCCCTCTACTGACAAAGTGTAACAACATGCCAGCTGGGAAACGAAAATAACTGAAAGGATCCAACTTAATTTTCACAGGAGGGGTAATGGAGAGTGATTTTTGAGCTGAAATGCAATAAAAAGACCCTGGCATGAGGTTTCTTTGAGTAATCCACAATAGTAACTAATGCTCAGCATTCCCTACTAAATACTTGCTCTTCCCTTTTGTGTTTAAGCTTATAATTATTCTTTGTGAGGTAATAGGTATTGAAGACTGTGTAATCCCTCACTAGAATGAGCCCCAATAGGAACAAAATATGAGTAGTGCTGCAATAATAAATGTATTAAGCCAGAAATAGAGAATTTTTTAGTTGTCTTATGTAATTAGAACATTCTTTTAGGATGGTCTTTGTTAGAGGTACAAACAATAGGATACTTGAGCTCACAAGTATTTTTGTAATCTGATGATGGCGTTTTAACCTAATGCATCCTTTTGTGTTTATTTCTGTTTTTCATTGTTTTGAATAAAGGCATTAAATAAGAAGTGAAAGTAAATTAAATTTACTCTTTGGGCAGCGTGGAGCCTGTGAGGATTTTGAGTGAAACTGTGATGTGGTTGAAAAAGTTCTGTCGGGAGGTCAGCCCCATACCTGGTTCATAGAAAGTGCTTCATAAATGGTGGCTACTTGGCCTCTTCCTGATGTGGCTGTCTGAGTGATGAGTGGTCACCCTCTGACAGAGGTCACAAAAGAGCCCAGGTCAAAATAATTGGAAGCAAAATCAACTAAATACAACTAGATAAAAGAGGGGAGGGCACAGTGAATTCCTAGGTCCAGGTACTGCCTTAAGCCTCTACAGCTCATTTGGGAGTCTAATTAGACCAGAAATACCTTGCTCATTGACCCAGGAGCAGAATTGGAAGAAAAGGGCATGATTAATTTAACGCTTGGAGATGAGAGGGAGATAGACCAAAGCCACCCAAGGTCAGTGAGCAGCTGTGAGCATCTTTTCCTCTCTTCTTTCTCAAGTCACTTTTACTATGCTTCCAAATGAAGTTTTTAAAAGTGGGAACACCAATATGCTTTTATCATTTACAAGTATTTATTGCATGCCTCATTGTATATGAAGTGCTGTGTAAGGTGCACAGGTGGCAATCCTATAGCTTCTAGGTCAGAGTTGAGGGTCTTGAAGGAATGCTAGGAGGCACACAGACTGACGTCAAGATGTATATGATAGGCATCATTATATCCAATCTGTGGAAAACACCTTCTCCATGGCCATCGGTTCCCTCTTTGTGCTTAAATCCAAAGGATGATTGCCTGCCCTTGTTGGACTTGACTTCTTATCAGTCTCTCCTGGAAATTGAGTGTTCCTTCTATATCTTAGGCTTTCTCTTTCCTGTCTTCTTTCTGAAACTTTCCCCCTGTGTATTCTTTAAGTATTTGTATTCATCATGGGCCTCCTCTACCTCATGCTATACAATTTTTTCTGGGTTGATTTAATCTCTCTACAGTGCCTCGATTACCATTTACCAATGGATGATGATACCCAAATTGAAAACTTAGGCCCAGTTCATTTTCTTCAACTCCAGGCCTGTTTACCTAACTTGGCAATTGGATATCATGCCTTGAAAACCACACAGGCACTTCATATTCACCTCATTCCAAACTGCCTCTACCTGTTTCCCCCATTTCAATAAGTGGTACTCCCATCCAAATAGTTGTCCAAGCCAGAAGCCCGACCGTCATCCTGGAGTCTCATTCCCCACCTTCACCTAATCAGTGGCTAATCATGTTGATTCTGTCTCCTTTGATAGCTCTTGAATGAGTGTACTCTTGGTATCACCATGGAACTGTGTCAGTGGGGGCCACCTTTATTTTTCATCTACATTATTACAACAGCTTGACTTATTAATTAATTCACACCCTTTGCAGCAAGGTTTTGCCATTTGCAAATAGCCTCATGTATAGCTCTGCAGTTCTTCAGTGGCTCCCCAGTGTCCTAGAATCAAGTCCTGGTGTTTGCATATGGTCCACAAGCCTCTTTATGAGCTGATCTGTTTCGCTTTCTAGCCTTTTCTCTCATTGCTCCAGCACCTCTTTGAGTCCTCTCCTCCAGCTCTGTTGAACCACATGCAGTTCCCTGAGCACACCAGTCTCTGTGCTAAAATCTGTTTCTCTATTTCTCTCCTTCATTTGGATAACTCTCACTTCTCCTAAAGGACTCAGCTTAGATGTATGTATGTCATTTCCTCCAGGAAATCTTGACCCCCACCAGGGCTTAATGTGATCATATATGTGGATCCCATAACACCCTGTGCTTACCCTTGTTGTGTTGATCATGGGCTCTCTTAATAACTGTGACCTCCCTCAGGACCATATGGTTTGCAAGATCTTTAAGAAACTTTATTGTTTTCGTTATTCCCCCTTGGTCCAAGGGACTGGGTGATGTCCTATCTCCTAGTTCATCTCAAAAGAGTAAGTATTGACTGAATTTTAGATAGTTTGTCATCCTCCAGAGGGCTGTGTCTTTCACAGTCGGGAAGTGCCTCAGTCCCCTTTACTATATCAACACAAATGTTATTGTAACTAGAGGAGCAATTATTAGGAGAGATTAAAAAACGTGTTCTGTTAACGTAACTCTTTTACCTAATTCAGGGGCATTTGTCTTCAGGGCTCTTATCTGGTAGCTGCTCTTTTTCTTGTGGGTTCTTGACATCTTACGTGGTACAGTCCATCTACTAGTGTTAGAAAAGGGGAGGGCAGTAGAGGTGGCTTCAGAATGAACTGGACCAAGAGTTTGAAGTATCATCAGGACTGATCTCTCTTTTTAATTTGATTTTCTTTTTGCTTCTCGTTGTTCATTTGAGTCTCTCCTCCTATGGTTTTTCTTCATGTGATAAAGGAAAGTTCAGACTTAAATTATCCAAGGTTATTTACCATAGAGGAAAGAAAGAAGCCCTTGGGTCCACATATCAGGGAAGACTTCTCACTGGCTTGGCTTGAGTCGCATGACTCTGGCTGGGGCCAATCAAGGATCATGTGCCTAATCTCTTTGGTCAGAGAGAGAGGTGTTTCACAAAGGAAAGGAGTCAGAGGAATCATAACGGGAAGACAAGCAGAAGCCTTTACTTGGTGGAAAACATGACAATAGAAAGGAAATTTTACAGTTCCCTTACAGATTCATTTCTCTGCTAAAGGAATAGGTAAAAGATACAGGATTCTGCCTAATTAAATGACTCGGGAAAGATAATAGTTGCAAAAGTGGAATTGCTGTCTAAACCTATTTTTATCTGAATACTTTTCTCTTCTGTCATCCACTCTAACTTTTCAACAAAATTGACTAACTTCTCCTTATGCGAAGACAGAGAAGTGATTTTTTTCCCATTAACTTTGATTGAGTGTAACATTCTTCTTTCTTAAGGGAATACTGTAATGAAACATGCATTGTTTTCAGAGCAAAGGAATCACCCCAGGTGTCTAAATGGGAAGTTGTGGGGTTAAATCTTGCTGCCATGAATAACGGGATGGGATTA
The DNA here is from genome assembly GCF_963455315.2 of Globicephala melas. Classification (NCBI taxonomy): domain Eukaryota; kingdom Metazoa; phylum Chordata; class Mammalia; order Artiodactyla; family Delphinidae; genus Globicephala; species Globicephala melas. Next base: position 130,513,647 of record NC_083316.1, read on the forward strand.
CTTACTTTGAAACTGCTTCCTGGTTCACTTTATTTATTTATTAACATCTTTGTTGGAGTATAATTGCTTTACAATGGTATGTTAGTTTCTGCTTTATAACAAAGTGAATCAGTTATACATATACCTATGTTCCCATATCTCTTCCCTCTTGGTGTCTCCCTCCCACCCTCCCTATTCCACCCCTCTAGGTGGACACAGAGCACCGAGCTGATCTCCCTGTGCTATGCAGCTGCTTCCCACTAGCTGTCAGTTTTACATTTGGTAGTGTGTATATGTCCATGCCACTCTCTCACTTCGTCCCAGCTTACACTTCCCCCTCCCCTTGTCCTCAAGTCCATTTCCTGGTTCATTTTTGATGTGGCATTTGTGACCTCTCTCTTGGCTGGTTACTTGGCTTATAGGTGATGAAGTGGTTTGGACAGATAATAAGTGAGTAATGTGACAGTCCCCAAGCAAGTGGAGGCCAATACTACTATTCTTATAAAGTGATTGAAGACTGCAGGATTTGAAGTCTCTGCCTAAATTTCATTCACAGTTTTTGACTTGTGTTATTTTTGAGTCACACCTTATTTTCCTCCTGCACCTCTAAGAAATAAATTTAGCAATTCTAATGTTTACAGTTCAATTTAAGATGCCCACATGAGTATCACAATCAGTAAGAATTATTACAACTAGCACAAAGTATTGGAAATGGTTTAATTTGAATTGGTTGTATGTTACTTTGAACACACTTTTACTGAGATAAAGGTCATGGTGATGACAATTGATAATGATATTCTGTATAGAAATTATAACTACTTTTACCCTCTACTATCTTTGCATGATAAGTGCCTTAACCTGTAGGATCCCTGTGGGAACCCAGCCATGAGAATGTGCCTCTCAGTTGTCTAGCTACCGAGGACATAATTGACTAATGGTCGCAGCTGCCATGCTCTGAACTCCATCAATGACTTCCTGCTAACTACATGCTTCCCATGAGCTGCTCCCAACCAGCTTAGGAGTTGCAGGGGTACTTAGGAGGCCCTAAGTACCCCTGCAACTGGGTACAACTGGGGTACAGCTCCCTGCAAGCTGGGAGACAGTGGACCCCAGATAGCTTTGCTGAACTTTTCTTCGAAGTACACTGTGGTCTACAACCCTTCCACCCAACCTTCCTTCCTTCCTTTTCTTCACTTGGGGTCATACCTGCATCCCAGTTTGATGGTTCTCCCAGCCTCTCCGAAATCCCTCTCTATTTTATCTCACAGGTGTTTACTCTAATAAGCTCATTTCTTGCAAATTGTGATAAAATACATAGTATAACATAAATTTTGCCATTTAAATGTTTTAAAAGTGCACAATTCAGTGGCATTAGTTATATTCACAATATTGTACAACCACCACCACTGGCTATTTCCAATTTTTTCTATCACCCAAAACAGAAACTCTTTGCCCATTGAGCAATATTCTCCATCTGAATAAATTCCTTATTCATTCAATTATGAGTTGTCATCTGCTTCTCAGAGGAGCTTGGCTAATAAACTCCTTTGAAGAGTAAATGGGATTTTCAAGGCAGATACTACCTTTATTATATTCCAGATGAGGACACTGAGGCTCAGAGAGGTTGACTAAGTTGCAGCAGATCATACAGCTAGTAAATGTTTGAGTCAGAACACAAACCAAAATCTGTGTGACTCCAAATCTCATGCTCTTAAACGTTGCCTTCTGATAACAATTTATTGATCCCGATATGAGCCTCAGAAAACCAGAGGGCTGCAATGGGGAGGAGGCAGATGGGGTCTGCTGGAAATATACGTCCATGACCTGAGAGGTTCTGCCCAGGATTAAACCTCCAGAGACAATGGTTCTCCTACCCCATCCTGTTCCAGCTTACATTGTGCCTTCAGAGCTATGGCTTATATTCTAGTAGCATGGTGCTAAGTCCTTCATATACATTACTTCATTGAGTCCATCTAAGAACCATAAGAGAAGTACTATTATCTTTCCCATTTTATAGATCAAGAAACTGGGGGGAAGTGAACAGTGTCTGTTTATCAGGAAGCACATAATATGTGTTTCTTGGAACTGGAAGAGCAAGGCTGAATAGAGATTTAATTAATGAATTAATTTTCTCCCTATTTTTAGCACTGTAAATTAATAGTGATGGTTTAACCAAACTATGGTTTAAAAAAATCCAGTACTGCATAATGGTTTATATTGAAAAGCGATAATCTTCCATTCCATCCTTAGCCTCAGTCTTTAGAGATGACTTTGTCCCCCTGTCATAGTTCAGAGACATTCAGTGCATTATCAGTACTCTCTCTCTCTCCATTATCTCAGATTATTTTCATGATTACACCTATAATATCACAGCTAACTCCTTGAGAACTGGTTTGGAGACCTCTATGAAGACTTCTTTTATTGCATGGTCACAGGAAATACTGTTCATTCTCGTTACTGGAATAGTTAATGTTCTATGAAGTTGCTGTGGACACCGAATTGGTGAATACTGAGCCATTGCTCCTAGGGGAGATAAGGGGCTTGGGTTCCTGTGAGCTTGGAGCCACAACATTTTTGTCAACTCATCAACATTAACCTTGTTTCGTTTGTGTCCTTGTTTCAAGACGCCTTTTTTCATGTTGATTCATTAGCATTGAGCTCATGGCCAACAGCACTGCAATTCATACGTTAATGAAACTTATCTCACACACATTTTCTCTGTAGGGAACATCAGCCTTGTGCTTAGGAACACTAAACAGCACTTCAGTACTAGACCTGGGGGCTATTTTAAACAGTGGAATCACCAACAAAAAGCACAAAAATGCAAACAATGTGGCACTAAGTAGACTGCAAGAAGGACACTTACCTGCAGTATGAGAGCTGAACCAAGAAAGCGGAGTGTCTCCTTGTTTAACCTCATGTTGGACATGTATCTTGGGCAACTGAATTTTTCTGGCCACTCTGAGCATGTCTGTGAATGACTGCAAAAGCACCATGAATATTGATTTTGGGGGTTACAAGATTTTAGTGAGTAGGCAAATTCACAAGTACGGAATTCACAAATAATGAGGATCAACTGTACATCTTTAATGGTAGTAGTTGAGGACAGCCCTCTTCTGTCTTGGTTGTTCCAAATCTCATAACAGATCAGCCAAGTCAATCATTCATTCCCTAATGCGTTTGTTACCAAACTCAGATTAGGCTGCTCACTGCTTGAAAGCCAATACTTGGGATACAAGTGCAGGTAGGAAGGGAAAGCTTGCTTTATTCAGGAGGCCAGCACCTGGGTAGATGATGGACTCGTGTCCAAAAACCAACTCCAAAATTCTGCTTGACCAGGGCTTCCCTGGTGGCGCAGTGGTTTTGAATCCGCCTGCCAGTGCAGGGGACACGGGTTCAAGCTCTGGTCCAGGAAGATCCCACATGGGCTGTGGAGCAACTAAGCCCATGCACCACAACTACTGAGCCTGTGTGCTGCAACTACCAAAGCCCATGTGCCTAGAGCCGGTGCTCTGCAACAAGAGAAGCCACCGCAATGAGAAGCCCGCATACTGCAAAGAAAAGTAGCCCTGCTCGCCGCAATTAGAGAAAGCCCGTGTGCAGCAACGAAGACCCAACACAGCCAAAATTAAATAAATAAATAAAATAAATTTTAAAAATAAATAAAATCTCTAAAAAAAAAAAAAATTCTGCTTGACCATGTAAGTTTTTAAAGGGAGAATCATTTGGGGAGCGGGACAGAGCCTTCCATGTCTTCCACTGTGTGCAGACTTGTTCCGATTGGTTGGTGGTGAGATCACAGGGCAGTGCTCCAGGAATCTTGTGCTCAGCCTGAAGTTGCCATCTTCCACCTGGGTAGGGCCCTTAGTTCCTACAGAAAACTCAAAGGTATTATTATGCATATTCCTGAGGAGGAACCAGGACCCTGCCCCACAGCTGCACTATTGTTCCTTGACCGTTCCTCCTTTGTTTCTGCATTCCCTTCTTTCCCTGATAAGCAACTGTTTGAATCTGTACTGAATCTGTACTTTGGAACTCGTGGAAGGTCAAGGAGGCTGAATGAATCCTATTTCCTACAAACAAGAAATGGGGGACACAGAAAGGATTTGTACCCGGGAGAGCCCCGCAGGGTCCTGCTCCATTTCACATTCACCCAGGTACTTGTTTGGCAGTAGCGTGAAAATCACTGAACAGGTAATTCTGATGATGGGCCAAGTTGTGAATTCCCAGATGTGGCCCGGGTTCTCAATTTTATATATGAGCAGATAGATGAAATATTGCTTGCTAGATGTCACATAGCAAATTATTGGCAGTCTGGGGAAACCCCAGGCCTCTTATGTATCAGTCCAGTGTTCTTGCCACAACTTAATGTGTCTTTGAGCTCAGTGACCACTGCATACGTACTTGGTTGAGGCTACCAGTCATTGGCTTGTGTTTGTGGTAATTCAATTCCAATAGTTACAGAGCCCCTGCTCTGTGACTCTGAGCTCCTTAAGGACAGGGGCTGTGTCTGTTCATAATCTAATCTATAGCCCCTAGCACAGTGCTTGGCACATGAAAAATGTTCAAAATGTTCGGTAACTGAATAACATTGAGAAGTTGTGAGTCAAATTTTGGTCATACTACAATTTCTCTCAATAAAAATGAATAAAATGCACATCAGCAAAGGTTCTGTGAGATCTGGGAGATTCTTAGGCTCTGGTTCCTTTGGGGGTTAAGGTTGCAGGATCTGGAGTCAGATAGACCTGGCCTCATGCCTGGTGGTGTGATACTCAGCAAGACATTGAACTTTAATGTGCCTCAGTTTCCCTCATCTGTAACATGGGGATAATAGTAGGTGCTACCACAGGGCTCGGTTTCAAGGATTAAATATGATAAGTGTTTATAAAGGGTTTAACTGAATGCCTCAAAATGTATTAAGTGTTCAGTAATTCCTGATTTTCTTATTTCTTTGGATTGATCAAATACATGGACACAGGGAACCGTTATCAGAGGGGAGCCCACCATTAGATTCAGGGCCTAAGGAATAACTTGAGAGCAAAGAGAGTGTGTAGATTGAGATATTTGGGAAAGGCTTCTTGGGGGAGGAAGTGCTTGATACAGTTTTGAGGGAGACCTGAGATTTGCCTGGATTGGAAAGAGGGGTCCAGGGGACGCTAATGCCTGAATAGAGGTGTGATGGCCCGGCTGAACCTGGCATGAAGAAGGGGATGGCTTGCCCATTGTGAGAACAATGAGGGGAACCTCCTAGGCTAGTGGGTGGGGACGCTGTTAGGCAGAGCCTTAAAGGCATTGTGTGGAGGGAGGCCTGAGACCTCCTGTAGGGAACTATCAAGTACTGTAAGTGTACCAGGGAAGAGCCAAATCAGACTCCGTGTTGCATCTGTTTTCTTACTTTAACCTTTGCTTCCCATTGCTTTTGCTCACTAAAAGGATACTGTCTACACGCAATGGCCTGCCTCAGGGAACCCTGCCCCTCTGCCTGAATGTTCAACCAAGGTGCCTTTGTTCAGGGAAACATCCTGACCCTGTCCACCTGTGGATGGCTGCAAGAAAGAAGAAATTAACACATCCCCTCCCTGAGGCTGGCCATTCCAGGGGACATTTGCAAATCGTGTGGCCTTTTTACTTTACTGCCTCATCTCCTCCCTCTCTCTGTTCTATAAAAGAAACTGGCATCCAAACCCCATAAGATGGTGTTTTGGAGACATTAGTCTGCCACTTCTCGGTCTGCCGGCTTCCGAATAGAGTCATATTCCTTTGCCTCAACACCTCATCTCCTGATTCATTGGCCTGTCGTGCAGTAAGCAGGGCTTGATAACATAAGCAACCACTGGGAAAACTCAGAAGTAGTTTCCTTTGACCTAAGAGTACAATGTGGTGTTCATCTCCTCAAACCTGGAAGAGGGTTTTCTCTTAAAACGCCCTTATTTTTTAATGTACTATCTGAATAAGGAGTGACCAGGATGTTTCAAAAGGATGATTCAGCTCTCTTCAGGATTTTCTTTTTCCCCTTCCCACCCCTGAAACGCTGTGGTTTTACTCTGCAGGCTTAGGAAGAGGTACAGAATAGTGAGGCTTATAACGTGAATCATATATTCAAGGCCAACCAGCCGTATTCGCTGTGAAGACGCTAATGCTCAAGGCTGTATTTGAGAGATGAACGTATTCCTGCTTCCCCAGAGTTTGTCAAGAGATTCCGCCTGTAGTTCCCGGAATTCACTTGCTCATCACTCACAGCCCTGGTTCCTCAGCCCCCTCTACAGGAATTTTCCTTCAGTCTTGGCTGTTTGCAGTGCCCTGGGGGGTGGTATCTTTGAAATGGGGGAATCTGTCAACGTTGCAGGCATGTGCTCCTATTCCTTTGTGTACTTTATGTATGAATCCTCTCCTACGGTGGCTTATGCTACTGTACATCGGGTCTCTGACATTGTCATCCATCCCCGCGAAAGGCTGGTGTGCACACAGCATTTTGTTTTAATTAAAAAAAAATTTTTAGAGGTTTGTTTCTTTCAGGTCAGTGAGAGGAAATACCAGTCGGAGGAATAAATGCCTCCTATCCGTCACTTATATCCATGTCTCCCAGCACTGTGGAATGGTAAGCCTTAAAAGGAAGTGAAGCCATCCTTCAGTTCATCTCTGACACCACTAGGATTAGCTAGAGGGAACCCATAAAACAATGCTGGGCTGAGTATCTGCTCGAAGCTGGGGATGTGGAAGGGAACAAGATGTGAGGTAGACATAGAGCCCTCACTCACAGATGAGAGGTGGAAACGTGTAAACCATCTACATAAAAACAGTAGTGGAGAGCAGGTGCTTCACTACAGTGGAGTATAGTGGAGGTGGCAGCCTAGTCCCCATGCCATTGATGTGTTCATGTATTTTTCTTTTCTTTGCCATCACAGTGTTACAAAAACATCTTTCATTTTTTCCTTTTTATTCATAATGATGACAGCATACAGTGTACATTGTAAAACATTCTTTTTTTTTTTTTTTTTTTTTTGTAAATTTAGCTGAGCATGCCTTCATTTCTTCATTTCCTAAGCTGGAAAACAGATCTGTTTTCTTTACTCTGTTCTCTGAGCATTGAGCAATATGAATGAAATTTAGGTCACTCTAGAATTTTCCTTGCTAATAATAATTCTGCAAATCTGGACAGAATTTTATCTCCTCCCACCCCAGGTCACTTTTGCTGGTGATGACTCAGTACAATGACATGACAAATGCTGTCCTTGTTTCCGGAAGGGGAAAGCAAAGTACAGATGGATCAGTCTCTAGCCCAGTGCTCTGCAGACAGGGTCATGGCGAAGGTTGATGAGGATTTAAAATACACACATGCCTCTCACACAGAGAGTAGTCATAAGAAGCCAAGCCTGGGGAACAGAACAACCTGGTTTGGAATTTCTTTCTCACTCTTAACCACCTCTATAGCATATGTACAGTTGCTCCACTTTTCTAAGATTCCATTTTCTCATCTATAAAATGGATTGATACTTCCTTTGTATCTTTACTTTGAAGATTAAATACCAAAAGTAACCAAAACATTTAATACACTGACAGGCATGGTACATACTCCATCAAAGGTAGCTTGTAGTTGTGTTGAGAAACACAGGTCTTCTGGTGCCCAGTTCAGTATCTTGGCGTCTAGACTCTGCTGCCTCCCTTTTTTCTTGGTTGTCATTGTGACATGGAGGATGCAGGAAAGGGAGACTGAAGAGCTTTGGTTTTGGGTTCCCTTTTACAAGAGGCAGTAGAAGGTGGCAATTATGAGAATAAGCCCTGGAGTTCAGTTGCTCTATTTTTCTTGTGATATGACATGGGCCAAGTCAAACATCTATGAGCTTCTAGTTATTTCGTAGACAAATAGTACTTACCTCATAGGGTTTTGTAAGTTATTAAATGAGGTGAAGAAGAAACTGCTGGGCACCTGGCAAGACACATTTCTATGTGTTCAGCAGTGGTTGGTATTTCTACCCATATTGTTTCTTAATCTCTATTTACCTTTCCTTGACCGCTGCAGGAAGACAGTTCTACTTGCCTTTCAGGCTTATGCAAAACAGGGAGCAAGCTTTGGGCCAGTTCTCATGGGTGGCAGTAAGAGGACGCCATCCAGAATTTCCATTTCAGACACGCTGGGGCTGTCTGGTCATGTATCCTGCCTGCTCCTCGCTAGAGGCCTCCTCTGCCCTTTCTCATCCCCTGGACCCTAAGGCCCTCCCTCCTGGGGAGCAATGTTTTATACCCCGGCACCCCCCAAAAAATACCCACAACATGAAATTCTCTGTCCTGTGGCATTTTCATCCACTGCCAGGTGCTCCCTGGCATGTGGCTCTGACTGACAAGATTACTAATCCATTGTAATTGTATTTTTATAATTAGTCCCTGGGCTGGCTGACTTGCCCAGGTAAACTCCTGTCTGTTGCTGAATGTCTTCACCAGCTGTCACCTCCCCAGAAGGGAGCTGTTGGTCTAGTACCCACAGCTGTTACTAAGAATTGCTTTTGTATTTTTCCCCATCTTCCCTTTTTGGTGCTTGGCTGCCAGGAATCCTTGCTTGATTAAAAGTTACAGTTAATGATTCCAAACCTGAACAAATACCAAAAATGGCTTCAGTTTTTCCATCTTCTGGATCACACACTGCCCATTCCTCTTCTGTGGGGCTCCTTCCTTACATCCTCCTGGCCTGCCTCCCCCAGAATCCCTGTGGCAAGGGCAAGGGCAAGCTTCAAAGGCATGTCTTTATAAAAGAACACACAGCGGGACATCAATTATTTACCAGGCAAAGTTTTGGCAGGCACAGGGGCCTTTCCCTGTTTGTCTTGCTGAAGCCTGCCAGAAGAGTGCCCTTGAAGGCTGGGCTTTGCCTCTTCAGACTGACCACTTTGGCTGCTAAGGGTGGGTAAACCCTGGCCCCTTCCCCTGCACTCTGGCCCTGGCCACATTCAGCAAGCGGTAACCGGGGTGATTGTTGCTCATTTCAGTAGAAAGTTAAGGGCTTTCTATCCTTGATCTTGTTTAATCCTTACAGCACCGTAGGAGCTAAATACTAGGCATTCTCTCTTTGTTACAGATAGACGAGGAGTCAAGGTACAGGAAAGGTAGGTCCCTCAGCTAGAAGGCGGCACATCTGGGACTGGAGCTGGGTGTCCTGTCTCCAGAGCTGGTGGCTGTAACCACTACCCTCCACTCTGTGTTGACTGTGAGCTAGAGATACCAGGAACGGGGATGACCAGCGGGGGAGGCGGCTCTGTCTTTGAGGAGAGGGGCATCAGAAATCTTCCTGGAGGAGGTCTTGAGGACAGGCCAGGTTCTTAGTCCTTTTTTCGTAACTGGGCAGGGTCACAGGAGAAAACTGCCGTATGACTAGCATGAGTACTTGTGGGTGCTATCACTGGGCTCAGATTAACTGGTACCTGCTGGGTGGGCTTATATCCTCAGACTCCTCAGCCTATGGCTCTTGTGAGGTCATCTCCATGGTAAAAACCAGTGCATCACTGTCTCCGACTCTCATCCACAAACCCCATTTAACTGTTTCCTGGAATTACCAGATGTTTATACTTGGCATATCACCAGCTGCCCAATTCATCTTTACTCAGGTTATGGGAAGGAATTTTATGGGGTTCTGTTAGGTCCCTCTTAATTTGCTGACATTTATGGAGTCCTTACTGAATGCCAGACACTGCTCAGGGTTTTACGTTGTCTCATTTGATGATCCATTCACCCACTCTGGCAGGCAGGCATCGTTAGGCTCCTTTTCTGGTGAAGAAACTGAGGCTGGGTGAAGTCAAGAAACTTGGCGAAATAGACAGCCAGTGGTGGAGCCAGAATTTGAACACGGAGAGAAGATCATACTGTTAGCACCATTTTATTAAAATGAATTGTGTAAGTGTACGTGAGACGGAGAGACAGCAGAAGTGGGCACTGTCTTCATTGGTTGATCAGGTGATCTCATCATCAACGGAAGTACTGAATGTTGGCGTCTTCCTTTCTCAGTGAGGGCCTGTATGCCCTGCTCCATGCCTAAAGCTTATATTATTAATATAACAATGTCTTCTAAAAGTTAATGACTTTGAAGTCCTGGGTGAGCCCTCCCAGTTGAAGTTGCCATACGTTTGGTCTTTCAGCAAATGTGTTTGTACGTGGACCTCAGGAGGCTTCATGTTTGTCTGGTTAAGCACTTAGAGGGTTGACAGTAAATTGAGAAGAAAATCATACTCTAGATGGAAGGAAAACTTGGTTCCTCACAGTGACCAAGGTCAGAATTCCTCCAGAAGATCACCTAAGTACATCCTACCAGACTGCCTATGCAAAGCCATAAGCAGTAGTGAATTTGCTTTGTCCAAAAGAAGAAAAAACTTTGTCTTCTCAGCAGGGACCACAAGAGCTACAGCTCAAGGCATCAGAACTGTTGAGTAAATCATCAATGTTAATATCACCTGAATTTCCTAGTAGGGTGGTGAGCCTAGCAGCAACTGCTGAGGAAATTAGGGTAGACAGAGCCAGGTTCTTAGCCTGGTTTTGGTTTTGAATACAGTGTCTAGTTGGTGGCATTGTGAGTATATACTCAAGCAGAATGATTTCCTTACAATTTCAAATGATCTAATAATTTGACCGTAGAGATCGAGATGGCCTTCCCAAGCACCAAAAATGCCACCTTAACTTGGACTGTTTGCATCGATAGGCTGCTTCAGCTGTGGTTCAAGGGGAGCCAGTTAATGGTAACTGCCTACCTTGTGTTGCCTCTTGTCCCTCCTAACTTGCATCACTTGCCCCTGTGTATTTCTGGGTGTACAAAGAAGTACCTGATGTGCTTGTAAATAATCCCCTCACGTGTGCTCTTGTCTTCACACTCCTCACTGATGTCCGTCTTGGAGCAAATTCAACAAAAGTGAATTTATTATATTCCAGGCAATATGCTAACACCCAGAGGCCCTAGCCTTAGCGACATTCCAGCAGGGGGTGGGGGGGGCTCGCATGAAACAGACACCTCTGAAGAACAGCTTTCTACCGAGCTCCTGAAAGGTGCAAATCCTCACTGTACGTAAGCAGGATCGTGTTCCCTGCCAGCGATGTCCTGTTCCCTTGCTAAGCTGCATACGGCCTGTTCCCTAAATCAGCTCCATGTACTTCTTAAAATCCCTCCTCCAGCTTCTGCTTGCTCCAGGCTGCTCAGACACAAATCTTTGTCCAAGCCTGGGATGGGTATGAGGTAGTGGATGGGGTCAAGGGTATCAAGATCATCAACAGACACCATACTCCATTTGCCCAAGTTTTTTCCTCTGGGTTCCCTCACATACAGTTTCTATGGGCCATCCCAAACTCTTTTACAGACATGCCTAGAAGCTGGGTCTAAATGTTTGGGTATTTGTATATATACATATACACATGTATGTATAAAACACATATACACACATACCATATTTTCTCTCTCTAAGATGCTTTTTCTGTGAAAAGAGAATGAAAGATGAAGGAACATCCCATGTTGAAGAGGAAAACGAAGGTCCAGATCAGTTGATCTATTGCAGAAGTGCTTCTGGGCTCCAGAGGCTTAGAGGAGTCCCCTCCTTTGGCACGACGATTCCTCATGTATTGATGGGCTGTGTATGGAAACTCCATCATGGAAGCACTCTGAGTGAAACATGCCCTTCAAATGGAAGGGGTGGGGTTTCTCACAGGGGCAGGTCCCCCATTCTGTCCGGAATGCTCTTCCCCTCGAAATTAGCACAGTTGAGGGAATTCCCTGGTGGTCCAGTGGTTCGGGCTTGGTGCTTTCACTGCTGGAGCCCAGGTTTGATCCCTGGTTGGGGAGCTAAGATCCCACAAGCTACGTGCGTGGTGTGGCCGAAAAAAAAAAGAAAGAAGTTAGAACAGTTGAATCCTGCTGCTGCTTAGCTCAGATGTCCCCTCTTCAGAGAGGCTTTCCTTTACCCTCAAACTAAAACCGTTCCCCCATCCACTCTGCAGTCTCTAACCTATTACTCTGTCATTTTTAATGACCCTTCTCGTTGTCTGGAATTACCTCATTTTATTCCTTCATTGATTCGTCTCCCTTCTCTCTCCCAGCACACTCCCATCTTACACCACACGCTAGAAAGAGAACACTGCAGAGTTCTTGTCCATTTTGTTTCCACTCCCTGAAATAATACACAGCACAGAGTCAGGGCTTAATAAATATTTGTTGAGCGAATGAGTGAACGAACAAATGGATAAAATGAATGAATGGCTCCTACCTCCCCACCCAAATTTTGTTTGCTAGATGACTGGAGGATATTAGGCATGCAGCGTCCATCCCCTCAGACCAATCTCTTCCTCTTGGGGAGAAAATAATCGGCTCATTCAGGACTGCATCTACATTGGCATCACATTCTGCAGCACAGAGCCAGGCCACCAAGCCTGAAGTACTTACAGCCTGGGGAACTGGCCAGGCCTGTTTAGTAGTTGCTATAGCTGCACTGACTCTTGAGGTGGGAAATGTTGGCCATTTCACTCCTCATCTGCTCCTTGGTGGGGAAGAGCAGCGATGCTGGCAGAAATGCCTTGGGAGTTCTTTGACTGCTTTCCAGGAGATGGGGGCTGAATTCCCTGAGAGCAGAAGCTTATGTAAGGTGGCTGTGAATGCAGGGGGGACTCTGCTGTCAGCTGGAACCTCGTCACCCCCGTGCATGTGACAGACGAACGAGTAACTGGGGCAGCTACGCCTGGACTCTCAGGACTGGAAATGTGTCCTCATACCCTTGAAGGTGTTTGAAAAACATCGAGAAATTGTGTGGTTTTTTTCTTTTTTCCCCTTCCCTGCCTTTTTTTCTTCTGCTCACTGATCAAGTTTGTAGTCCAGGCTCTCAGCCTTGCTGCCTTGCAGAAGGTCTGAAGTCACATTACAAACAAACTGGACATATTTTGCACTTGTACGAAAATCAGATGAAATGGTTAACTTCTCTTAAATAATAGAGGAGAAATAATTCCTGCATACCTGATCACTGAGATAGCTATCCCATATCTATTATTGTGTTGAATTCTTAGAAAAACCCTCTGAAGCATACAGTGATTTCTTTTTATCCCCACTTTAAGGATGACGACACTGAGATTCAGAGAGGATGACCTTTCCAAGGTAGGCAGCTAGAAAGGGGCAGGGCTGGAACTTGAAACCCTGGTAACGAGATTCCATGGCCAGTTATCTTTTTATTACGCCCCAGCTGGCTTCTAGAACTTGGAATACAGTTTTAGGTGGTGGCCCATTAGGAAAGTGTAATTTCTGTGGTTTAATTCTGTAAGACATTTTAAAGGCACAGGCAAATAACGAGAAAAACATTTAGGGAACTCCGTGAACTGGCCATGCAGCAACGTGTGTGTGTGTGTGTGTGTGTGTGTGTGAGAGAGAGAGAGAGAGAGAGAGAGAGAGGGAGAAAGGGAGAGAGGGAGAGAGGGAGAGAGAAGGATGGCAGAGGGGTTGCTTCTGGGTAGGTGCAGAGGATCAACTGTGGAGAGAAGATTCAGGAAAATGAAGCAGAAGTTTTTTGGTACTGTAATTCTCCGTAGGCCCCGGGCTTGGTCATCTTTGCCATTTCCTTCCTGAAATGTTTCATCCTGTCCACTGCTAATTTTATAATGGAATTATATATGTGATAACTACCTTTGGGGGTTGGACAGTTCCACAGTTCCATTTATATTGCAAAATTCTTCAACTATATAAAACTATTTTATTACCCTGAGGAAAACTCATTGTAGATTTTATCTTTGTGACTAGTGCTCTGTGTGTGTGTGTGTGTGTGTGTGTCTGTCTGTGTGTGTGAGGCATTGTGCTAGATGCTTGTTGATGCAAATATATTAAGCACCGGAGACTGCATTCTAGTAGAAGAGTTATAATAAAGAGATGCCCAATGGTGATGCGTGATAGGGTGAGTTGTTTAATAGGAGCTTTGCAAGCACCACCTGGGGTTTAAGAGAGACTTTAGCTTCAATCTGATGGGGTTGGGAGTTTGGGAAATAGGAGTTCTGAAATGAAATATACAGAAGGAGGTGTATTTACACAGTCAGATATGGGAAGGGTATCCTAAGCAGAGAGAAGTGAGTTAGCAAAGGCGGAGAGTCAGGAAAGCAAACAGACTTGTTTAGAGAATAGTATATTAGTTTGATTAGAATTTAGCCTATTCCTAGAACAGTGTTTCTTACACTTCTAAAAAAAACTGGGGCCCATTTAGCACCTCACCTCCTAGTGCACTGATCCCACCCCGACGTATTCGTGGGGATTCCATTTATCCACATGTATGCACGTGTAGTTGCTTTTCAGTGTTGTATGGCAGCCGAGGAATTTATGGAATACTGAATTAGAGTCCTTGAGAAACTCTCCAGTGGTGTTAATTATAGCTTATTTTGGTCCTCTTACCTACTTAGTGGATGCCTGTAAAAATGTTAAGTCATAGGTAAAACAGTCATCTATGGAATTAATCAAAATTAGCTCTTGAGATTTTTGGATCAGTTCATAGTCCGCTGGGAGATCTTTGGGACTCATCAATAGGCCATGGACCATATTTGGAAAAACAGTGGCTGAAAGGGATGATGAATGATAAAACAACTGATGCCATGTTGTAGAGATTCTTTGTGCCAGAACGAGGAGTTGTACTTAATTGTCATTGAGGGTATTTGAACAGAGCAGAGTTGAGGTTTCACTATAAGAAAGAAACTGTATTGAAAGGATTGGAGAAGGGAGAGTTTGCAGTCTAGGTAAGAGAGAGGTGATGCCTAGAGGTGTGGAAGTGGAGACGCGTGACAGTGAACTTGCAGAGATAGAATCGACAGACTTGACAAGTTGATGGGGGAAAGGTGGAGTCGAAGGCTTGGCTAGTATGGCTGGATACATTATGAAAATGGTGCCAGGAACACAGACTGGAAAGCTGGGTGGTAAAACTCTTTTGCTAGGGAAAACAGTGAATTTAAAACGATTGCTGAGAAATTGGGAATGTAAAAAAGAATTGTAGAAACTTCTGGGGAATAGGTGGTGAATCACGTGGAAGTAGTTTTAAGTTTCCCAACCAAAACCTTTGTCACAGGGTATTGGTTAACCTTAAGGGACAGATGTCATAGAGCCAAACAGTTCCTTTACTGAGCTGGATATGATTCACAGTAGGTACTAAGGGTATCGAAAGTTGAGACATGTCAGGGAGTACTTCCCTCCTCCTCGACTAGGGCCTGTATGGAAGCTTCATGTCCACTCTTGGTTAGTTTTTCACTCATAGACATCTATCAAAGCTTTTGAAGTCCAGAATGATCTCCATTAACTTGCCAGAACAGGTTTACTTGTCCAGTAGGATGGGTAGAACTGGTTGTGTGCTTATGAAAGAGGCTACTGTTAACTGTGCTGTACCCTCCTGGCAGCAGTGCTCTTTTGCACAACTCCAGAGGGTACCATTCACTTGGATAATTCTGGATGATGTCCCTTGGATTTGTGCAATATGGCAGCCGGGATTCTTGTTGAACTGCTTCTTTTTTGAAAGGTAATAATTTGGACATTCTGCATTTAAAATAAATGCAAGGGATTTCCCTGGTGGTCCAGTGGTTAGGAGCCTGCGCTTTCACTGAGGAGGATGTGTGGGTCCAATCCCTGGTTGGGGAACTAAGATCCCACAAGCCACGCAGCACAGCTAACAAAAATCATCATTATAATAATAGTAATAATAATAATAATGTAAATGTAAGAGTTTTGAGGGGACAGTGCCATTTGGGCCGTGTTAGTGATCCTGTCTCTGTTACCAGTGCTTCACTCCCATCACTTTTATTGTCTTCACCATAAGGTATTGCAATTTCTCTGTTTCCAGGCCCACTCCACCCCTCAGGGGTAGGGAGGAGCAGATGATGGTGGAGGAGGACGTCCCATTGTTTTTTCGCATGAAGACACAGGCTGTGTGGAAGAGTGGGGGGAAAGGTCAGGTTCTCTCAAGTGGTAATTGTCTAAAAGCACAGAGCTGTATTCATGCATCTCTGTTGGATGGTTAAGTTTTGGCCTAGAAAATCATGGAGTATCCAGGGCTTTGTTCATAGTGACAGGGGAACTGCTCAGAGGGGAGTGAAAAGTGAATCACAGTTTTGAGCTTAGTTTAACAGGGATTGATACCAGAAAGAACCCTCTTTTAACTTTCAGATGCCTTTGAGAAAGTTTATAGTCAAGCTCTTTAAACTTTTCTTGAGCAGTATTCTTATTTTAATTTAATCTTTCAATTGAAGTATAGTTGCTGTACAATATTATATGTTATAGGTGTACAATATAGTGATTCACTATTTTTATTTATTAAATATTTATTTATTTATTTAAACTGCACTGGGTCTTAGTTGTGGCACTCGGATCTTTGTTGCGGCATACGGGATCTTTTATTTGTGGCATGTGGGCTTCTTAGTTGCGGCATGCGGACTCCTAGTTGCAGCATGCATGCGGGATCTAGTTCCCCAACCATGGATCGAACCCAGGCCCTCTGCATTGGGAGCATTGGGAGCATGGAGTCTTACCCACTGGACCACCAGCGAAGTCCTGATTCATAAATTTTAAAGGTTATACTCCATTCATAGTTAAGAAAACTATTGGCTATATTCCAGTGTTGTCCTATATATGCCTGTAGCTTATTTTACACCTGAAAATTTTGTACCTCTTAAACCCCTACCCCTATATTGCCCCTCCCTCCTTCCCTCTCCCAACTGGTGACTACTAGTTTGTTCTCTATCTCTGTGAGTCTGCTTCTTTTTTTGTTATATTCACTAGTTCGTTGTATTATTTAGATTCCACATACAAGGGATATCATACAGTGTTTGCCTTTCTGTCTGTACAGTCAAGTTCTTATCAGTAATTAATACTGTGGTGTGAATGAGTGGGTCAAAGCACACCCTTCTTTGCTAGCCCTGTGGAAAAAGGGCACTGAGGTGATGAGTGGGTGCATTGAAAGACAACAAGAGGGTTTCCTAGGTGGGGTTTTTGACTTGTCAAAACAGAGAGCAGCAGAGGTGAGGGAGATAATGCCTGCAGAGAAGGGAGATGCTCAGGAAGCTGAGGCTTTGGGCAAGCAATGGCAATGTCGCCTTACCTTATAATTTTGGTTAGGGTTTTCCCTGCTGGGCAGGAGGTACTGACAACTCTCTTGCTACCAGCCTATCTGTATCTTATGCACCTGACCCACGCCTAATACCAGTTCATTTTTACACACAGCTTGAGGCTATTTCCTGGGTAAAGCCACAGAGGTGCTGATGTTAGATAATTTGCCTCTGTTAGATAATGAAAAGGGATAAAAAGGTGATTCGTGGGCTTATGAGGAGCTCTGAAGAACCAAAACCTGCCAGCGACTCAGAGTTTAAAGGAAACTTTGTCATATAGGATCAGGGTAACGAGATCCTGGGGATTTGTGCAAATCTATCTGGCCCCAGGGTTCAAGTCACTCTTTCTTGCCCTGCATTTTGTGGTAGGCCATGTGGTACTGATACCTGGATCTGTGGAAGAAAAGAGAGTATTGAAGGAGACCAGGGATGTTTTAGGAGACATGGCTTGAGGGCGGCACAGAGACTTGAACCAGGATGGGCCAAACAGAATCTGACGCCTCAGTTGCGAAGTGAACCAACGCTGGAGGTGGATTAACGAGCTTTTTCTCTAACCTAGAGAGAATCATGGGGATGCTCAGAGAGAGGAGAGATGAAGCTTTTATTTAAGGTTCGTATCATGAGTTCAGTTAGAATTTTCCTCAGAAGGGAAATTCTGACCAGGTACCTGCAAAGGCCTCAGCAGCGCTTACTCACTCCAACTTGGTGGATGGGGTCCTGTGATGGTTAATTTATGTGTTAACTTGGCTGGGCCATGGTACCCAGATATTTGGTCAAACGTCATTTTGGATATTTCTGTGAGGGTGTTTTTTGGACATGGTTGACATTGAAATCAGTGAACTCTGAGTAAAGTCCTCCATAATGTGGGTGGAGTTCATGCAGTCAGTTGAAGGCCTTAATGAAACAAAATTGATCTCCGTTCAGCAAGAAGGAGTTCTGCGGGCAGATAGACTTTGGACTTGACACCATTGCTTTCCTGGGTCTCCAGGCTCTGGCTCACCCTGAAGATTTTGGACTCACCAGTCTCCTTAATCGTGTGAACCAATTCCTTAAAATCTCTCTCACTGTCTCTCTCTCTCTGCACGTGCGCGTGCGCGCGCGCGCACACACACACACACACACACACACACACACACACACAGCATTGGTTCTGTTTCTCTGGAGAACCCCAGCACAGATCTCACTAGAGCTTCTTTCTGTATCAGGATAGGCTAAGTTATTCTGTGGTAACCAACAAGTTCAAAAACTCAGCGACTTAATACAGCAAAAATATGTTTCTCGCTTTGGCTGCTTGTTCACGGAAGGTCAGCTCAGGAGTTCTGCTCCTTAGTGACCCACGTTGAGAGAGCCATCTTCTGACTGAGAGGACCTTAATCATCAGGGTGAGGGGAGGCGTTATGGCTGCCTCTCAAAGCTCCCACCTGAATGTGGAGAAGGCCACATCCACTCCTATTTCTTTGGCTATTGCCAGTCTCATGGCCGCCTTTCACTTCAAAGTGGGCTGGGGAAATAGAATCCTACCTGATGCCCAGAAGGAGAATGGAAGCATTCTCTAAAATACTCCCTAACCCCTCACTCACCTCTTAAGAGATGGTTCTATGGGTATTTCTACTGGCCTGAGATCGGGTAGATTAAAACCTGGGACTGCTGGGTCGTCTTTCTTCCTGAGAAGGAATTCAACATGGAGGAGAGTAAAGCTGAGAGGAGAGAAACTGAATGCTGATGATATATTACTAGAGGTCCAGTTGTTTCTGAAGCTGCCCCTGAGCTGCCAAGTGTTGGGAAATAATACAGCCCACCTTTTGGTTTTCTTGAGCTGGTTTGTGCTGGGTTTCCATCACTTGCTATCACAAATTTCCTGATTAATACAGTGTTGATAGAAAACTACTTGATTTCTGGATTCTCTAATACTTACGAGCACCTGCTGTCCTTTTATGTTTTAACACTTTTACTTGTCCTTGTGCTTAAATTCTTCCCATTTCCTTCCATCAACTAGCCAAAACCTTTCTTCCACTTCATTTGGTTACTGCCCCTATGACAAAGTGATCCCCAATCCGTGTCCCTCTCCTATCCTCAGCCCAAATCAATCTTTTCCTTCTGTGTGATTATAGTAATGAACTTGAACTTCTGTCGAAATATTTGTCATATTCTGTCTTGGACTAGCTGATGCTTGTGGAGCACTTACTGTGCTTTACATTCCTACAGACGTAAATTCTTCCTCACGTAACCCCGAGGGGGTAGGTACTATTATTCCCAGATTATACATAAACTGCAACTGAGAAAAATTGAGTGATTTCCCTTAGATCATGTACCTGGGAGCTGGGATTTAGAATCCAGGTGATCTGGCCCCAGAGCTCACACCTTTTATCTTCATAGTTACTTGGAGACCTGGCTTGTCTCTTTGGCTAGACTAAATATCCTGTCTGCTAGAAATCTTACAGTCAAATTGGGGATCACACCTAGCAAGCGTGTAGGATATGACAGCCTGCTCTGTGGGTGCTAACTGCATTTCCAGCTTCACCTATGCTTCGTCCTCATTTCTTTCCTGACTGTTCACCAACTTATTCTAAGTTTTATTTTCCCTCATTGTAGCGTTTGCATTATTGTACGCCACCTCAGTCCTTTTTAGGTGGGAAAATAAATAAATGAAGGTCAAATGCTAGATGGTCCATTCCTTAAGGGTAAGGACTGTCGGTAAGGGAAAATTTGTCCCCCTTCCCCTCTTGAATTCTTGTTGTTGGACGAATAATAAAATTGACACAAGACACATTGACAGGAGAAAAAGAAGCACATCTTAATGCATGTACAGGTAGGTCTCATAGAAATGGGACCTAAGAAGTGGCCAAAGCAGGCAGGCTTCATGCTTTTTAGACAAAAAAACACCACAAATTTTGTGAGGGTTTGACAGGACAGAGAGGTTTAGGTTTTGAGTGCTCACTTAGTGAAGAATCCGAGCAGAATATGGGCTTGGGGTAGTGAATTAAAGAAGTAACAGGGTTTGCTTATACAGCCTGGTAGGCCAGCATTCCTTATCTCTGGTGATAAGGGTTTCCTTTCACCGCCAGATGCAGGGAGGGCACCTTTCACAGGAGAGATTCATTTGTCGCTTTCAGGGAGACAAAAAGGAGGGTCAGCGTGTCCTCTTGCATTGGCTCTTCTTACGTGACTTTAATTCAAAATAACCAATGTGCCATTGAGGCATATTTGGGGGCAGCCTCCTCTGAACCCCAACGCGGCCAACTTTCTCTTAGCATTTTCTGTAGGTCTTAGCTCTTGAACTCAGAAAATGTATTTTAAATTCACCTGAGGTAAAATCTCTAGATGTGGAGAATTAAGGAGTGTCAGGCATAAGGGAATAAAATTTCTAGCGGGGGTGGGCATGGTCGGGGTGCTGGCAGGGTGTGACAGGGGCTGCACTTTCCCTTGGCTGTACCAGAGAGAATAAAACAAGACGCGGCATTGCAGGAGAAAAGAATTCACTTTGCCGCCCTGCTTTCTGGAGAACTGAATATTTTACCTTCAGCGACATTCTCGGTTCCTTGTGGAGACTCGAAACAGCGACTGGAAACTATTTTTGAGTCTCTCAGTCACCCAGGAAGAAGTAAGGTGCTGACTGGCAAGAAGGGCCGGAGGTGTCTTTTATTACAGCCCTTCAGGTGTGTGACGCGTCGGTGTGAAGGAATGGATTCCAGCGGGAGCCACTGTCTGGCCTGTTCATGCTGTGCCTTCCTCTGAGGAAAATTTGAATGTTATTTTCTTTCATTGTGAAGCATTTCTTGGTAGGAGCAGACAAAACTTGAGTTGAACTGCCTGTGCTAATGCTCATTTACAGCTGGATTTAGGAAAGCAGCCATGTGTTTGGCCTGTTCTGGGAGAACGTAGCAGCTCCTGAGAAAGCAGCTCTTGCCAGAGTGTGTAAACAGCCGGAAAGGAAGACAAGGTCGAAGAAGCGATCTGATGGCAGGAGCCTGCATTGTCATTCTCTCAGAGCTGCCTCTCTCTTTTTCCTCTTTCTCTGACACAGTTCTACTGTTCTAGCACTTTCCAAAATCCTGCAGTCCTTCAATTTTATCTCAAAACCTTTCCCTGAATGCCTGCTGTGTGCCGGGCCCTGTGCTAGATCCTGGGGCAGTCAGGAGACATAGGAAACCTGCTCTGATGGAGTAAATTTGTCATTTGGGGAATGAGTGTTGCTAGTGTTTTGAGCGCAGTTGGCTGACAGGGATAAGTAAACACCAAAAGAGCAATATAGAATCATTGGCATGGGGAATGTTGACTTATGACGTATGTATATCTGGGTGAAGAGAGAGGAATATGGTGACCCATTTAAAAGTTCTTTACATTGGTGTTTTAAAATACTCAACTTTTAAATAAACCACTCTCTTTATTTAGCCTTCTGCAGAGTAAAATAGGTGGGGAAATAAACAGCTGGCTGAAGTTCAGGTACAATTCCTCCCTATCCATGGGCAGTATGAACAGGCTGTCTTGCGATTGAGCAGTTTTGTAGTTCTATCTACAGTTTATTAAGGTCTCTTCCTTTCTGTTTCTTCATTATGTTTCTCTCATTCCCAGTCTTTTTCCCCATATGTCCCCTAGATAGGCAAGTCCTTTGAATATCGACTCTTCTTTTGAGCTGCCTGTGTGAAGGAAGAGGGATGATCTCACATGGGAAAGATGGGAACCACCAGTGGATTCCAGCCCCCAAGACTGCCTACTTGGGACTCAGACCAGCAAAGAACGTTGCCTTTGGTAGGATGGAGAGAAGCCAGAACACAGTATGGAAAGACACTTGTTTTCTTTGACTAAGATCCGAAGAGTATTTGTGGGTGGTGAGTTGCGAGTAGAAGACAGTAAAGTCTATCCCCCTCAAAGGCTGTTATTTAGACAATGAAGCAATATCTACATAAGCCTCAATGACACAGTAATCGGGGCACTAAGGCACACTGTTAATGTGCTGATCAATCATAGTTCTGGCAGGAAAAGGATGGGACAGGACAAATGGATGGGGTAATTCAGGGGAGTCCAGTAGAGGGAAGAGCTAAGGGAAGCCAACAAGGATGGTGCAGTGCTTCATGTTCAGGAGATGGTACCACCCTTAGTCCAGGGGTGGAAGGAGCTACTGGGACTTGGAGGAAGTAGGGGTTGTTCAGAAGGTTCTGTGGCCTTTGATAGGGAGATTCTGCGGTAAGGAATCCAGAAAATACGCTCTGACCTCACGCTTTGCTTTCTTGCTGGCATCTCTCGTTGACTTAACAGAATACCTTGGCCTCTAGTGAGTTAAGCCAATCAATAATGCCATCCTCCCAGGGTACAAAGCAGGATGGAGAAGGGTGGAGGGTATCTCTGGAGGGGCAAAGGGAAAAATAACAAATAGCTTGCCTATAGGGAAGCAAAGGAATATAGCAAAAAGGCAGTGGGATTATAAATGAGAAGATGCGAATTTTGTTATCAGCTCTGCCATTTACTAGTCACTTGACTTTGGGAAACCACACCATCCTTCTGAGCCATAGTTTTGCCAGCTGCAGCATGGGAAGAAATAGACTTTGGCTTGGGAGGCCAAATGACTTATGAGATGATACTTTAAAAACAATGCTCTTTCTCCATTTACAATAGCCAGGACGTGGAAGCAACCTAAGTGTCCATCGACAGATGAATGGATAAAGAAGATGTGGCACATATATACAATGCAATATTACTCAGCCATAAAAAGAAATGAAATTGAGTTATTTGTAGTGAGGTGGATGGACCTAGAGTCTGTCATGCAGAGTGAAGGAAGTCAGAAAGAGAAACACAAATACTGTACGCTAACACATATATATGGAATCTAAGAGAGAAAAAATAAAAAGGTCATGAAGTACCTAGGGGTAAGACGGGAATAAAGACACAGACCTACTAGAGCATGGAGTTGAGGATATGGGGAGGGGGAAGGGTAAGCTGTGACAAAGCGAGAGAGTGGCATGGACATGTATACACTACCAAACGTAAAGTAGCTAGCTAGTGGGAAGCAGCCGCATAGCACAGGGAGATCAGCTCCGTGCTTTGTGACCACCTAGAGTGGTGGGATAGGGAGGATGGGAGGGAGACACAAGAGGGAGGGGATATGGGGATATATGTATACTTATAGCTGATTCACTTTGTTATACAGCAGAAACTAACACAACAATGTAAAGCAGTTATACTCCAATAAAGATGTTAAAAAAAAGATTGTATAAAGAATAAAAAAAATAGGGTTACAGGAAAAAAAAACAACAATGCTCTTTGAAGGGAGAGGTTTTATAAAAATCCACCAGTAATGCAGTTGGCATTTAATTCAATTTATTTTGTATTGTGTGGCTATAACTGAGTCATGGTAAGATCCTCAGATTCTGTCTCGGTTTTGGAACAAAGCAGAAATAAGCAGCCCACGTTGACGTCAAATGAGTGTTTCCACCTCCACACTAATATGCGCTCTGCAAGGTACTCTTCCTTCTCAACATGAAAAGGAAGGATGTCACGCTGAGCCATTAGTAGAGGCAAATTTAAGGGTCATTTCCACCTGTGTCACCATGTCTGCTCTGACACACATGGAAATGGTCTTTGGATTGGAAGCAACACATGTCTCTTAGCACCATTAAGGCTGAGAAGGGAGGAAGCCATGGGTAAGTATTCTCTACATTTGTTAACATATTTAGCCAATAGTTGGTTCTCATCTCTAGAAATCAAAAATATCATGTCTTGGGCCTCCCTGGTGGCGCAGTGGTTGAGAGTCCGCCTGCTGATGCAGGGGACACGGGTTCGTGCCCCGGTCTGGGAAGATCCCACATGCCGCGGAGCGGCTGCGCCCGTGAGCCATGGCCACTGAGCCTGTGCGTCCTCCGCAACGGGAGAGGCCACAACAGTGAGAGGCCCTCGTACCGCAAAAACAAAACAAACAAACAAACAAACAAATGTTGTGTCTTCCATATCTCAGTGCAGTAGATACCTACTAAGATATGTGCTCAGAGTATGACCCTTCTCTGAAAACTGCCTCAGAAGGCTCTGGCAGCCTTGTCGTTACTATGGATTCTTTGAAGTTAAGCTTCAGAGCTGGGTGCAGTTATCCCCTGCTACCTTTGTGAAGGAGCAGGGGAACCAGTCTCCTAAGAGAACCAGTCTCCTTAGCAGCTGTACAAGGAGATGAATGGAGGAGAGGCTGGAAAACGAACGGGAGAGGGTGAAGGAGCACAAGGGTGAATCAAGCCTACGTGTAAGAAGAAGGAGGCCAACACCTTGGGTCTTGAAGGTGCTTTGTTTCGGGTCCTGTTAGTTCCTGAGGACTCAGCACAGTAAGATCACCTTTTCCCGCAGCATGGCTGCCCAGGGGATGTCTGATGCCGGTAGCTGAAAGAACCCTGAGAAACACAGGCTTATGGTAATGGCAACCCTGGGAACGTGGGGACAAGCTTGGGAAAACAGTCTACGGGCCCTGTAGAATTTGTTTGGCCCCCTTAGAGAAAACTCTTCACCCAGAAAACAGAAGGTTACGGCCTGTGGCTCCCAGGAGGCCTCCTCAAGGTTGGGCACCAGGCAGCCCTCCCAGCTGAAGACGTAGAAAACTTCTGGCCCAGTGATCCTTCTCATTTCACAATTACGTTAAATTACCAGTAAAAAAAACCTTCCTGCCGTAAAACAGTGTGAATTTGTATACCTCCTGAGCATATGTACGATCAGTGGTTTTAGAGTATCAGTTACGTTCTCGACACATTACTTCAGCCTCTCAGACATCCGCCCTTTATGACTTTGTACACTCAGAGCAACAACAGAAACTATCCTTTTATTAAACCAACCCTATACCTTTCTTGAACATTTGTGTGCATATACACGTGCCCATTGTGGAAAGGCCTCGTGAAGTTTGTGCTTGTTCCAATAACAGTCATCTATTCAGTTCATCCTTCCTTCTAATAATAATGGTAGTAAAAAATCCCATATGTGTTTCCACACTTCTGGTTGCAAAGCATTTTCTCCCTTTACAATTGTGCCATGAGGTAGATGCAACTGAGACCTTTCCTTTTGTTTTACTTTTATTCATCTCAGCGGTGATGCCTTCTATGTCGGCTATGCCCAGTCTTTCCCAGGCATTTTGCCATCTAAGCCTCCGTAAGCCCAAGGAGGTGAGTATTTGTCATGTTTACAGATTAGAAAACTGGGGATTAAGCAACTTGTCAAAGGTGGTGTAGCTGGTAAGTGGTGGAGTCAAGGTTTGAAGCCAGATCTGAAGGAACCGTGCTCTTAACCACTGTTCAACACAAGCAACTTACCTTTCTTCAACCTGCCATTTCCACTCATCTTGGCTAAACAAATTTTTCATTAAAAATGATATGTTTGATAATAGTCATTTACTGATCATCCACTCACCCATGATTCTTTTTTTTTTTTTTTTTTTTTTTTTTGCGGTACGCGGGTCTCTCACTGCTGTGGCCTCTCCCGTTGCGGAGGACGCGCAGGCTCAGCGGCCATGGCTCACGGGCCCAGCCGCTCCGTGGCATGTGGGATCTTCCCGGACCGGGGCACGAACCCATGTCCCCAGCATCAGCAGGCGGACTCTCAACCACTGCGCCACCAGGGAAGCCCACCCATGATTCTTTTAACAGACATTTATTAACTGCCTCCCACTGCGTTTGCATTATATGGAATATTTTTCCTGTTTTAACTTGTCAACTCTTAAAATAATCCTCAGTAAGGTATGACCGTCCTCATTTCATAAAAGAAGAAACTGACTCTCAGATTTTACTGCCCCAAATTGCTAAGTAATAAGAAATGTTGGATTCGAACCCGGGCTTATCGGACTTCAAAGCTGTGTTCTTTCCATCACTGAGAAAACAGGGACGGGGAGCAGTTCACCAACTGGACTGGATCTTACTGGACTCAAACCAGCTTTTCTCTAGTCTTCTTTCCACTGAGTACAGTCTCTCTCCATCCTTATTTGCTAAATGGGTGATGCATGAGAGCCTGGGAAAAGCTATGTGGACCATCTTTATAGGTATTACCTCTTTGGAATGGAATGGACTAGTGATGGGACAACGTAGGGCTGTGTCTCCAGTGAGAGGACCTGAGAATGGGTTGTTCTTTGGTTGGAAAGGTGGGGTGATGGGGTTAGAAGGGGAAGTGGGGAAGAGGTGCCAGATAAAGAGAGGAGAGAAATGTAGAAAAATAACAAGAGACCAAAAATGGGAACCTAGTGTCTTAAAACATGCAGGCTGGTTGCTGACAGTGAGTCAGCATGAATCAAGGAAGAAGATTCAGGGTGAGAGAGGCTAGGTCAAACAAGCAATTTCTTTCATGGTTTATTGGGGGCTAGAAGTAAAAACCTCATCATTAACTAAACACAACACTAACATGAAGGGGTGAAATAATTTATCCTTAAATAACAGGCTGACCTATTCAGAATTGTAATTTTAATGTAAGACTAACCTTTGAAAATAGATCAAGTGATATAAATTATTCAGGAGAAGACATTCATCAGATAGTTGGTGTCTGTTAGTAATTTTATGCATGAAGAGTTGTCTCCTGGAGTACAGGTGGGGCTGCTTCTGTGGAGAAGAAAGCGAAGAACCCAGTTACCCTTTCATGACGTGTGCGGCTGATTTTAATCAGTATTTCTCCTGTCAAGTGAAATGAAAAGACTGAAATATGATCTCTACCTGTGGATGCACATTCACTGCCTCACACCTCCTTCCTGGCAGGTGCCCAGGAGTTCTACTGGTATGGAGAAAATGGACTTACACATTTCAAGCAGGGTTTTTTTTTTTTTTTTTTCCTACTCTGAAGGGAAAATATCTAAATCGGTTGGTCAAAGCACAAAATATTGGAGAATCTTCTAGCTGCCTACCACTAGGCTAAGTGTTACGTAAGAGAGGGAGGGGACAGTAGAGTCTAAGACACGTCTTGTCCTCAAGGAGTATAATGCAGATTTGAAGGGAATTACATTACGTGCAACCCTGCTAATTCACTTTATCGCTAAGTGAGTTTAGGCAAGTTGTTGAGCCTCAGGTGTCCTTGTCTGTAGAATAGGCATAGCATTGTTAACCTGCCTCATGGAGGAGTTGTGGGGGCTCATGGGGTTTATGTCTGGAAAGAAGAGCTCACAGAGCCAGGTATCTATTCGCTATATTCAGGTTAGTAAATATTGAGCTATATAAAATTGTTATTACTATTTCCGTTTAACCACTGTCTTAAGTTGGGATAGGGGTTGCTTTTCTTCCCAAAAGCTGTGTGGCATTCCTTGAGGTGTTTGGGGTTTGTCCTTTCTCTCAGCCATAGGCTGATGAGGAGCACCCC
Source organism: Globicephala melas (assembly GCF_963455315.2). Taxonomy (NCBI): domain Eukaryota; kingdom Metazoa; phylum Chordata; class Mammalia; order Artiodactyla; family Delphinidae; genus Globicephala; species Globicephala melas. The sequence continues at coordinate 130,540,995 of NC_083316.1, forward strand.
AAGCTGATGAGAAGAAGGTTGACTGTGTGGGAGAAGTTGGGTGGAGATGGAGTAAAGTCTCAGGGCCCAGAGAGGTGACACTCCTAGTGGCTGGGATCAGTGGGAGGTCCCCCAGAGCAAAGACAACTTATGGAATTCCCATGGCATTGGCCATGTAGGGGCTCACCCACATGAAGACTGGGCAGTCAGTGGATTAGGGCCCCAAGGGATGGGAGGAGGTGGATGCCTTCTTGAAGGGAAGCTCCAGGTCCATCACAGTGCCTGCAATGACACTGATCACTGTCACGTGGCCCTTCCAGGTTCACTTCCTTCAATGCCAAACTCTACCGACCTCCCTGCCCCCCATACCCTCCTCCCCTTTCTTCTTTCCTCATCTACTCGGTCCTTATTTAGAGGATCAATGGTCAATGGGTATATTGGTATAGTAATTTCTCTTTCAGATCTTTTTTTTTTTTTTTTTTTAGGACACAGGTTTGTGCCGAGTGCTTCAGGGCTTAGATGTGTTAACATCCAAAAGCACAGCTCTTATGACTTAAAGCTGTGCCTTAGAAACTCCAACAGTTTCTGTTTTTCTGCCCTATCAGCCATCCCCTGATGCAAAGAATTTCTTGGAGTAAATGGTGGTGGTGGTGGCATGCTCAGAGGGTGTGGAGATAGTGGGGGGAAAGGACTCTCTGTCTGTACCTTGGGACACTATCCTGAAAAACTGTCTTCTCCTCCATTGTTATGATTATACCTGCTTTAAAAGAAAAGTCAGCACAGGTTTAGAGAAGTTAATCCTGCATCAGTTGGGTGTCCCAGAACAGAGTTTTTGAGACAAAGTTCAGAGCACAAGCAGTTGGTAACACTCATAGAAGATACAGGGGGAGAAAGCAGGTGGATTAGGGAAAGCTTCAGATGGTGGTGTCCATCTGACACCTATTTAAAAAAAAATTGTTTTTTATTAAAAAATTTTTTTATATGTCCTTATTGGAGTATAATTGCTTTATAATGTGTTAGTTTCTGCTGTATAACAAAGTGAATCAGCTATATGTGTACATATATCCCCATATCCCCTCCCTCTTGCGTCTCCCGCCCACCCTCCCTATCCCACCCCTCTAGGTGGTCACAAAGCACGGAGCTGATCTCCCTGTGCTATGCAGCTGCTTCCCACTAGCTATCTATTTTACATTTGGTAGTGTATATTTGCATCTGACACCTATGAAAGGAAGAGGGGAGGAAGGGGGACTTGGGGGAGTGAAAGCCTCAGACCACAGTGCATATCCGATAGAGGTGGGGAGCCCCAGGGTACAGATTGCCCATTAGAGGAGTTCCATGTTGAGTAGAAATGGCTGGGCCCTCATACCCTCTCCATGCTTAGTCTTTGGTCAGGGACTGCCCAGGAAAAGCGTCACAAGTTTGAGGCAGATCCTGAGGGCGCTACAGCTCCAGACTGTCAGACAGCTCCTTGCAGCTGAGTGGCAAGTCCTTTCTTGAAGAGGGATCTGTGTGTCACCTCCACGGCTGCTGTACATGCCCATGGCCACATGAGCATCAGCAACAGAACTGGGTCTGGAACCTGATGTCCTGATTCCTGGTCTTGTGTTCTTTCCCCTCTACCTGGAAACTCACAATTCTGACTACCACGAGATGGGGTATACTTATGCATTTAATTGCATGGTGTAGACACTGAGAGCGGCTGAGATTCAGAGATCTGAGTGATCTGTGTGGATTATTGCAACCAAGTACAGATGACTTTTGAGGATGCTGCCTTGCAGCAGACAAACCAAGTGAAAAAAGAGCCACAGTACCTACAGCTACAATTATTGAATTTGCCTGACTTCTCTGATAGTGTTACATCCCCATGCCAGGCTCCCTACCTTGGGAGTTTCAATGCCGTCTGGTCCAAAACAAAGATTTCTGGCCAAGCAGATGCTCTGAAGTCCTGAGGTTTGCTGGAATTACTCTTAAGTTGCAGACCTATGGATGATAAAACATGTTTTCTCCTAATCATCTGGACAGAATCCACATGACAGTAGATGATCCTTGAGAGAGAACAGCCATGACTTAATGTGTGTGACTAAAATGTAAGTTTCTCGGAAGATCACCTTAAAGGCAGTGACGCAGGGTTATGCTGGAGAGTGGCCAGGCTTGGATGTCGTGTGGGAGTTTCAGTCTAACCTGCCCTGCTCCTGGCACTCAGAGTTTCACATTAGTCAGATCGAGGCCAAGTCTTTGTACTGTCGACATCTGCTTGGAACTATTCAGATATACTCTCATCTCTGCATTTTGGTAAGAATAGTGATAATATAAAATAAACCAAAACCAAAAACCTACTGCTGTTCAAGACCAAACCTTTATATTGCCAACATTTGCCCAGAAGCATTCAGGTATGGTTTTTGGTAGAAAGGGCATCGTTACTCTTGCAGTTCTGTAGAATCATAAATTTTACTCACAGCGCTAGTAAGAGAGTGATGGTTAATATTTTGTTGGTTGGTTTGTTTCTTCTTCATGCTGAGTGAGGAACTGTGCTAAGAGCATTTGATCATTTAACCCTTGCAATAGCCCCAAGAAGTAGGCTAGTATTTCCTTCATTTTACAGATCAAGAACTGAGGCTTGGGAGAGTTGAGGTGGGGATCCAACTCGTTCCAAAGCCCAGGCATTCATTCCCTAAGCTATACAGCCACTTTACTGTTTAATGGAATCCAACAACAACAAAAATGCAGCCCCTGCATCGGCAGGCGGACTCTCAACCACTGTGCCACCAGGGAAGCCCAAAGCCCCCAAAATGCAGTCTTAATGTGTCATTTTATAATTAATTACATGAGGCTCAAGGTTATTGGGAGTCTGAGCTAGACTCCACTCTCCTGCTCCCAGCTCCCAGCCCTTTGCCTCCATATTATACTGATTACCTCCAGCAGTACTCACGGCTGGAGTTGCCTTGGATACTCCCTGGGAATACCAGTAGGTCTTTCAGTTTTTTGAGACCACGGTTACAGCGTGCTGCAGCCTCCTGGCTTTCACTTCAAGATCGCTACTTCTTCCTTTATCAAGGAGTTCCCAAGCCTCTGGCACATTGCTAGGAAACTGAACAACGAGAGAATATTGTCCAGATGAGGTACGTACATCAGAACTGTCCTCTTAGCTGGTATGTATTTAATTTTATTCTTAAATTTCCAAAGCATGTAGGAAGCAGTGGCTGTAGCTCGCTATGCCACCAGTCCAAGACTTTGTGTGGTGGACAGAAGCACCTTTAATTAAGAAATAAACTTGTAAAAGTGAAGATCAAAACTTCTTGCATGCCAACACACAAAATATTTGGTTAGGACCTCCTGTTTCCTTCCGTCCTGTCCATTTTAGCAGCCACGTAGTCTTCGCTTCTGTGCCTTCTTATTTTTATCTGTAATTTTTTGGAAAGTGAAGTGTCAGCAGTTGAAGGATGACTTGCGGAGTGACATTTTTATTGCTTAAATGATTCTTCTCAGGGAGACAACTGAAGCCAAAAAGGGATCACTGCAAACCTAAAGGAGCCTGAGAAAATTTGCACTCTCTAAGGTATTTTAAGACTTAGGAACTATTTTGAGTGAAAAGACTTATTTTCGGCTTGTGGAGAGTCCTGTTCCATAAGAGCAGAGCTAGATGCCAGCCAACTGGTACAGTGGTGGGGGTGCCGACTCTCAGACCACACTGTCTGGGTTCAAATCCTGCTTCTACCACCTGCCAGGGGACTTGGCCTCTCAGTGCCTCCATTCCTTATCTCAAAACGGGAGGAACAATCTCCAATAATAATGATCACCTCGTGGTAGTGTTGTGAAGGTTCGATGAGTTGCATTTATGTGCTTATGTTAATTAGGGCTTCTCCTGTTGAACGTGACCAAAAACTTAACCCAAAGCCAAAGCGAAAAGGCAATTTATTGCTCACCAAAACGGAAGTCCAGGAGTACGGCTAGATTCAGGACTCCAACAGTACTATCAGAAAGTTGCATCTGTTCAGCAAAATGGCAAGAGTAGCTCCAACCCTTATATCCTTTCAGGGAGAAAGTCATATCACTGGTTCTGACTGGTCATCATATTCATCTCTGAACCAGTACTGAGGCTAGTCTCGATTCACATGCTATGCTCCAGTCGCTGTAGGCCTGGGTTGCATAGCTCACCTGAGAGCTAAAGTTTGTTTCGGCTTGGAGAGAACCATATGGCCTGAAAATGTGTGCATGTAATTACCCAGAGGGGGATTGTGGTTGGTCACCAAAGGCGGTAGTCACCGACAGTGCTTAGCATTGTGAGCGGCTGTTCTATGAATTGCCTAGCAGATGCTAGCTGGCGCCATTATTGTTGTTGTTGTTACTGGTTGTCCATCAGGAAGGGACCCCAAAGCAAGGATCTTTGTGATGCTTAATCAGTGATTACATTCCATACTGGGAATTAAGAGATTCCGCTCTCACCCCAGCCAGCTATTTATCACCCTCCCATGCTTTTTCCTTTGCTGTTCTCCTCATCTCATGTTGTCCTCCTCATTTTCTTGTTAATTATTAAAATACAACCTAACCTTCAAAACCTACCCCGTCTGTGGAATCTCCACCCTTAACATCTCCCTGATCTCAGAAGTGCTGTAACTCTCACCCTCTGTCCTGTAAGGCATTCTAAGTGTGAAACATCTTTGAAAATTATAAAGTGCTGTAAAGCACTGTCTTGCACTCAATATGTGACTCTAAGATATTCAAGACTATGTAATCATTCTGTTAAGACATGGTGGTTTAGAATATGGGGATTGAGATCAAACCTCCCTTTTTCACTAATTTAATATTCACTTGTGGACCTGATGCAGATGATAGAACCTTCTGAGCCTCAGTTTCTTCATCTGTAGGGGAGGACAAGTGCCCACTACTCGAGGTCATGCATGTGAAATATGAACCTAGTACGTGTCACAGACTGGCACACGCACTTTTTCTCCTTTCAAGTAAGCAACTTGGAAGAAGGGAATGCATACCCAGTGCGCCATTTTTGCTTCCCTGAAGTTTATTTATATTATTCTTTAAACTGTAACCACGACAATGACTGGCTTATAAAGAAATAGAATATTCCAACTTTATAGTGAAATCAAAGCTTTGTGTTTTCTTTTTCTTTCTTTTTTTTTTTTTTTGCGGTACGCGGGCCCCTCACTGTTGTGGCCTCTCCCGTTGCGGAGCACAGGCTCCGGACGCGCAGGCTCAGCGGCCATGGCTCACGGGCCCAGCCGTTCCGCGGCATGTGGGATCCTCCCAGACCGGGAGTCACCAGGGAAGCACTGCGTCACCAGGGAAGCCCTGTGTTTTCTTTTTAACACGAAAGTTCTGTGACTCTTTAGTATGTCAAGGTCTCTTCTAGATCCAAGATTCTAGGAGACGCTAAGTCAGGAAGTTTCTGCTGCGTTGGCTCAGGTTTTTGTCCTGGCACCTCACTCCTTCTCCTGCCTCTGCTCATGGTGTACCTAACCCCGCACCTGGGATGTGGGTGACAGGGGATGCTGTGACAAATGGCTGAGTGATTTGTCCAGCCTGTGCCATGGAGCAAAACGAAGAGTGATATATTATGAGAGCCTCAAATGTTCTTTGCCTGGAAATAACATAAATATTAGATTTTGCTGAAAAATGACACGTGCGCATTGGAGTCGTTAAGAATTCTCACAAAAGCAGGGAAGCAAAGAGGCTCACTAACATCCTCTTAATAAAGTCCTGTTTCTGCTGACAGGACCCAAATAAACATACTTGGATGGACGCTCACCACCTATCGGCAGGTTCTGGGAAGCGGCCAGCTGTCGGTCGAAGAGATGCAAAAGCCTTTCCTCCTGCATGTTAAGTGCGGGCATGGGGAGGAGGGGCTCGTTTGGCAGTCGAGCAGAACACAGGTTGAGCCCGGACCCTGGCATCTAAGAGTTGTGTGCGTTCAGCATGGTCACCTCGGTTTGAGTCAGTGATTTTTAGTTGTGAAGGATACAGACATACTGGAACAAGTTCCTTTCCAAAGGGTAACAGACTGTTACATTTCTTTTTCCTGAGGTAAAATTCTCAAAAACATAAAATTCACCATTTCAATGATTTTAAAGTATACAATTCAGTGGCTTCCAGTACATTTGCAGAGTTGTGCAACCATCATCAATATCGATTTTTTTCATCATCCCCCAACCCCTCAAAAAAAATTCCATGCTCCCTAAGCAGTCATTTCCTATTCCTCCCTCTCCCTAGCCCCAGGCAACCACTAATCTACTTTCTGTCTCTATTGGATTTACCTTTTCTGGGAATTTCATATACATGGACTCATACAGTATATGGCTTTTGTGTCTGGCTTATTTCACTTGGCATAATGTTTTCAAGGCTCATTCCTGTTGTACCAGGTATCATACTTCATTCCTTTTTCGTGGCTGACTGATATTCCATTAGATACCACATTTTGTTTACTCATCAACTGATGGACACTTGGGTTGTTTCCACCCCATTTGGGTTGCTAGCTCTTATGAATAGACTCTTGAATTTTGCTTCTCCATGAATGTGGGGGAAAATAACTCTTTGGTGGCCCTGCATAGCCTCTCCGTCCAGGTAGCCCCCAGAGAGTTACAAAAATATCTAGTATTAGTTCCAGGTTCCGAGAGAAGGGACTTGGATAGGTTTGGTCATCGGGCAGCTGTCCTCCTGGGCTGAGGCTATGAGACAGACTCTGGTGTGGGGGGCAGGGCTGCTTCTCTAACAAGGAGCAAGAGGCCAGAGCAGGCATAGAAATGAGCCGTTTCTCCAGGTCCCCACCATAATTTGCTTATACCTCTGCTACAGCCCCTGCAATGCTGTGTTCTCTGTACTCTCTTCTGTTGGCTGGCGTGCAAGCTCCCAGATGTAAGGTGGGCAGGCAGTGCATTTCTGAGTACCCAGGACCCAGCTGGGGTGCCTGGCACATGGTAGTTCCTCAATTAATAAGAAGCCAGTAAACGATGGAAGGGCTCTTGGTCCCTTCCGCTGCCGTGAACAAACACCCCATGGACTTACAGTTTTGTTCCCCAGGCTGAGGAGTGCTGCCACGTCATCCAGAGAAAAGTACCTGATGGTTTTCTCTTTGTTTTCCTTTTCCCCCACAGCAAGTCTTCCCCCGCATTCAGCACTCTCAGTGCTTTGGAAACCAAATCGATGGACTGAAAAGTACTCTTCCTCAGTGGCCGGGCAGGCGGGGTCCTGGAGATGGTGCCAGGAGCCGGAAGCAGGAGACTGTCTGCTCTAGCTTCCCGGGCCTGGCTGCTGCCGGGCAGTGAGCCTCACTTTCTCTTGTGTCTGTGCGGAGACCTCAGCTCACAGGAGCACTGAGCACCCCTAGGTCATGGCTACCTGGGGCTCCCAGCCTACCAGCCGTGGTTATAGCATATTTATGTGCGGTATTTATCAGATTATTTAATGGGTGGCTCCGAAGTCACTGGATCCCTGTTGCCTCGCCTTTTAACGACTCTCCAGACGCCCGTCTTTCTGCAATTCCACAGTCTTCTTAGTTTGGCAAAGACAGGGAAATGGGGTCAGCTGACTTCTGTCAGGGCTGAGAGTGAACGATCCAGTGTGTCTCTGCAAAACTGAATGAACCTGCAGCTTTGCACACAGTCTGCGCGGGTCATTGCTCCGCACAAGTTCCTCTTGTTCAGGACCTTTGTCCTCACCCTGCTCCAGCTTGTCTTGGCTGCAGGGTCCCTTTCCCACCAGTTCTTCTCCCCTAAGGCCTAGCAAGGATGTGAAATCTAAAAGGAGCCGTGCTGAGCAGACACAAATAGCCACAGATGCGGGGTTTGGGTTTAGATGTTCTGGAAACTGCACGAAGGAGGCCACGGGAAGGTAAAAGGGTAAGAGAATATGACGGGAAATTCTCCTTTGCAGTAAAATTTGAGAATGTAGGCCCAGTGTCCAAAGGGGTATTGGAGGTAGCGTAGTTTAGCGCTGTGCTGTCTCCTAGGGGTAGCCACTAGTCATGTGTGGTTACTGAGCACTTGAAGTGAGGCTAGTCTGAACTGAGATGTGCTGGAAGTGTAAGATAGATGCCAGAGTTGCTGGAGTCAGTACCAAAAAAGTTAAAAACAAAAACGAAACAAACCTCAATGATTGATTTAACTTTGAAACCAACTTCTTACACGTTGAAATGTTATTTTTTTGATATATTGGGGTACCTAAAATGTATTAATTTTAATTTTTCAATTTGGCTTTTTCACTTTATAAATGTGGCTATTAGAAAAATTTAAATTACATATGTGGTTTACTTCATATTTCTATGGGACAGCATGGTTTAGAGGTCAAGAATTTGGGCTCTGGTGACAGAGTATGTGGAGTTGAACCCTGGCTCCACAAATCACTAGCTGTGTGACCTCAGGCAAGTCACTTAACCCAGTGGCTTTCAAACCTTCCACAGAGACCCATTTCAATCATCTCACTGTAAAATCCTCATGTAAAATCGTCTTTTACAATACTTTTCATTGTACACACACAAACACACATACTGAAAGAAAAACGATGAAATAATACCACATGGTTTGCATTCTGATATCTTCTGTTCCGTTTCTTTTCCTTCCCCCTCCCCTCCCCTTTCTGTTAATTTAAAACAATGCTTGTCATTACCTACTAAATTAATTTCACAACACACTAGGGATCACAAACCTCAGATTGAAAATCCAGGCTTAAGCTCTCTGCCTCAGCTCTCTCATCTGTAAAATGGAACAAATACTACCATAATCTCAAAGCTACTTTGACAACATACATAAAATCTTACAGATAAAGCCTTTAGGACAATGCCTGGTATATAACAGAGTGGTTGATAAATGAAAGAAAATATTATTATTCCAAATGGATCTTCAATTTTCTGTGTAAACACTTAGCAGTGTTGGATATGTAGGAAAAACTCGACTTACATGTTAGCTGCTCTTATCATTGATGCAATTTTAAATGAGCCTTTAAGTTTCATCCTATTTTTTCCCCAAGAGAAGTCATCTGGCATAAGACTATGTAGCATTTCCAGAGTGGGAAAGGGGACTTCCAGCCCACCTTTGATGCTATCAGGCCAGACCTCTTCGTATGTTGCTTTATAAGAGCTCTTAAGTACGTTTTCCCTGTGTGTATTTTCTTCCCCAAGCAGGCTGTAAATTCTCAGAGGACAGGTACTGTGCCATCTGTCATTTTTGTTCCTTCTCCATCACACCCAGGACATGGAGGGGACATTAGTAGCAGAGACTTTGGAGCCACGAAATCTGGGGCTCAGACCTTGGCTCTGCCACCCACTGTGCTCCATGGCCTCCTGGCCTTAGTGTCCTCATCTATGACATGGGAGTAAAAGTGCCCTGCTCTCAGCTCTCCCATGAGGATTAAATGGCAGGTATGGTACACGACGAGCCTGCTGCAGAGCTGGACACAGGACGTGGAGGTCATGGTTGTGTTACTGTCATGACATGAGCTTTGTAAGAGCCAAGTGGACCCCTAATTCCCCCACAGCACCCCTGGTACATAGGTGCCTCTGATTCAAAGCACTCCCATTCTGATGCTTTTGTATATCAGCTGGCCGTCTTAGAACAAACTCTGTACTGCTTCTGGTCAACTGGAATGCACACGAGGTCTGTGCGCCCTGAGCAGGGCTTCTAAGAGTGGCTCTTCCTAGTATATCGGGCCCAATTTCTCATACTTGCTCAGGCAGAACAGGGAAGAGACCTAAAATTGCCCAGGGCAGCTCCCTGAAGCCTCTGAGCCCCTGAGCTGAGGAATGTTTGGTCTGGCAGGTGACCCACAGAATGGATGAATCTGTCCCCATGGATCTGCTCACCAGCAAGGGCAGGTCCGTGTCCTCTGCTGGGGGCTGGCGGGAAGCAGGCCTGGCACGTCATGTTAATGCTCAAGACTGAGTTTCTCTATTTGTCTAAAAGAAAGGGGGCTTCAGAGGGTTAGGAGGTTTTCAAGCATTCAATCCCATGTGTCTTTCATTGCCTTGGACCCATGCCAGGCTGTGGAGGGGACAATGATAAGATGGAAAGAGTGTCTTCTCTCATGGAGCTCATCACCCAGTGTGTCTAAGTCCCCTTCTCTTCACTTTGTTGGTGAGGGAAAGATCCTCATCTGAGGGTCATGGGGACAGTGGAATACATGACACCTGACACTGGACAAATGAGACAGCCAGCGGTTCATTAGTCGTGTGTACTCACAGCAGAGGGGAGGAGGACACTGCACAAGGCCACGTGGGGGGGCACAACTGGGAACAGAGTGAACAACCAGGAGCTATAGGAGGCAAGCTCTATAGTATCAAGGGGATAGGGTGACCCCTGGTTCCCACGGAAGGATGTGATTCGCTTGTTAATTCCATGCACTGGCAAAGAACCAAAACCTGCTTCTCAGGGATAAACAGGATCTGTGTCTTATCAAGGGGGACATTATCTGTAGAAGCAGAATTGGGAGGGAGACTTGGGATTAAGCCATCTGGAGCCCTCCCTATTTCAGGTTCAAGACAGCACATTATATTAGACTTTAATTTTAGGCCTTACATCTCATGGGCGAAGAGAGACACTTGAAATGTGCCTTTCCAGTGCAGAGTAATGCTGGTTCAGTAGGGGATGCATACCTTTCAGAGTACATCTAACTCAACGTTCAGGAGGAGTTGGGGAAGGAATTCATCCTTCAGGCCACTCTCCCTGGGTCAGTTGTTCTCAAAGGTCTGATCCCTGACCAGCAGCATCTGTATCTCCTGGGAACTTGTCGGAAATGCAAGTTCTAGGACCCCATTCCAGAGCACACGATATCCCTGTATTCTCTTTATGCGCAGCAGTTTGGTCAGTGTGGTGTATAGAGCACAGTCTTTGACAAAGTGGATCTGGATTTTGGGTTTGGATCCTGTTTCCACTACTTACTAGCTGGATGACCTTGAGTGAGTCACCTAACTTTTCTGAACCTCAGTTTATTCATCTGGAAGGGGGGCCTTATGACAGTAGCCACCACCTAGGGTTGTCATAAGGAATAAAAGAAAAGATGTGGTTAAGGATTTAGCACAGTGTGGCGTTTGGTAAGCGCCCAGTGAATATTAATGATGATTATTGAGCTTCTAGGATTTGAATCCCATCTTCACCATCTATTAGTTATGAAGCCTGGCAAAGTAACCTTCCTGGTGCCCCAGGTTCCTCATCCCTGAAATGGGGATAATAATAGTGTCAAGTTACAAGATTTTGTAAGAGAGAAATGAGATGATGAATGCAAAGTGCTGGCACAAAGGAAGCACACAGTAAAGGTCAGCTATCACTATTATGGTCCTTTCATGGACATTTCTCCCTGGCTCCCTACCAGGCTATCACTTGGAAAGTGCCAGCTGAGACAGGCAGAAATTGGGTACCACCAGCCCCAGACAGTACACCGCCACCTTGGGGAAAGACCTCTGGGACATCCATTCTTGTCTGTCTTCTTCCCTCCTAATATGGTGTCTCTGTGTTTCCATAGAGATCTCCCCTGCTTGGTCATTCAGGATCTTTACTTATATTGTTAGGCAATAACCTTTTTGTTGTTGTTGTTGGATTTTAAACAAGGGAGAAGGTTCTTTGTGACACACTGCTCACCTCCTCCCATCCCGCCTCCCTTCCTCTGGGCACCTGGAGCTTACAAGAGTTCATGCATTTTAATTAGAAAAGAAATCCACTGATAAGGTGGGAACATTTGTCTACTTCAGGCCCACAGATACTTTGACTCAGTGTGGGGGAGCAAAAATCTACCAATCTTGAAGCTGCCTCTCTTCTCCTGAGTAATGATTTTAGAGTAGTTGTCCTGCAACTCTTAGGCAGAATATATGAAGTTAGTCTTCATTATTCAGTGTTCATGTTTCTTTCTGCACACATACTCTGTCACAGTCTTATTACCATTTTTTTTAATTTTATTTTTTTTCAATTGGAGAATAGTTGATTTGCAATGTTGTGTTAATTTCTGGTGTACAGCATAGTGATTCAGTTTATACACACACGCACACACACATATATTCTTTTTCATATTCTTTTCCATTATGGTTTATTATAAGATATTTAATGTAGTTTCCTGTGCTATAGTAGGACCTTGTTGTTTATCTATTTTATATATAGTAGTTTGTATCTGCTAATCCCAAACGCCTGATTTATCTCTCCCCCATCCACTTTCCCCTTTGATAAGCATAAGTTTGTTTTCTATGTACCATTTAAAAAAAAATCAGTCACTCCTTACTGAATGCCTACTATGTACCAAGCTCTCTGCTAGGTTCTTCTTTCTTTTTCTTTTTTTCAACATCTTTATTGGAGTATAATTGCTTTATAATGTTGTGTTAGTTTCTGCTGTATAACAAAGTGAATTAGCTACACGTATACATATATCCCCATGTCTCCTCCCTCTTGCATCTCCCTCCTACCCTCCCTATCCCACCCCTGTAGATGGACACAAAGCACAAGCTAACCTCCCTGTGCTATACGGCTGCTTTCCCCTAGCTATCTGTTTTACATTTGGTGGTGTATATATGTCCCTGCCACTCTCTCACTTTGTCCCAGCTTACCCTTCCCCCTCCCCATGTCCTCCATTCTCTACGTCTGCGTCTTTATTCCTGTCCTGCCCCTACGTTCTTCACAACCATTTTTCATTTATTTATTTATTTTTTAGATTCCATGTATATGTGTTAGCATACGGTATTTATTTTTCTCTTTCTGACTTCACTCTGTATGACAGTCTCTGGGTCCATCTACCTCACTACAAATAACTCAATTTCATTTCTTTTTATGGCTGAGTAATATTCCACTGTATATATGTGCCCCATCTTCTTTATCCATTCATCTATCGGTGGACTCTTAGGTTGCTTCCATGTCCTGGCTATTGTAAATAGAGCTGCAATGAACATTGTGGTACATGACTCTTTTTGAATTATGGTTTTCTCTGGGTATATGCCCAGTAGTGGGATTGCTGGGTCATATGGTAGTTCTATTTGTAGTTTTTTAAGGAAACTCCATACTGTTCTCCACAGTGGCTGTATCAATTTACATTCCCATCAACAGTGGCTGTATCAATTTACATTCCCTTTTCTCCACACCCTCTCCAGCGTTTATTGTTTGTAGATTTTTTGATGATGGCCATTCTGACCAGTGTGAGGTGATACCTCATTATAGTTTTGATTTGTATTTCTCTAATGATTAGTGATGTTGGGCATCCTTTCATGTGTTTGTTGGCAATCTGATACCTTCTTTGAAGAAATGTCTATTTAGGTCTTCTGACCATTATTTGATTGGGTTGTTCTTTTTTGATATTGAGCTGCATGAGCTGCTTGCATATTCTGGAGATGAATCCTTCGTCAGTTGCTTCGTTTGCAAATATTTCTTCCATTCTGAGGGTTGTATTTTCGTCTTTATGGTTTCCTTTGATGTGCAAAAGCTTTGAAGTTTCATTAGGTCCCATTTGTTTATTTATATTTCCATTTCTCTAGGAGGTGGGTCAAAAAGAATCTTGCTGTGATTTATGTCATTGAGTGTTCTGCCTATGTTTTCCTCTAAGAGTGTTATAGTGTCTGGCCTTACATTTAGGTCTTTAATCCATTTTGGGTTTATTTTTGTGTATGGTGTCAGGCAGTGTTCTAGTTTCATTGTTTTAGCTGTGCAGTTTTACCAGCACCACTTATTAAAGAGGCTGTCTTTTCTCCATTGTATATTCTTGCCTCCTTTATCAAAAATAAGGTGACCATATGTGCATGGGTTTATCTCTGGGCTTTCTATCCTCTTCCATTGATCTATATTTCTGTTTTTGTGCCAGTACCATACTGTCTTGATTACTGTAGTTTTGTAGTATACTCTGATGTCCGGGAGCTTGATTCCTCCAGCTCTGTTTTTCTTTCTCAACATTGCTTTGGCTATTCGGGGTCTCTTGTTTTCCCATACAAATTGTGACATTTTTTGTTCTAGTTCTGTGAAAAATGCCATCGGTAGTTTAATCAGGATTGCATTGAATCTGTAGATTGCTTTGGGTAGTAGAGTCATTTTCACAATGTTGATTCTTCCAATCCAAGAATATGGTATATCTCTCCATCTGTTTGTATCGTCTTTAATTTCTTTCATCAGTGTCTTATAGTTTTCTGCATACAGGTCTTTTGTCTCCTTAGGTAGGTTTATTCCTAGTTTTTTTATTCTTTTTGCTGCAGTAGTAAATGGGAGTGTTTCCTTAATTTCTCTTTCAGATTTTTCATCACTGGTGTATAGAAATGCAAGAGATTTCTGTGCATTAATTTTGTATCCTGCTACTTTACCAAATTCATTGATTAGTTCTAGTAGTTTTCTGGTAGCATCTTTAGGATTCTCTATCTACAGTATCATGTCATCTGCAAACAGTGACAGCTTTACTTCTTGTTTTCCAATTTGGATTCCTTTTATTTGTTTTTCTTCTCTGATTGCTGTGACTAAAATTCCCAAAACTATGTTGAATAATCATGGTGAGAGTGGGCAACCTTGTCTTGTTCCTGATCTTAGAGGAAATGGTTTCAGTTTTTCATCATTGAGGATTATGTTGGCTGTGGGTTTGTCATATATGGCCTTTATTATGTTGAGGTAAGATCCCTCTATGCCTACTTTCTGCAGGGTTTTTATCATAAATGGGTGTTGAATATTGTCAAAAGCCTTTTCTGCATCTATTGAGATGATCATACAGTTTTTCTCCTTCAATTTGTTAATATGGTGTATCACATTGATTGATTCTCATATATTGGAGAATCCTTGCATCTCTGGGTTAAACCCCACTTGATCATGGTGTATGATCCTTTAATGTGCTGCTGGATTTTGTTTGCTAGTATTTTGTTGACGATTTTTGCATCTATGTTCATCAGTGATATTGGCCTGTAGTTTTCTTTTTTTGTGACATCTTTGTCTGGTTTTGGTATCAGGGTGATGGTGGCATCATAGAATGAGTTTGGGAGTGTTCCTCCCTCTGCTATATTTTGGAAGAGTTTGAGAAGGCTAGGTACTAGCCTTTCTCTAAGTGTTTGATAGAATTCGCCCATGAAGCCATCTGGTCCTGGGCTTTTGTTTGTTGGAAGATTTTTAATCACAGTTTCAATTTCAGGACTTGTGATTGGTCTGTTTATATTTTCTATTTCTTCCTGGTTCAGTCTCAGAAGGTTGTGCTTTTCTAAAAATTTGTCCATTTCTTCCAGGTTGTCCATTTTATTGGTATATATTTGCTTATAGTTATCTCTCATGATCCTTTGTATTTCTGCAGTGTCAGTTGTTACATCTCCTTTTTCATTTCTAATTCTATTGATTTGAGTCTTCTCCCTTTTTTCTTGATGAGTCTGGCTAATAGTTTATCAATTTTATTTATCTTCTCAAAGAACCAGCTTTTAGTTTTATTGATCTTTGCTATCATTTCCTTCATTTCTTTTTCATTGATTTCTGATCTAATCTTTATGATTTCTTCTGCTAACTTTGGGGGTTTTTTTGGTTCTTCTTTCTCTAATTGCTTTAGGTGTAAGATTAGGTTGTTTATTCGAGATTTTTCTTGTTTCTTGAGGTAGGTAGGATTGTATTGCTATAAACTTCCCTCTTAGAACTGCTTTTGCTGCATGACATAGGTTTTGGGTCATCATGTTTTCATTGTCATTTGTTTCTATGTATCTTTGATTTCCTCTTTGATTTCTTCAGTGATTTCTTGGTCATTTAGTAGTGTATTGTTTAGCCTCCTTGTGTTTGTATTTTTTACAGTTTTTTTTCCTGTAATTGATATCTACTCTAATAGTGTTGTGGTCAGAAAAGATACTTGATACGATTTCAATTTTCTTAAATTTACCAAGGCTTGATTTGTGACCCAAGGTATGATCTATCCTGGAGAATGTTCCATGAGCACTTGAGAAGAAAGTGTATTCTGTTGTTTTTGGATGGAATGTCCTTTAAGTATCAATTAAATCCATCTTGTTTAATGTATTATTTAAAGCTTGTGTTTCCTTATTTATTTTGATTTTGGATGATCTTATTTATTTTCACTTTTGGTGAAAGTGGGGTGTTAAAGTCCCCTGGTATGATTGTGTTACTGTAAATTTCCCCTTTTATGGCTGTTAGCAGTTGCCTTACGTATTGAGGTGCTCCTATTTTGGGTGCATAAATATTAACAATTGTTGTATCTTCTTCTTGGATTGATCCCTTGGTCATTATGTAGTGTGTTTCCTTGTCTCTTGTAACATTCCTTATTTTAATGTCTATTTTATCTGATATGAGAATTGCTACTCCAACTTTCTTTTGATTTCCATTTGCATGGAATATCTTTTTCCATCCCCTCACTTTCAGTCTGCATGTGTCCCTATGTCTGAAGTGGGTCTCTTATAGACAGCATATGTAGTGGTCTTGTTTTTGTATCCATTCAGCCAGTCTGTGTCTTTTCCTTGGAGCATTTAATCCATTTGTATTTAAGGTAATTATCGATATGTATGTTCCTATTACCATTTTGTTAATTGTTTTGGGTTCGTTTATGTAGGTCTTTTCCTTCTCTTGTGTTTCCTGCCTAGAGAAGTTCCATTAGCATTTGTTGTAGAGTTAGTTTGGTGGTGCTGAATTCTCTTAGCTTTTGCTTGTCTGTAAAGGTTTTAATTTCTCTGTCGAATCTGAATGAGATCCTTGCTGGATAGAGTAATCTTGGTTGTACGTTTTCCCCTTTCATCACTTTAAATATGTCCCGCCATTCCCTTTGGGCTTACAGAGTTTCTGCTGAAAGATCAGCTGTTAACCTTATGGGGATTCCCTTGTATGTTATTTGTTGTTTTTCCCTTGCTGCTTTTAATATTTTTTTCTTTGTATTTAGTTTTTGATAGTTTGCTTAGTATGTGTCTTGGCATGTTTCTCCTTGGATTTATCCTGTATGGGATTCTCTGCAATTCCTGGACTTGATTGACTCTTTCTTTTCCCATGTCAGGGAAATTTTCAACTATAATCTCTTCAAATATTTTCTCAGTCACTTTTTTTTTCTCTTCTTCTTCTGGGACCCCTATAATTTGAATGTTGGTGCATTTAATGTTGTCCCAGAAGTCTCTGAGACTGTCCTCAATTCTTATCTTTCTTTTTTCTTTATTCTTCTCTACAGTAGTTATTTCCACTATTTTATCTTCCAGGTCACTTATCTGTTCTTCTGCCTCAGTTATTCTGCTATTGAATCCTTCTAGAGAGTTTTTAATTTCATTTATTGTGTTGTTCATCATAGTTTGTTTGCACTTTAGTTCCTCTAGGTCCTTGTTAAACATTTCTTGTATTTTCTCCATTCTATTTCCAAGATTTTGGGTCATCTTTACTACCATTACTCTGAATTCTTTTTCAGGTAGACTGCCTATTTCCTCTTCATTTGTTTGGTCTGGTGGGTTTTTGCCTTGCTCCTTCATCTGCTGCATATTTCTCTGTCTTCTCATTTTGCTTAACTTACTATGTTTGGGGTCTCTTTTTTGCAGGCTGCTGGTTCATAGTTTCTGTTGTTTTTGGTGTCTGCCCCCAGTGGCTAAGATTGGTTCAGTGGTTTGTGTAGGATTCCTGGTGGTGGAGACTGGTCCCTGTGTTCTGGTGGCTGAGGCTGGTCTTGTCTTTCTGTTGGGCAATACCGCATCCAGTGGTATGTTTTAGGGTGTCTGTGAACTTATTATGATTTTAGGCAGCCTCTCTACTAATGGGTGGGGTTGTGTTCCTGTCTTGGTAGTTGTTTGGCATAGGGTGTCCAGGACTGTAGCTTGCTGGTCATTGGGAGGAGCTGGGTCTTAGTGTTGAGATGGAGATCTCTGGGAGAGCTTTCGCTGTTTGATATTATGTGGGGCTGGGAGGTCTCTGGTGGACCAATGTCCTGAACTCGGCTCTCCCACCTCAGAGGTTCAGGCCTGACACCTGGCTAGAGCACCAAGACCCTGTTGGCCACACAGCTCAGAAGAGAAGGGAGAAAAAAATAAGACAGAAAAATCAAAATAAATAAAGTTATTAAAATAAAATATAAAAAATATTATTACAAACTAAAAAAGTAATAAAAAAAGAAAGAGAGCAACCAAACCAAAAAATAAATACACCCATGATAACAAGTACTAAAAACTATACAAACAAAACAAAACAACGGACAGACAGAACCCTAGGACAAGTGGTAAAAGCAAAGCCATACAGACAAGATCACACAAAGAACAGTACACATACACACTCGCAAAAAGAGAACAAGGAGAAAAAATATATATATATGTTTAAAAAAAAAGTTAAGAGAGCAACCAAGTCAATAAACAAATCTACCAGTGGTAATAAGCTCTAAATACTAAACTAAGATAAACATAAAAGCAGAAACCAATTAGATGCAGAAAGCAAACCCCAAGGGTACAGTTGCTCCCAAAGTCCACTGCCTCAATTTTGGGATGATTTGTTGTCTATTCAGGTATTCCAGAGATGCAGGGTACAGCAAGTTGATTGTGAAGATTTAATCCACTGCTCCTGAGGCTGCTGGGAGAAATTTCCCTTTCTCGTCTTTGTTTACACAGTTTCTGGGGTTCATCTTTGGATTTGGCCCTGCCTCTGCATGTAGGTCACCTAAGGGGGTCTGTTCCCTGTCCAGACAGGACGGGGTTAAAGTAGAAGCTGACTAGGGGGCTGTGGCTCACTCAGGCCGGGGGGAGGGAGAGGTACGGAACACGGGGCGAGCCTGAGGCGGCAGGGGGCGAGCCTGTGGTGGCAGAGGCCAGCATGACGTTGCAACAGACTGAGGCATACCATTTGTTCTCCCAGGGAAGTTGTCCCTGGATCACGGGACCCTGGCAGTGGTGGGCTGCACAGGCTCCTGGAAGGGGAGGTGTGGATAGTGACCTGTGGTTGCACACAGGCTTCTTGGTGGCAGCAGCAGCCTTAGCGTCTCACGCCCGTCTCTGGGGTCCGGGCTGATAGCCACGGCTTGTGCCAGTCTCTGGAGCTTGTTTAGGTGGTGCTCTGAATCCCTTCTCCTTGCACATCCCGAAACAATTGTCTCTGGCCTCTTAGGCAGTTTCGGAGCTTTTCCTGGACTCCCTCTTGGCTAGCTGTGGCTCACTAGCCCCCTTCAGGCTGTGTTTACGCAGCCAACCCCAGTCCTCTCCCTGGGATCTGACCTCCGAAGCCCCAGCCTCAGCTCCCAGCCCAGACCTGCCCCAGCAGGTGAGCAGACAAGCCTCTCGGGCTGGTGAGTGCTGGTCGGCCCTGGTCCTCTGTGCGGGAATCTCTCTGCTTTGCCCTCCACACCCCTGTTGCTGTGCTCTCCTCCGCAGCTCCGAAGCTTTCCCCCTCCGCCACCCGCAGTCTCCGCTAGTGAAGGGGCTTCCTAGTGTGTGGAAACTTCCTCCTTCACAGCTCCCTCCCACTGGTGCCGGTCCCGTCCCTATCCTTTTGTCTCTGTTTATTCTTTTTTCTTTTGCCCTACCCAGGTCCGTGGGGAGTTTCTTGCCTTTTGGGAGGTCTGAGGTCTTCTGCCAGCGTTCAGTAGGTGTTCTGTAGGAGCTGTTCCACAAGTAGATGTATTTTTGATGTATTTGTGGGGAGGAAGGTGATCTCCATGTCGTACTCCTCTGCCATCTTGAAGGTCCCCCCTCTGCTAGTTTCTTGACAAGTGCTACTTCACTTAATCTTTATTCAGCTTCAAGAGGAAGATGGTATTATGCCCATTTTGCAGGTGGAAAGACTGAGAGTCAAAGTGAGGTTGGAGAGCAGGAAGTGCTCTTGGCAAAACTCTGAAGAAGGTGTTATTTTTCTGATTTGTGCCTCCCTCTCTGAGACCATCATCTCTGGGTTTCCAGTGTTTTTCTGCCATGACAGCTCAGGGCACTGTCAGAAGAACCCTGCTATCTTAGGCTAGCTCTCCCCAGCAGTGGGCGATATAGTAGTCCTTTTTCTAACTTTTATTTTCATTAAAACTTACCCATTCTTGGTTCCATTCATTCAGCATCCTGTCTCTTTGAAAGCTAACCTAATAAATGAATTTCAGGTAGAATGCTGATGGCTTAAGGTGGATTCTCTTGTGTAAAATTATTATCTCTCCAGAATGTTCTGTACTTTGGCTGTTAAAGTCCAGAGTTGAAATGACAGGCTTGAGCCACTTGGCCACCACGTACCAGAATGGGGAAATAATCCTTGTTCTTCAATTTAGAGCATGGTGATTTTAATCTGTGGGTGTGAGCTGCTGTGGTTCAGACTGCGGGAATGCTGTTTTCATTTCAGGTAAGGTGCAGAGGACGGCTGGTGGTAGAAGGTGTCAGACCATCTGTGTGGTTACCTCTGACCCATATGAGCTTCTTTTCCTCCTCTGCCTGCTTTCTTTTTCTAATGTGAGGGTGAGGTGATGCCTTTATGCCACATTGTTTTTCTTTTTCTTTTCCTTTGAAATCCTTTTTAAAGAATGGAATCTAGTTAATTTACAATGTTGTGTTTAGTTTCAGTTGTACAGCAAAGTGATTCAGTTATACACAGACGTATAGTCAATGGGAGACATAGGAAGTATTTCCCCTGGCAGTACACCCTATGGAGAGTGTAAATGCAGCCCTTCCCATAGATGCTCTGCTGCCCCTACTGGTTTGGAAACTAATCTCGCTTGTGCAGCTGGTGGTCAAATCCGTATCTCCCACCTGAGTCCCGAACATGCCACAGTCCTTTGAGTTCTACCTCCACGTCCCACCTGCATGTGGCACAGGGGATGCTGGATTTTTTTCCAAGGTGGGGGGGTGCCTGGGGCCTCCTCGCATCCCATTATGCTGGTTGCTACCTGCAGATTTCTTTCTAATAAGCACAGATTACCTGACACCTGCACCGTATGCTAACAACTAATTAGAGCATAACCAAAATATTGCAGAACTGTGCAGCTCCCCAGGCAGAAAGCCCAGGCTTAAATCCTCTTTCTGTTATAATTTCAGTGGTGCGTGCAGTGGATTTTATGAAGGCCTTTTGTTTAAGTATCACGTCCCAGCTAGGCCCCTAATGCTATTCCGGCCCTCAGCATCTTCAGCATGCTAAGTTCTGGGAGGGGTCTGACAGCAGAGAATTGCTTCTGATTGTTGAATACTGATTTGGCTGCTGCGTGGAAAGGGCAGTGACAGGCCTAAGGTCACCTGAGGGCTAAGGGTAGAGTTCCCTCCTTGTCTGTACATGGGCTGCTCATCGACCCTTGGATTATCGCCCCCTCAGGGAGGATCTCCATCACCATCTGTCCAGCAACCAAGAGGCTCCCTGCCCATCATTCCCTAGTCAACCCCAGTGGATTTCCTTCCTAGCACTTCACAGTTCACAACCATTTATTGGTTTACTTCCTCTCCCCACCTACCCCCACCAAGATTTCCCCCTCTGTTTATTTAGCCAGCAGACTCTTCATTGAGTGTGTACTGTGGGCCAGGCACCACTCTTGGGACTGGGGATATAAAAGTGAACAAGCTAGAGAAAGTCCTACCTTCATTGAGCTTACATTATAGCAGGGGATGGGGAAGAAAATAAACGAAACAGTATGTGAGGGAATGGAGGAAAATAGGTAAGGTCGAGGCTGTGACAGGGGTATAGGCTGCTCTGTTGGGTAGGGTGATAGGTCGGGGGAGCTTGTTGGATAGGGTGACATTTGAGCAGAGACCTAAATAAAGTGAGAACAGAGGCCATCCAATGTGCTTTACTCTCCACTCTTCCCAGGTCCTGGCCCAGTACCTGGCACAGAAAAGGGGCTCCATAAATACTTGTGAAATGAACAAATGAAGGAATAACTGAGCGCATGGGGAAGAATGGAATCTAGATCTGTAGCTTTTCTCCTTGTGTTGTATTAGCTTCACCAGGGTGGGCATCAGGCCAGTTTGCTTTCAGAAGCCCCTCTTTCTCTCCTGATGCCAGGGCAACATTGTGAGAGGGAGGCTGTTGGGAAACAGAGCTTTGGACCCATGGCTGAATGACCTGAATTTTGTTTCCATGGCAATTGACCAAATCTTTGCCTTAGTGTCTTCATCGGTGAAATGGAGGAGGTAGTTTGACTACGGATTTCGTGAAGTGTTTTATGAATAGAAGAAATAAGAACTGAAGAAATAAGCACATACGTGTACAAATATGGAATTAAATGATACCAAGGTCCCTAGTTGAGGCCTTGCATTGTATTTTCATTTAATTGTTTTAACAACCCCACGATACTGGAACCATTAGAAGTTCCACTTTACAGAAGAGAAAATGTAGCTCTGAACGTTACTTAAGCAACTTGCTCAAGGTAATATATTAGTAGTTGGAAGGGCTAAGGATTCAAACTCAGTACTGTCTGATTCTGGAGCCTGGGTTTTTAGCATCTTTTGAGACTCCCTTCTCTCCCTGGAAGTTTCTCTATGAGGCCTTACTCTCTGTAGCTCATTCTCCATTGCTTTGATAGAAAGACTCTCTTTAAGTAAAATTCATCAGTAGCGTCTATTAATGATTTACTAATAACATTAATGAAGTGAAGGAATGCCGGCATGAATTTTCTCCTGGCATCCTGCCTAAGTGCTTCTCCAGCTTATTTGATTTACTAATACAAGTATTTATGGAATGGAAAAGGCTTCCCATGACACATTCATAAAATACGGAGAGCAGATCACTTATCATTACGCTGCTTGAAAGACTGCCATTGGGAAGGGTGAAGCGCTTGAAATCTGCTCTCTCACCTCCCTTCCCCGCCCTTTCTAACTCAGCCTCTGATGAAGGGACACCATCTGCTAGCTCTTTTGCTCAGACTGAAAGCTCAGTGAGTGCTTGATACCCTTTCCATCATTATTAATGTGCGTTCAATATTTAGACAGTATTTTGTCACCGGTTTAGGAGTTAGGTCTCAACCCACCGTGTGATCTGAGAAGAAGACAGACTGAACCCCTGTTTGCAAGAGAGAAAACTGAGATTAGTGATGTCTTTGTTTCTTGAAGAGTGGTCTGTGGACCTTGCAAAGCTGAATGGATTGAACAGCTTGTGAAAATAAAGATCCCTGGGTCCCAATGCATACCCATGGAGAATCGGAATCTCTGTGGGTGGGCACCCGCCGACAGAGCATTTTAAACAAACTCCCCAGGTGATTTTAATGTTCAATAAAGTTTAAGAATGTAATTTTACATTTCATACCAATATGCATGTTCGAAGTTTTTAACAGAGGATCCCAAGGGTTGATTCTGAACCATGTCCAGAAAGAAGGACCAAGGCTGTGAGAGGGACTCAGGCCCCAAGTGTTTGGGCATCTGTTTAAGGAATGTATGGAGTGTACCCTGGAGAGGGGAAGCCTTTGCTTCTTTAAATATTTGAAGGGTTGCCACATGGGAAAGATTAGACTTACTCTCTGTAGCTCTAGGGAATCAGAGCTAGGACCAGCGAGTTGGTGGAAGTTATAGTCAAGCAAGTTGCAGCTCATCATAAGCAGGAACTCGCCAACACTCAGAATAGCCCAAGAATAGAAAAGGTTGCTTCTGGGTGTGGCGTGTTCCCTGTCAGTCACTGGAGACGTGAAAGTTGAACACGACTGGGTTGATAAAGTATTCACGTACAGAAAAAGGTTAGACTTTAAGAAGGTACTTTTGAATGCTGACATTTTATTGTTTTATAATTCCTTTCCTCTCTTTTCAAAAGTTGTCATAATGGGTGTGTGTACGTGTGTGGCCGTATGTGTGTATATATGCATGTGCAAGGTTATGTGTGTGCTCGTGGGTGTGCTTTAAGAGGAATTATGATTTACTTTGGGAAAAAATAGAAGCTAATGTATTCATTATTCAAGAAATGTTCTTTGGGTGCCTCCTAGATGCCAATTTCTCTGCTAGGCATTGGTGTTCCAGAATTGCCTGAGAACACAGTCTGGTCCAGAAGGAGGTCTTCGTCTAGTGGAGGAAGCTGACTAATAAACAGAAA
Organism: Globicephala melas; assembly: GCF_963455315.2. Taxonomy (NCBI): domain Eukaryota; kingdom Metazoa; phylum Chordata; class Mammalia; order Artiodactyla; family Delphinidae; genus Globicephala; species Globicephala melas. The sequence goes on from NC_083316.1 coordinate 130,564,820, forward strand.
ATGATAATGACCTGTGGTGAATGCAATGAGGGCAGCAGGTACAGGGCGTTTGGAAACACCAGAAGGAGGCCTTACCTAGCCTGTGGACATGGGGGGTGGAAAAGAGGGGTTAGGGAAGGATTCCTGGTTGGAATGGGTATGATTCGGACTATTGAAGTGGTCTGCGGAGGCCAAACAGGGGAAGAGAATGAGCAAAGGCACTGGAGCAAGAATCATTGGGAAATGAGTGGAAATGCTGAGAAGCCTGTGCTTTTGGTGAGAAAAGCGTGCGTCTCTATGGGTGTGAGATGAGGCTGAGTGTAGAGGTCCCAGATCACCAACGGCCCTGTGTTGCATGTTGGGAAATGTGGCCTTTTTCTTGTAGGAGATTGGGGTTCCTTGAAAATTTTAAAGCAATGGAGTGGTACGGACGAACCTTCTCATAAATAAGATGACTCTGGGATATTTTGGAGTTGTCTTACTAACGTGACCTAATGTTGAACAGATGTTGGGATGGCATTTGTCATCTCTTTGGCTGATAATCATGGTCACCATGGAGCCATATCAAAAAGGCCTAGGAGGAATTCCCTGGTGGTCCAGTGGTTAGGACTCTGTGCTTCCATTGCAGGGGGCACAAGTTTGGTCCCTGGTCTGGGAACTAGGATCCTGCATGACATGAGGTGGGCCCAAAAAAAAAAAAAAAAAAAAAAAAAGACCTGTGAGACATAGAAAACAAACTTATAGTTACGAAGGGGAAGAGGGATAGGGATAAATTGGGAATTTGGGATTAACAGACACACACTACTATATATAAAATAGATAAACAACAGGGACCTACTGTGTAGGGCAGGGGACTCTATTCAGTATCTCGTAATAAACTATAATAGAAAATAATCTGAAAAAAATATGTATAACTGAATCACTTTGCTACACACCTGAAACTAATACAACATTGTAAATCAACTATGCTTAAGAAAAAGTGGGGGGGCCTGTGAAACTCAGAAGGCACAAATACTGTTGCTGCACAGACTCTCCTTAGCATGGGGACCTCTTCACAATGTTAGCTCTGACTTTCTGCCATGCTTCCCCATGGTACCACTAATGACCCAGTGTCTCATTAAGGGAGACCATTTACTAACCTTGGATGCAGACCTATAAAAACAGGGAACAAGGGTAATATCCTCAGCATGTTTTTTTCCCTAATTCCAAGCACTTAATTGGTATCTACAGATATACTGGTGCCCAGGATACACATGAACATTTTGCTTTATTCCATACCTCCCTGCCAATGCACAGGAAAAAGACCATACTTTAAAATTTATTCCAAATATTTTCTCTTTAAGTCTCCAGTATGTCATATGGACGTAGTGGGCTTGAACAATTAACTGAGAGGTTTAGAAATATTGCAGATTTGCTATAGACTCCATTTGTGTTGGCTCCCTGTTTGCACACAAACATCTCTTTCAACGCCGACAGAGAAAACATACATATGGTGGCAATTCTGTTTGTTTTGCTTATCAGTAAGTGACACGCTTGTTGCAAGTAAATAAGTATGATAAAAGACCAAATTTTTCCTGCTTCTTTTTGCTCATGGAGGTGTTTTGTCATGTTGCTAAGTTACCACTGCTGAAGGATTCTACTTTGGGGAATGGAAGTTATTTTAAAACATCTAACGAACATCCTACCAGCGACCTTCTTTGCACTTTAGTGAGGGTCTGCAGTGGGCTGAAGAAGATCGATATATGAAGAAAGAACCCAAAAAGTCTCGGAGGCAAACTCCACTGACACATAAAAAGCATTCTAATTACAGTACATAGGTGAAAACTGGAGTATATCACCAAGGAAGAGAGTCGAGTTAGGAAGTATTTAACCAATAAATTGTCAGGTGTCCTTTTGAAAATCTCATACAGGAGACTAGAATAAAGACAAGGAATGGTACCCTTCTTCCAAGGGCCAATGGTGATTATTCAAATGCTTGCTGGGGCTCTTGCCTCTTGCCTCTTTGCTGCTGGACCATTTCCTGCTGAGGTGTTTATGTTTCCAGATATGTATTCGTTCCTTTACCAAATAATTATCAAGCTGGACCCTAGGGGTATGGCCGTAACAAGACAGATGTGGCCCATTCCCTCATAGAGTACACTTCCTGTTCCTGCTAGGTCGCTCTCGTGTTTATCAGGATTCTGTCTGCAAGCGACAGAAACCCACATTATACTGGCATAAGTGAAAAGAGAATGAATTTGCTCTAGAAACTGCGAAGGCCAGGGGTAGAAGGTGGATTCAGGCATGGCTGGGTTCTTTGGCTCAAATGATGTTAGGGAAGCTGTCTTTTTCCTTTGTCCTCTGGTCTTTACTTCCCTGTGTTTGTGAGTTCATTCTGTCATACGACAGACTGGATTCTTCCATATAGCCCTGGAAGACGATTGCTAACAGACCCAGGCGGGCATGGTCCCACACACAGGAACCCCACACAGAAAGAGGACTTATCTTTTTTAATGGATAGCCATTAACCTTAGAAAGGGACTCTGATTGGCTCTGCTCAGACCATGTGCTCATCCCTGAACCAATCAAAGCAAGCCATGATTGGCCAGGCCTATTGCTTGGGGTGGGAGGTGATGGGTGGCAGGAGCAGCTGGGTCTGAGCAAGATACAGTAGCTGGAGAGAAAAACGTATCGAGTGATTAAAAGCAATAGAACTTTATGACCTAGCTGAACTAGTCAACGTAGAAAGCTCAAGAGCCCTTTAAACTGTCTTCTGGTTGACCTAAACCAGTGCCTGCCAGACACAGTCCTCCCTGTTTCCTCATTCTTTGGTCACACACAGATAAAAGTGACTTCCTAGGAAGAAGGGCCTCCTGGCTTATCAGGGGAAGAAGACTGAGACCTTTTCATTTTTCCCCTCAGAAGTTCCAGCCTAGATCACTGTGGCTCCATTACTTTTTCTTGACTCAGGACAGATAAAAGCTGATGAAACTACCACAAGTTTGGCAAGACACAAACACAAATGGTGTCACCTTCAAGTGACCTATACTCCCTAGACTGCAGTTTTGTACCATGAGTCATAGTAGGTAATAAAAAAGCAAGAAAATTGGTCCCTTTTCCTCAGTGAGCTTACAATCAATTTAAAGAGAAAAGATACACATGAAAGTTCAGCAATGAACTCGAGAACATGATAAATGTATTTGTGAGCATTCAGTGATGATAAAACAATGGTCTGAATTATTATCATCATAGAATAGAACGATAAAGAATAAGGGACCAACTGAAAATGTTTCTAAGAGTTTTTATGGCCTTCTTTGGCTGGAGTTATGCCTGTGGTCATTAGGAAGGCTTTCTGGAGAAGGTGGAACTTAAAGTGGGTCTTTTTTTTTTTGTTCTCTTTCTTTTTTTGGCAGCCCGTGCAGCTTGTAGGGATCTTAGCAGCTTGTGGGATCTTAGTTCCCCGACCAGGGATTGAACCCAGGCCCTTGGCAGTGAAAGCACGGAGTCCTAACCCCTGGACCACCAAGGGAATTCCTTAAAGTGGGTCTTAAGAGATAAGCTGAAGAGATTATGTGCAGAGGGTAGAATTCTTCCCTTGTCCTGGTTGTGATTTGCTTAGCTTCCTCTTAGGTAAGCTTTGTGTTAGGATGCTACTGCCTCTTACTCTTGGTAAAGGTCCCTGGAGGGATGTGAAAAAGCTTAGCCTCTTCTGCAAGAGAAAGGAGCTTACAAACGTTGGAGACTAGAGGGGTATTTGGAACACTTACCATAAATGTATGATCTCCAAACATAAAGATCATTAAAGGAAACTGGTATCTTTTGGGGGCCATTTCTGGCCTTTGAAGTTGATATTAACAAGATAATGATTTCCTTCCAAACTTGTAGAATCAAGGATGCCAGAGCTACTTCCTACAAGAATGACAACTGATAGGTGCGCTGATAGTTGACCATTTATGAAGTACCAGGTTGCCTCCCTATTAACCCAAACTGTCCTAAGGGCAAATATCCCAATGGAGGAACTGGGCTTATATGGAAATCATCTGAAGGATAACAGCTATCTTTCAGACTTCTAATTTTTTTCCTCAAAGTTTGTGTATCCTCCAAGCTAGATTTTCATAATCTCTGGGTTTTACCACACCTTTCTGATATTGGGGTCCAGGCTGTGCTGAGAGAGTCTGCTTCCTCGAGCTGTTCCGGCGTGGTGCATGCGATGGTCTGAGCCAGCGCTAGGGGTGGGTGGCGGTGGCTGGGGTGCAGGAGAGCTGCCTATTGCCAGGCAGTGATCCAGCTGTTTGGTGATGTGCAGCCCCACGGCTTTGCTCCTCCGGGCTTGTGGGAGACCTCCTACTCTGTTCTGATTCAGGGCTGAACCTCTTGGAGAGAGGCTTCCTTCCTTGTGGGAGGTATCAGAACAGCCTTGAAATGAAGGCTCTTTCCTCTGAAAAGCCTCCTTCCTTAGAAAAATGACTGGCAAGTAAATCTGAGAGAAACACCAGAGACAAGTTCGGAGAAGAGACATCCTAGTCTCGACGCCATCTTGAAGTCGGTGTGAATCCTGCCTCTTCCAATAATGAGCTATGTCCTTGGGTAAAATAAATGGCCTTCCCTCTGAGTCTTGGTTTCTTCAGGTGTAAATTGGGATTAATAATACCCACTTACCAGCTCAAATAAGGTAATTAGAATGATATAATCAAAACTGTTAATGTCCATTCTTTGTACTATATGTTGCTTTGGTACCATAGGGGCTTTAGTCCTGTAATCCTTCTGTGCATAGGGTTATTATTATTGTAACTATCTTATAGATAAGGAAACTGAGAATCAAAGGAGTTACACAACTTGTTCGAGACCACACAGGTGGTAAAAGGCAGAACCCGCTTTCTAATCAGGGCAGTCTCACCCCAAAAATAGTACTCCTAATCACTACCCAATGCCCCACAGCATCTGGCCCAGAGTGCAAACTCCATAAATGATACAATGAGTGGCGTTTGGGGTAAAGGCTGTGGAGAGACTAGCTGGTCATGAAAATGAGTGAGATGTGGGGTGAGCTTTGGTACTGGGGCACGAGGTAGGCAGGGAGCACCCCCCAACGCCCACTGCTTTCCTACTCCAGGCAGACCCCTCGTTGCTGTGACTGGTCATACCCCCAGTGCCCAATATGAGGCAAAAACAGCCTTTTCTAAAGGCTTTGGATCCCATTACAGCCTTGTTTGGCTGAGATAGGCGCAGGGACTTTCTACAGTGGAACCCATCAAAGGAGAGTTGGTTTCTGAGGAATTAATGGCAATTCCCTTAGCATTCCACTGGCATCAGCCTGAACGTTGTTCATCCCCAGTAGATTATCATTAATTGGGTGAGCAGGGAGACAGAGACAGCCTCTGATCGCTAATTTATTAACTTCTCCAGGATGAAGGGCTGGGAGTGAGCCGAGGAGCTTGAATTTACTTTGAGGGATTTGGGGCAGAAAGCCCAGTGCTGGTACCATGACCCTGATCTAAAAAGAGAGATTAATGACTTCTGGTCTCAACAAGGTTTAGGATGAGAATTTTCTGAGACCCATAATTTTTATTACATTTTTCTTCTTTTTTCAGTTCTGGATTTTCCCTCGCCTCCTCTCAGAAATCTTTTCCATAATAAAAATCTCTTAAGTGTGTGTTTCTTCCCTTCGAACTGGGGTGTTTTGGGGATACTGGTTTTCCAGTAGCCAGGAGCCATTTTTTCCAATAGTAGATGTAACTTCTGACACTTTATACTTCTCTACATTGTCTTCATACCCACTTTACCATCCATCCTTGTTGTTTAACATGGCCTCCAGCTTTGGGCTGCCAGGAGGTAGTTTTTTTTTTTTTTTTTTTTTTTTGCGGTACGCGGGCCTGTCACTGTTGTGGCCTCTCCCGTTGCGGAGCACAGGCTCCGGACGCGCAGGCTCAGCGGCCATGGCTCACGGGCCCAGCCGCTCCGCGGCATGTGGGATCTTCCCGGACCAGGGCACAAACCCGTGTCCCCTGCATCGGCAGGCGGACTCTCAACCACTGCGCCACCAGGGAAGCCCCAGGAGGTAGCTTTGATACTTAAAATAATGATTATGAGGCTTTAACGCTGGGACACTTAGGTTTGAATGCCAGACTTGCTTTCTTTTTTCAAAAATTAATTAATTATTTGTTTTGGCTGCGTTGGGTCTTCGTTGCTGCGCCTGGGCTTTCTCTAGTTGCGGTGAGTGGAGGCTACTCTTTGTTGCTGTGCGCGGGCTTCTCATTGCAGTGGCTTCTCTTGCTGTGGAGCACGGGCTCTAGGAGTGTGGGCTTCAGTAATTGTGGCACATGGGCTCAGTAGTTGTGGCTCGTGGGCTCTAGAACACAGGTTCAGTAGTTGTGGCTCACGGGCTTAGTTGCTCCGCAGCATGTGGGATCTTCCTGGACCAGGGCTCGAAACCATGTCCGCTGCATTGGCAGGCAGATTCTTAACCACTGCGCCACCAGGGAAATCCAGGCACTTTCTAGCTGGGTGGCCATAAACAAGCTATTTTTTTTTTTTTTTTTGCGGTACGCGGGCCTCTCCCTGTTGTGGCCTCTCCTGTTGCGGAGCACAGGCTCCGAACGCGCAGACTCAGTGGCCGTGGCTCACGGGCCCAGCCGCTCTGCGGCATGTGGGATCTTCCCGGAGCGGGGCACGAACCCATATCCCCTGCATCGACAGGCGGACTTCCAACCACTGCACCACCAGGGAAGCCCCATAAGCAAGCTATTTAACTTCTCTGAGGATTGATGTCTTCATTGGTAAATGGGGATGATCTTAACTGCTGCACTGGGCTGCAGTGTGGATTAGGTGTGATCCTGTGTGCGTTTCTGTCTACATCATTGCTGGTGCTGCATGTCTGCTTATTTCTTCTCCATTTTTTCTCCTTAGAAAAGAGAAAGAGGGACTCTCATGCCCAGATGCAAAGGGGAACCCTGACTGCAGCCCAGTGTTAACATGGGACTTAAGGAATGAGCGCCAGCTAACACCTTTTAGCTGCCTGTCCTCTGAAGGCACAATTTAGGCTGGCCTGCAAGAGCCTGCTGGCTTCAGCTCTGGTTAATGGGCTCCAGGTATTAAGATATCTTTTCATAGCAGCAGCAAAAACTCCTTGAAGCCGACCTACCAGGCATGATTTGTAGAGATGTGGGCGGCTGGTGTCTCTTCCCTGAGCCTCCTTACGCACTTGAATTCCCTCCATAGTCACCTCTGCAGTGTCCTTTCATGAGGTCAGGGTGATTCATGGATGGATCCTTTACCTGTAGCCGCTTCTGTATCCCTTTGTTCTACTCCCACTGGCCCCGCTCTCCACTGAAGATTACAGGCTTGTGTTTGAGTGATAAGCTCTGAAGTCAAACTTTTGGGCTTGACATGGGATTTAATTTGGCATGTTTTAAGGTTTTATGTAAATGGAATCGTATTATATGAATTGTTGTACAGTTTGCTTTTGTTGTTTCACGCTATGCTCCTGAGGCTCATTTGTGTTGTAACTTTAACTCCTTTTCCCCACTCTTTAGGTCTTCACATTGTGAGTAGATCGCAAATGATCAACTCTGTAGTTGATAGACATTTAGGCTGTTTCCTGACTTTTTTATTACTGTAACCAGCGCTGCTGTAAATATATATTGAATGCTGGTGTACATTTGCAAGACTTTTTTAAGAGCAAGTACCTGAAGTAGAAACTTGGAAATTGCTGGGTCATGGAGTATGCCCATTTTCAAGCTTGTTACCAAATAGTTCAACAGTTCAAGTTTAATGGCAATAATTTCTTTTCTTTTTTTAACGTCTTTATTGGAGTATAATTGCTTTACAATGGCGTGTTAGTTTCTGCTTTATAAGAAAGTGAATCAGCTATACATATACATATATCCCCATGTCTCCTCCCTCTTACGCCAAATAATTTCTTAAAGTGATTGATTATAACAATCCAGTTCCATTAGCAGGGCATAAATATTCCATTGTTCTACATTCTTGTGACCATTTGGTATTACTAGACTTTTTTTCCCCCGCCCATTCTGAATTGTGAATTAGGATCTCAGGATTTCATTTGGTTTGCATTTCAGTGGTTTGCATTTCTCCAATTTCTAATGAGAATGAGCATCTTTTTGTGTATTTATTTGCCATTTGGATTTTCTTTTTGTAAAGTGCCTGTTCAAGACTTTTGGCCATTTTTAAATTTGTTTTTTTATGTTTTCCTGTTATTTTCAGGATATCTTTATATATTTTGTATACTTGATTTTTGTCGTTGTTGTTATGTTGATTGCAAATAGCTTCTCCACATTTGTGGCTTGTCTTTTCACTCTCTTGATGGTGCTTGTTAATGAAGAGAGGTTGTTAATTTTAACACAATCTACAAGAGCTGAAATTTAGGCTTAGAGTCTTTAAGTGTAAGGTCTTGTGGAAGGTCTTTTTAAAAAAAATTTATTTATTTTTTATAAGCAGGTTCCTATTAGTTATCCATTTTATACATATTAGTGCATACGTGTCAATCCCAATCTCCCAATTCATCCCACAACCACCAACCCCACCACCACTTTCCCCCCTTGGTGTCCATATGTTTGTTCTCTACATCTGTGTCTCTATTTCTGTCCTGCAAACTGGTTCATCTGTACCATTTTCCTAGGCTCCACATATATGCGTTAATATACGATATTTGTTTTTCTCTTTCTGACTTACTTCACTCTGTATGACAGTCTCTAGGTTCATCCATGTCTCTACAAATGACCCAATTTCGTTCCTTTTTATGGCTGAGTAATATTCCATTGTATATACGTACCAAAACTTCTTTATCCATTCGTCTGTTGATGGGTATTTAGGTTGCTTCCATGACCTGGCTATTGTAAATAGTGCTGCAGTGAACATTGAGGTGCATCTGTCTTTTTGAATTATGGTTTTCTCTGGGTATATGCCCAGTAGTGGGATTTCTGGGTCATATGATAATTCTGTTTTTAGTTTTTTAAGGAATGTCCATACTGTTCTCCACAATGACTGTATCAAGTTACATTCCCACCAACAGTGCAAGAGGGTTCCCTTTTCTCCACACCCTCTCTAGCATTTGTTGTTTGTATATTTTCTGATGATGTTCATTCTAACTGGTGTGAGGTGATACCTCATTGTATTTTGATTTGCATTTCTCTAATAATTAGTGATGTTGAGCAGCTTTTCATATGCTTCTTGGCCACCTGTATGTCTTCTTTGGAGAAATGTCTATTTAGGTCTTCTGCCCATTTTTTGATTGGGTGGTTTGTTTTTGTAGTATTGAGCTGCATGAGCTGTTTGTATATTTTGGAGATTAATCCTTTGTCCATTGATTCGTTTGCAAATACTTTCTCCCATTCTGAGGGTTGTCTTTTCGTCTTGATTGTAGTGTCCTTTGCTTTGCAAAAGCTTTTAACTTTCATTAGGTCCCATTTGTTTATTTTTATTTTTATTACCATTACTCTAGGAGGTGTATGAAAAAAGATCTTGCTGTGATTTATGTTAAAGGGTGTTCTTCCTATGTTTTCCTTTAAGAGTTTTATAGTGTCTGATCTTACATTTAGGTGTCTAATCCATTTTGAGTTTATTTTTGTGTATGGTGTTAGGGAGTGTTCTAATTTCATTCTTTAACATGTAGCTGTCCAGTTTTCCTAGCACCACTTATTGAAGAGACTGTCTTTTCTCCATTGTATATCCTTACCTCCTTTGTCATAGATTAGTTGACCATAAATGTGTGGGTTTATCTCTGGGCTTTCATCCTGTTCCATTGATCTATATTTCTGTTTTTGTGCCAGTACCATACTGTCTTGATGACTGTAGCTTTGTAGTATAGTCTGAAGTCAGGGAGTGTGATTCCTCCAGCTCCGTTTTTTTCCCTCAAGACTGCTTTGGCTATTTGGAGTCTTTTGTGTCTCCATACAAAATTTAAGACTTTTTGTTCTAGTTCTGTAAAAATGCCACTGGTAATTTGATAGGGATTGCATTGAGTCTGTAGATTGCTTTAGGTAGTATAATCATTTTCACGATATTGAGTCTTCCAGTCCAAGAATATGGTATATCTCTCCATCTGTTTGCGTCATCTTTGATTTCTTTCATCATTGTCTTATAGTTTTCTGGATATAGGTCTTTTGTCTCCTTAGGTAGGTTTATTCCTGGGTATTTTATTCTTTTTGTTGCCATGGTAAATGGGAGGGTTTCCTTAATTTCTTTTTCAGATTTTTCATCATTAGTGTATAGAAATGCAAGAGATTTCTGTGCATTAATTTTGTATCCTGCTACTTTACCAAATTCATTGATTAGCTCTACTAGTTATTTGTTATTTGTAATAAATTTATTTATATTTAGCTGTGTTGCACCTTTGTTGCTGTGCAGGTTTTCTCTAGTTGTGGCAAGTGAGGGCTACTCATGGTGGTGCATGGGCTTCTTATTGGCTTCTCTTGTTGTGGAGCACAGGCTCTAGGCATGTGGGCTTCAGTAGTTGTGGCATGTGGGCTCAGTAGTTGTGGCTCATGTGCTCTACAGCACAGGCTCAGTAGTTGTGGTGCACGGGCTTAGTTGCTCTGTGGCATGTGGGATCTTCCCAAACCAGGGCTCAAACCCGTGTCCCCTGCACTAGCAGGCGGATTCTTAACCATTGTGCCACCAGGGAAGTCTGGATCATATGTTTTTTATTCTTCAATGTGTTACTATGGTGTATCACATTGATTGATTTACATATATTGAAGAATACTTGCATCCTTGGGATAAATCCCACTTGTTCTTGGTGTATGATCCTTTTAATGTGTTGTTGGATTCTGTTTGCTAGTATTCTGTTGAGGATTTTTGCATCTGTATTCATCAGTGATATTGGTCTGTTCTTTTCTTTTTTTGTAGTATCTTTGTTTGGTTTTGGTATCATGGTGATGGTGGCCTTATAGAGTGAGTTTGGGAGTGTTCCTTCCTCTGCAATTTTTTGGAAGAGTTTGAGAAGGATAGGTGTTAACTCTCTCCAAATGATTGGTAGAATTCTCCTGTGAAGCCATCTGGTCCTGGGCTTTTGTTTTTTGGAAGATTTTTAATCACAGTTTCAATTTCATTACTTGTGATTGGTCTGTTCATATTTTCTATTTCTTCCTGGTTCAGTCTTAGCAGGTTTTACCTTTCTCAGAATTTGTCCATTTCTTCCAGGTTGTCCATTTTAATGGCATAGAGTTGCTTGTAGCAGTCCCTTATGTTGCTGTGTATTTCTGTGGTGTCCATTGTAACTTCTCCTTTTTCATTTCTAATTTTATTGATTTGACTCTTCTCCCTTTTTTCTTGATTAGTCTGGCTAAAGGTTTGTCAATTTTGTTTATCTTCTCAAAAAACCAGCTTTTAGTTTTATTGATCTTTGCTGTTGTTTTCTTTGTTTCTATTTCATTTATTTCTGCTCTGATCTTTATGATTTCTTTCCTTCTACTAACTTTGGAATTTGTTTGTTCTTCTTTCTCTAGTTCCTTTAGGTGTAAGGTTAGATTGTTTATTTGAGGTTTTTCTTGTTTCTTGAGGTAGGCTTGTATTGCTATAAACTTCCCTCTTAGAACTGCTTTTGCTGCATCCCATAGGTTTTGGATCATTGTGTTTTCATTGTCATTTGTCTCTATGTATTTTTTGATTTCCTCTTTGATTTCTTCAGTGATCTCTTGGTTGTTTAGTAATGTATTGTTTAGCCTCCATGTGTTTGTGTTTTTTACGTTTTTTTCCCTTTAATTGATTTCTAGTCTCATAGCGTTGTGGTGGGAAAAGATGCTTGATTTGATTTCAGTGTTCTTAAATTTACTGAGGCTTGATTTGTGACCCAAGATGTGATCTATCCTGGAGAATGTTCCGTGCGCACTTGAGGAGAAAGTGTAATCTGCTGTTTTTGGACGGAATGTCCTATAAATATCAATTAAATCTTTCTGGTCTATTGTGTCATTGAAAGCTTGTGTTTCCTTATTAATTTTCTGTTTGGATGATCTGTCCGTTGGTGTAAGTGAGGTGTTAAAGTCCCCCACTATTATTGTGTTATTGTTGAGTTCCTCTTTTAGAGCTGTTAGCAGTTTCCTTATGTATTGAGGTGCTCTTATGTTGGGTGCATATATATTATAATTATTATATCTTCTTCTTGGATTGATCTGTTGATCATTATGTAGTGTCTTTCCTTGTCTCTTGTAACATTCCTTATTTAAAAGTCTATTTTTTCTGATATGAGAATTGCTACTCCAGCTTTCTTTTGATTTCCATTTGCATGGAATATCTTTTTCCATCCCCTCATTTTCAGTCTGTATGTGTCCCTAGGTCTGAAGTGGGTCTCTTGTAGACAGCATATGTACGGGTCTTGTTTTTGTATCCATTCAGTGAGCCTGTTTCTTCTGGTTGGAACATTTAATTCATTCATGTTTAAGGTAATTATCAATATTTATGTTCCTATTACCATTTTCTTAATTGTTATGGGTTTTTCTTTGTAGGTCCTTTTCTTCTCTTGTGTTTCCCACTTAGAGAAGTTCCTTTAGCATTTGTTGTGGAGCTGCTTTGGTGGTGCTGAATTCTCTCAGCTTTTGCTTGTCTGTAAAGCTTTTGATTTCTCCATTGAATCTGAATGAGATCCTTGCTGCGTAGAGTAATCTTGGTTGTAGGGTCTTCCCTTTCATTACTTTAAATATATCATGCCACTACCTTCTGACTTGTAGAGTTTCTGCTGAGAAATCAGCTGTTAACCTTATGGGAGTTCCCTTATATGTTATTTGTCATTTTTCCCTTGTTGCTTTCGATAATTTTTCTTTTCGTTAGTTTGATTACTGTGTGTCTCGGCATGTTTCTCCTTGGGTTTATCCTGCCTGGGATTCTGTGCCTCCTGGACTTGGGTAGCTATTTCCTTTCCCATGTTAAGGAAGTTTTTGTTTTTGGGTTTTCTTTTTTGCAGGACGTGGGCCTCTCACTATTGTGGCCTCTCCCTTTGTGGAGCACAGGCTCCGGACACGCAGGCTCAGCGGCCATGGCTCATGGGCCTAGCCACTCCGCGGCATGTGGGATCTTCCCGGACCGGGCCATGAACCCATGTCCCCTGCATCGGCAGGCGGACTCTCAACCACTGCACCACCAGGAAAGCCCCCTTAGGGAAGTTTTTGACTATAATCTCTTCAGATATTTTCTTGGGTCCTTTCTCTCTCTCTTCTCCTTCTGGGACCCCTTGAATGCGAATGTTGTTGTGTTTAATTTTGTTCCAGAGTTCTCTTAGGCTATCTTCATTTCTTTTCATTCGTTTTTCTTTATTCTGTTCCGCAGCAGTGAATTCCACCATTCTGTCTTCCAGGTCACCTATCCATTCTCTGCCTCAGTTATTCTGCTATTGATTCCTTCTAGTGTATTTTTCATTTCAGTTATTGTATTGTTCATCTTTGTTTGTTTCTTCTTTAAGTCTTTGGTGTTAATTCTTTAATTCTTCTAGGTGTTTGTTAAGCATTTCTTGCATCTTCTCGATCTTTGCCTCCACCTTTTTCCGAGGTCCTGGATCATCTTCATTATCATTATTCTGAATTCTTTTTCTGGAAGGTTGCCTATCTCCACTTCATTTAGTTGTTTTTCTGGGGTTTTATCTTGTTCCTTCATCTGGTACAAAGTCCTCTGCCTTTTCATCTTGTCTATCTTTCTTTGAATGTGGTTTTCCTTCCACAGGCTGCAGAACTGTGGAAGGTCTTTTTGTACGTAGTGGCTGAAACAGAGTTAAACGTCTCTACAGAAGCTGATCTCTGTCAGGTTGCACTGCCTCCAAGCAACAGTGTCTGGAAGAGGGTCAGACCTAGAGTAGGAGTTCATGGAAGTTTTGTTAGATTATTCAGGGGTAACTTACTCCCTGCCAGAATGATTGTCCAAATAAAATAAGGAGTTCTTATGGTAGTAGAATTTAGACATATCCTTTTCCACTCCCTTGGAAGTCGAACCCCTTTGTTTTCCCCATGGTGGTGGGATTTTTGTTAAAGCTCTGTTTGTATAGCTTACAAACAATTTCAACCAAATCCAGTTAGAATCACTTGTGTGTCTCTGTGTGTAATCCTGACTGATAACACCCCAGATAAAGAAAAATCAGAGATGTCTGTCTAAATGAGCACAAGGAGATTTGGGCATCTGTTCCTTTTAAACTGAGCATATTTTCAGCGTCATAAAACAATTTGATACTGAGCTGGTGAACGGAAATACAAAGGAATTAGGAGTGCAGTGTTTCAGTGAGTATCTCCTTAATCACAGAGAGTGGGACTTCTTAATTTAAATTCCTGATTAGGCGTGTTGTGCGAGGACAGCATCACCCTGATCTCATTAGCTCAAGTGATAATGTGCACTAATTACCCCTCTTTCAAAGTCAGGTGTTCATTTATTACCCACATGAATGAAGCTTTTTTCTCTTCAGCATCAGAGGAAAAAATGAGCTTGGGAAAATGATGGAGATGCTAGGGAGGACTAAGAGATGCGACCAGTGAAATGGTTTCAGGTTTCCAGTGCCAGGGGCAGAGGAGCCAGACAATTTATGCTAACTTCAAGCACGTGAAACCTGACTGATAGGTTTTACCTGTGGCTGAAATAATGCACAACTCTTACCATGTTCTTTCTGTCTAGTAAGTTAGTTTCTCCTTGGCCACTTGGCATAAAAATGTGATAGCCAAATGCTAAAGTCTGTGATGCAACTTAACAGTAGGGATTTTGGATCCGCTCAGCTCGGGTTACCCTGGCCTCCTCTGTTCCTGCCCTCGTTTTCTGGCCACTGCAGGCATCTGAGGTTGGAGCCCTAGGGTTTGATGCACCCATGTTAGCAAGGCTGTGTGTGGGATTGAGGAATGGGTGAAGTGAGAATGGAGAATATTTTCTACCCCTTCTAAACATGGACGGGGGTGGCAGGTGAGGCACCTTTGGGATTCACCTGAATTCTTCTAGAATCCTAGGGTTATGATCTCAAAGGAAGGATTTCTAAATTGGTTTTCTAACACTTGCCACCCTCTCCACAAAGATTTGAAATCTTAGACCAAATTAGAAACCAAAGCTCCTAGGAAAGAAGTTTTTTGCCTGGATCACACTCCCCAAGGTGTTCTTTTCATCATGTGTAGTACATGATGGGAGTATATATTAATACAGTTTTTTCAAGGATAATTTGTCATATCTATTCAAATTAGTTATGCATGCCTGTTGACCCAGAAGTCTCACCCCAGAAATATATACTGCAGATTATTCGCATACGATTCAAAGGTATATATCTATACCATCTATATGTATATGCAGGTATATATAATCGTATCTGTGTCCTCTACATCCCCATGTACATTTCTAGAGAGATCTTCATTGCAGCCTTGTTTTTAATAGAAAATAATGGAACCAGTTATAATACTTATCAGTAGGAGAATGGTTAAATAAAGGTACATCTCCACAGTGAAGTATGACGCAGATACTAACAAGAATGAAAAAGATTTTGAACAGACATGGGAATGTGTCCAGAATTGTTTGATTGAGAAAAGCTGGCTGTAGGACTGTACATAGTGTAGTATCCCCTCTGTGTAAAAGAATATATATTTATTAGTGTGTGTCAGTGGTTCTTTGTGGTTTTCTCCGAAGGATGGAATGGAAGCTGGGAGAGAGGCAGTGGAACTTATACTGTATAAGTTGTACATTTCAGCATCATTTGAAATCTTGCAACGAGCTGACTTTATGTTGGTCGTTGGCAAAAGCAGTAACGATCAGGTGCTTGCCGTACACTGCTGTTAAAGATGGGGGTCTGCTCTCAGAATTGCCAAGCAATTGGAAATCATTGCCCTAAGCACGTTGAATGGGTCTGGCTCAGTGTTAAAAAATAGCATTCCCTTTAGAACAAGATTGCCCCAACTACTAGATAATATCCTTCAAAGTGGTGTGTTTGTAGCAGATAGAAGGTATAATCTGTACCGACACTGTTTAATGTTAATGTGATCCTGCCACTGTGTTTGCAGTTTAGAGCCTGTGCCTGACTGTGTTAGTCTTTGCAGAGCTTGTAACACAGCTCTAGGACCTATGTGTGGATTCATTGGGTGGAAGCACTAAGATATCCCCCCACCACTTGCCACCTCTTTGTTCATCAAATCACTTTTATTCCTTGCTTCTTTCCTCGCTTCCTCTTTTTATTCTCTCTCCTTTTAGCAAACTTTTACCTAGTGTGAGCCATGCACTGTTCTGGACACAGTGGGAAATGAAGCAACAAATTTAGCAGAATTCCTGCTTCAAGGAAGGAGTTTCATGGTCTACCAGGGAAGATGACCATGAAAGCAGTGGATGATAAAATCTGATAAGGAATAGAGCTTAAAGCCAGATTGTATAGATGGCCACCAGGGTGGAGTCTTGGCTGTGCTCTATATATGTGACCTTGGCAAGTTACTCAGCATCTCTAAGGCTGTTTATTCATAGGTAATTTGGAAATAATGTTACCTACCTCTTCACAATACTTCCCACGTGAAATAAAGTAAATGGTGCCTTTCTCCTCCTCTCTTTCCTTCCCCTCTTTTTCTCCTTTTTCTTTTTAAATTCAACATCAATAAGATGATCAAAGGATGTACAAAGTGCAATGGGGGTAGGAATGCAGTAGCCATGTGGAAAGGTGAGGGAGAGTATGCAAAGACACATTCACATAGGGTCTTGGAGGTTGAGCAGGAGGTATTTGCATAATAAGACAGGGGAAAGTCCCCGCAGGGAGCCCTCCCGGGAATACACAGAGGCAAGGTGTGGATTCTTGAAAGTGAGGCAGGGAGGGTGTTGGGGCATCATTTGTGAAAGGGCGTGGCTTCCTCCCCTTTTCCTCTTCCATAGGAACCCCATTCCTCCCTGTCTCATGTCTTCTATTCACAAGGCCTCTCAGGAAATGCTTCGATAATAGCTCTTTCCTCTTTAATGTGAATTGAAATCGCTATATTTCATCTCTCATGCATTTTTTGCATATAAGCCCCATCTGTCATTGTGGAATAAAAGTTATTTTTCCCCTCTTCAAAGAGTTTCTGGCTTCACAGAGCAGGAAGGATTGGTGTCCCCCCCTCCCCTTTTTCCCAGGAAAGAGCCTTTCCCACCCACTGAAATCCCATCTCCTAGGCAACTGCCTACAGTGCTGCAGGGAGGAGCCTGACTCTGCCTTTGAACTTACAAGGTCAGGAGAAGTGAAGTCTTACAGGCACATCTCTGCAAGACACATGTTTAAGAAACCCACTAAATCATGGCCCAAATCAGCCTTTCATTAAAATATAGCAGGGTGAGTACAAGGAGAGGAGGCAGGTAAAAGATGAGAAGGCAGCTGCTGTCTCTCATACGCTGTTCCTCTCACATCCAGTATCCCCCCCACCCATTCATCACTCACCATTGGCTTCATTTTCTTCCTCCTACTGGAATCTAGTTTTACGGTTGGGGTCTGCATAGCTTCCCTCTCCAAGGTCACTGCTTGGGAACTCAACAACAAGATTTATTCTAAGAGCAGAGAAGACACACTGTTACTTCTCCAGTTGGGGATGGAAAGTCAACTTGATTGGTGCCTGTGGTGAAACTGTGAAGGAAGTGTAACATGTACTGAGGTGCTTATCAGAGTGGACTCTGGTATTAAAACCGGGCAACTCAGATTGGGACTTGAACCCATAGTCTTTTAATTGAGACCACACACCTGGTCTCAGGACTTAATGAAGCTCAGGTCCTTTTTTATTTAATTTTTTATTTAATTTATTTTTGGCTGCGTTGGGTCTTCGTTGCTGCGCGTGGGCTTTCTCTAGTTGTGGTGAGTGGGGGCTACTCTTCGTTGGGGTGCGCGGGCTTCTCATTGCGGTGGCTTCTCTTGTTAAGGAGCACAGGCTCTAGGCACGTGGGCTTCAGTAGTTGTGGCTCTCGGGCTCTAGAGCACAGGCTCAGTAGTTGTGGCACATGGGCTTAGTTGCTCCGCGGCATGTGGGATCTTCCCAGAGCAGGGCTCGAACCCGTATCCCCTGCATTGGCAGGCGGATTCTTAACCACTGCGTGCTACCGTGGAAGCCCTGAAGCTCAGGTTGTTGATGTGTCCTCACAGAAAGAATTCAGTGAGAGACAGAGTGTTGGTAAGAAGTGGATTTATTTAGAGAGAAACACACGCCACAGATACAGTGTGGGCCATCTCAGAAGGTGAGAGGCCCCAAAGTACGGCGTGGTTAGTTTTTATGGGCTGGGTAATTTCATAGGCTAATGAGTGGGAGGATTATTCCAACCATTTTGGGGAAGTTGCAGGAATTTCCAGGAATTAGGCCACTGCCCATTTTTTGGCCTTTTATGGTTAGCCTCAGAACTGTCAAGGCGCTGGTGGGTGTGTCATTTAGATGCTAATGTATTACAGTGAGTGTATCATGAGGCTCAAGGTCCACTGGAAGTCATATCTTCTGCCATCTTGGACCTATTTGGTTCTAATCAGTTTATGTCATGTGCTATGGCTATCTCATTCTTTTAAAGGTTGTGCCCTGCCCCCTCCCCTCCTATTTCAGTATCACACCACCTGGGTTTGAATACTGGCTCTGCCACTTTTCTTAATCCCTCTGTGTCTCAGTTTTCCGTCTTGAAATTGGAAATAATGATAGTAATCAAGGGGTGGATATTGATGCCAAAACCTGGCCTCTGTGCACTGGCACCAAATTAAATCTTGGAGACAGTGTTTTGGGTGAAGTAGAAAAGAAACAGCTTGGACTTCCTAGGTGGCGCAGTGGTTGAGAATCCACCTGCCGGACTTCCCTGGTGGCGCAGTGGTTAAGAATCCGCCTGCCAACGCAGGGGACACGGGTTTGAGCCCTGGTCCGGGAAGATCCCACATTACACGGAGCAACTAAGCTTGTGCCTCACAACTACTGAACCTGTGCTCTAGAGCCGCATGCCACAACTACTGAAGCCCGTGTGCCTAGAGGCTGTGCTCCGCAACAAGAGAAGCCACTGCAATGAGAAGCCCGTGCACTGCAGCGAAGAGTAGCCCCCACTCTCTGCAACTAGAGAAAACCCGTGTGTAGCAATGAAGACCCAACGCAGCCAAAAATAAATAAATTTAGAAAAGAAAAGAATAGCTTTATTTCTTTGCCAGGCAAAGTGGGCCACAGCCGGTTAATGCTCTGAAAACTGTGTGTCCCAACCTGGTGTGTGGTGGGGAGGGTGGTTTGTGAGGAGTCTTATAGTCAAGGGGTGGGGTTTCTGATAAGGATCAGGGTGTGTGCAGGGCCCTCATTCCTTCAATCCAGAGATCATCTGGGTCAGATGGTATCGAACTGTGACTTTCTCTCTGGAATGAAGAATGCTTCATCAAATAGTTAGCATCTTCCATTTAGTGGGGGTTTAGTTCTGCAGAAGAACTCCAAGATATTGCTATGTGTATCCCTTGAGGAACCAGGACTCTGCCCCAAAGCCGCACTATTGTTTCTTGGCAACTCCTCCCTTGTCTCTGCATCCCTTCCCTTCCATGATTAGCAACTGTTTGAACCTGCCCTTTGGAACTCAGGGAAGGTCATGGAGGCTGAATGAAACCTATTTCCTACACACAAGAAATGGGGACACAGAAAGGCTTTTGTGCCCAGGAGCCCCACAGGGTCCTGCTTGGTTTCAATATGAAGATTGAAGGAATTACTATGCAAAGTACTTAGCTAGGTTCCTGGGACTTGGTAAGTGCTCACTAAGTGTTAGCTTTTGCGAAAATTAATAATGAACATTGACCTTTGACAAAACCTTAGGGTCTATAGATTCCCAGGTGATGCTTGGAAGCAATCGCTGAGACACATGACTACCCATTATTAACAAGAAAGGCAGTGAGTGTAGTGGGTGAGCCCCACAGTGCTGAGTGCAAATCCCAGGTTTCTCAACTCATTCAGTCAACACATCTGTACAGTATCCACTATGTGCTCATCACTCCTCTAGGCACTAGGATGGTGAACTATTGGACAAGGTCCTCTTGGTTATAAGCCTGGTTATATGACCTTTGTTGCCCTCTCTGTGCTTTACTTACCATATCTGTAAAATGGGACTATTCATTACAGCTGCTTCATAAGGTGTTAGCTATTTTAGTAGTTATTTATTGCTTGGAAAATTGGATCAGAACAGATCTTATATCAGTCTGGCTGAATTGAGTTACATATAGGAACAAACACACCAAGCAGAAGATGAGAGTGAAGGATATTTTTCATTCTCTTGGGCTTCCATGGACTACCGTATTCTCTGATTTTAACCTGATACATTTTATTCACTATATTCATTAATTGATTGGCAAGTTAGCCTCCTGACCCTGAAAAGCACCAGAGTCTGCCTCAGCGTTCTGTGGTCATCACATCACCCGAACTCCTTTGCCAGTTATGAATTTTAAGACTTTTATGATGCTAGAGAGGTTTTATTTTGCAAATGTTGAAATCACTTGAGGTTTGATCTTGGGTCTCAGGAAAAGAAACAAGTCTGAACTTTATCCTTCTCTACTTTCTTTCCCTTTTGCATGTTGTTTTGAGCATCTTTACTGTAAACTGTTGGCTTTGTTTCTCCTGCCTCTGTGCTCTCCTGACAGTTTGCTTGTACCTTTACTATAATGCTTACTCCATCTTGCCTTTGATTATATTACCTGATTTTTGCCTTGCCCACTATTTATAACATTTATAATCTATATAACATAAATTCATATTTATTGATAATTCACTGTGCCTGAGACACTGCCAAGTGCTTGAGGTGCATTATCCTCTGTTATTATCACCTCCATTTTACAGATGAGGAAATGGAGGCTTAGAAAGATTAAGTTACTTGGCTAAACTCACAAGACTCGTAGGAGGTGAAGTCAGGAAGGAATGCAAAACCCATGCTCTCAATGACTAAACTCTATCGTACTATGAACACAGGGATGGGGACCAAGTTGAACCCTTTTAGTATCCTCCTTAGCTTTGAGCACAGAGATTTGCACAGTCTAGAAACTTAATAAAATTTGTTGAATCAAGTTGATTTCCAGCCCGGGTCCTATTCCAAATTTGGGGCATAGTTCTCCATTCATAAACTCAACTATGTATCCAGAAATGTTGTTTGGGGGCTTACTCTCAGATTTTTCATAAGCTTCTAAATGTCTCTTCGTACTAACTTTCACATTGTTTTG
This sequence comes from Globicephala melas, assembly GCF_963455315.2. Taxonomy (NCBI): domain Eukaryota; kingdom Metazoa; phylum Chordata; class Mammalia; order Artiodactyla; family Delphinidae; genus Globicephala; species Globicephala melas. Next base: position 130,585,878 of record NC_083316.1, read on the forward strand.
GATTATGATATTTTCACAGCTTTTGGCTAGCCCAACCTGGTTCCTTATTCCATTAGGAAGGCCAAATACTCATAGTTTGTGTTTTACTGGAAAAGAGATCTCAGTTCTAGCCGTTCTACACTTCAGATACAAGTGCATTTTTGCAAGTTAGTGGTCATGCTTACAGGAATAAGTGGATAAACTTAAAAAATGAGGACTAATGATATAATGATACAGAATATTAGAAATGGGAAGAATTAAGAAAGAAACTTTTAGGATTATCTGGGTTATTCAGTTCCCTCAATTTTCAGATGTGAAAAACAAGGACCAGAAGAGAATGGAGTTCTGAGGTCTATGGAAGAGCTGCAGTTCATTCTAGGCCAGTTTTAGTAATCAAGGTTCCTCTGACACACCAGGCTTGATGCTTTGTGGATTGTGATTGAGAGTCATTGTTATTCGAGTCTTTGATTCATTGCAAGTCAAAAAAAAAAGAAAAGAAAAAGGAAAAAGAGTACTTCTGACCTTTCTCTTTTCTGTATACTTTTTTTTAAAATGACAAATTATGTTTCTCTCTACTCAAGTATATGAAAGTCTGTGAATCTCATCTATTCAAGCAACGGTGGCTTCATGGCCATGAACAATATGCTAAGAGCTCTTATATTTTTATTTTTCAAGTGAAGGAAACATTTCTTTGGTTCAGTGGATTTGGTGGAATTTTGTTGAAGGGACTATAAATTCAACATCAGATCTTTCCTTGTGTGTATTTGGAATTTTATGTATAGGAGGAATCTTTTTTGGTGGTGGGGGGAAGATTTTACTGCTTCTGGATTCCATATGAAGCCCTTACCTCACTGCTGTGCTTACGCTAGTAATGAACTGGGAGTCAAAAACCCAGCTCTACCACTGTGCAGTGATGTGGCTGTTCTGCTGCTACTGTCCAATGATGTGGTTTTTCCGCTGCCACTGTCCAATGGTGTGGCTTTTCCGCTGCCACTGTCCAATGGTGTGGATTTTCCGTTGCCACAGTCCAATGGTGTGGCTTTTCCGCTGCCACCATCCAGTGATGTGGCTGTTCCACTGCCACTGTCCAATGGTGTGGCTTTTCTGCTGCCACTGTCCAGTGATGTGGCTATTCCACTGCCACTGTCCAATGGTGTGGCTATTCCACTGCCACTGTCCAATGGTGTGGCTTTTCCGCTGCTACTGTCCAATGATGTGGCTATTCCACTGCCACTGTCCAATGATGTGGCTGTTCCACTGCCACTGTCCAATGGTGTGGCTTTTCCACTGCCACTGTCCAGTGATGTGGTTGTTCCACTGCTACTGTCCAGTGGTGTGGCTTTGCCACATCACATCATCTTCTTAGTCTCAGGGAGGGAGTAGGTCTGAGAACTCTTCTCATTCTAAATTTGTTAATGTTGACTGATACTTCTTGAAGATAATGGATAAGAAGAGAGGAAGCCGATTAATAGGCCCTAAGGTGGAGTGATCAGTTGCCTATTTGGAAGACCTTTCAGAGGTGGTGGGAATGTTCCTTGTCTGAGGCAGCTTTTCTCCTTATGCTTGAAAATCCAACTCCTAATACTTTATTTCTTTGAATCATGTCATGTCCCTTTTATTGCATCTCAAGGAAGGGGAAAAAATTTTTTTTCTCCACTCTCTTTATTTTTTAAAATATGTAATAGTTTATAGATTTTTGTTCATTCTTTATTCTGTAATTAATGAGACCATTCCTACCACAAGGTCATAAATACATTCTCCTATATTTCTTTTTTTTTTTTAATTTTTATTGGAGTATGGTTGGTTTACAATGTTGTTTTAGCCTCCACTGCACAACAAAATGAATCAGCCATACACATACAGATATCCTCCCTTTTGGACTTCCCTCCTATTTAGGTTATCACAGTGCATTACGCAGAGTTCCCTGTGCTATACAGTATGTTCCCATCAGTTGTCTATTTTATACATAGTATCAATAATATATATGTGTCAATCCCAGTCTCCCAATTACTCCCACACCAGCCCTTTCCCCCTTGGTATCCATATATTTGTTCTCTACATCTGTGTCTCCATTTCTTCTTTGCATATAAGATCATCTGTACCATTTTTCTAGATCCCACATGTATGCGTTATCATATGATATTTGTTTTTCTCTTTCTGGCTTATTTCACTCTGTATGACACTTTCTAGGTCCATCCATGTGTCTACAAATGACCCAATTTCATTCCTTTTTATGGTTGAATAATACTCCATTATATATATGCACCACATCTTCTTTATCCATTCCTCTGTTGATGGACATTTAGGTTGCTTCCATGTCCTGGCTATTGTAAATAGTGCTGCTATGAATATTGGGGGTGCATGTATTTTTTTGAATCATGGTTTTCTCTGGGTATATGCCCAGTAGTGGGATTGCTGGGTCATAGTAGTTCTATTTTTAGGTTTTTAAGGAACGTCCATACTGATATCCACAGTGGCTTCTCTACCCTCTTTTGGTGGGTGGGGCACTGGCTGTCAATCAGCATGTTTTTGTTCTACACCCCACCCCCCATCCTCTGCTATATATGTCTAGTTCCCCTTAGCTTCAGCCACCTCTGGACTTTTCTGGACTTCAGATTCTTTCTCTCTGCTCATCACCCACCACTTGCCCATCTGTCTGTGTTCAGGAAGTCTGTGAACATATCATTCCCTTTCTTTTTTTTTTTTTAAGCTTAAAAATATTTTTTATTATTTATTTTATATATATATATATATATATATTTTTTTTTTTTTTTTTTTTTTTTGCGGTACGCGGGCCTCTCACTGTTGTGGCCTCTCCCGTTGCGGAGCACAGGCTCCAGACGCACAGGCTCAGTGGCCATGGCTCACGGGCCTAGCCGCTCCGCAGCGTGTGGGATCTTCCTGGACCAGGACACAAACCTGTGTCCCCTGCATTGGCAGGAGGACTCTCAACCACTGCGCCACCAGGGAAGCCCTATATGTATTTTTTATTTGGTTGCGCCAGGTCTTAGTTGCAGCAGGCAGGCTTCTTAGTTGTGGCATGCAGTTTCCTTAGTTGTGGCATGTGAACACTTAGTTGTGGCACGTGAACTCTTAGTTGCGGCATGCATGTGGGATTTAGTTCCCTGACCGGGGATCGAACCTGGGCCCCCTGCAATGGGAGTGCAGAGTCCTAACCACTGTGCCACCAGGGATGTCCCCTATCATTCCCTTTCTACCATTTTAATGGGGTCTCAGAATGGGAAAGCTATTAATAGGTTTGTTAATGCCCAAAAGACTCCTGGGAGAAAAAGATTCACTACAATTTGTATTAGTTGTAAAGACTGATTTTTAAATCTTATTAACTTAAAAATAAACATTCCTCTAAATACTTGTGCACTACTTCACAATTGATAAAACAGTACTTATGAATTCAAGAAATTGTTTCCCCAAATATATAAACATTGATTGCAAACTTATTTAATAAACTTTTTACTGTTTATTACAAGTTTGATATGTCTATATTTTAAATGCTGTAAGAACCTAAGATGTAGAAGATAATATACACAAATACTTTTTAATGATTACTAGACTGGTTACTATACAGTGATTGAAAATCCAATGTAAAGTGTGAATATCATGGATGAAAATTTGTTTTTCCATTATCTCTAGGCTTCGTCTTTCTATTTCTTCCAAAGTTTACCTTCTTAAGGTTGCAGTGGTTTTGCTAGCTAATGCTTGACATCTTCCTAGTATTACAGTGGTATTTACCAGCCTCAAAAAAAAAAATACTATTTCAGATCAATAGAAGTTTTAGAATCTGGATTGGTGTCCAGTTGGTTAGCATGTGGGCATTGGTTATGAGGTCCAAGTTGATTCAAACCCAAGCCACCCATCCTTAGGCCAAATCCTGCTTCACGATCAGGATTGATTTATTATGCTGTGATTTCTGCCTTTCATATGGATTTTAAGCTTTTTTTGAATCTGGTGTCTTAACCCCAAATGGTGTGCCCTTTATGTTTTACCTGGCCACCATTCTCTATCCCATTGTCCTGCCATCAGGATATAGTTCTTTTTTTTTTTTAATTAATTAATTAATTTATTTATTTTTGGCTGTGTTGGGTCTTCGTTTCTGTGCGAGGGCTTTCTCTAGTTGCGGCGAGCAGGGGCCACTCTTCATTGCGGTGCGCGGGCCTCTCACTATCGTGGCCTCTCCTGTTGCGGAGCACAGGCTCCAGACGCGCAGGCTCAGTAGTTGTGGCTCACGGGTCCAGTTGCTCCGCGGCATGTGGGATCTTCCCAGACCAGGGCTCGAACCCGTGTCCCCTGCATTGGCAGGCAGATTCTCAACCACTGCGCCACTAGGGAAGCCCAGGATATATTTTTCTGGTAAGCTAAAGTTATTGGAAATTTATATATACCTTACCAGAACCTCATTATAATTAATAGGGTCAGCTTGCAGTTTAATCTTCTAGGAGATAAGGAGTCAAGCCCGCTTAGTTCCTCTTAGTCTTTGAAATGCAGCTTATTTATCATCTTGGGGTGCTCGGCTGGACTGTCTTTTTAATTAGTAATTGTGTCTGATCGTTGATGCTAATGAAGAGCAGAAGTCTCCTTCCACTTGGTTGTTGTGAATGACTGTTGGCACTGATCATCCTTCCTGAAATTGTCTCTATCTTATTGGGGACCATATTCCTCTGTTTTGGAGTTTAGACTTAACAAATTTGTGTGTATGCTTTTTAAGTGAAAACGCACTTTAAAAAAGTAAAGACTCAAATGTGTGTTAATACACTGTTATGTATTAAAATGATAAAAAAAAGTATGTCCTATTGATTTCTGTTTCGTATTACAACTCCCTTTTCGTATGCTTTGCAATCTCTTTTGTGTGCCATTACGCAGTCATGGTCTTATGGAGGTTCACAATTTTTCAATTAACTATCATTATTATTCCCTTTTTGACACTCACACTGGGCAGTGGGACACCTTTAAGCTGACTCCTTTGCTTTTTACCACGTCCACTTCCTAAGCAGTAACATGGTGATCCTGCCTGATTCTGATTTTATTCCTATCCCAACATGTATGAGAATGCTGTTTAAGGAGTAGTGTAAGGAGCCCTTTCAGTGAAAGAAAGGTTTGGAGATCTGGACTTTATGAGTTTGCCTGAGTAGTGGGGGTGAGCAAAACACTACCTCTTGAGTCATGTCAGTGAAAGGGCTTAAAAAGATACTTGTTTACAAGCTTCTAGGCTCACATTGAATTTTCCCAACTTAATATATGTGGTTTTACTTTTTAAAATTTTTTATAATCTGAGATTTCAAAGACCACCAGTACTTCCTGTTACAGTGAAAATAATGTTGCATATTCACTCCGCCATCTTGAGCCAGAAAACCCTCTGTGCGTGGTTTTAAGTTTGCATCATTGTGATCATTCTGAACAGAAAATCTTGTATCTTTTTATGTCATTAATTTTTTTCACTTTTATTGCAGATCCTCATAAACATGATCTTAATGGCTATATAAAATTCTCTTGTTTAGAGGTACTGTGAAGTAAACTTTTCCCTTTCATTGGATGTTTGCATGTTACTCCCTGTTATGTTTTGGTTTTTTTCTATGATAAATATTACATTGGTAAACTTCCTTGTGGGTAAAGGTCTTTTGTATTAAGCATTGTTTCCTAAAGAGAAATTCTTACTCTTTGACCTAGTAATTCAAATTGTATGAACAATTAAAAAAACTCTTCATATGAAAACAAGGATAGGGCTTCCCTGGTGGCGCAGTGGTTGAGAGTCCGCCTGCCGATGCGGGGGACGCAGGTTTGTGCCCCGGTCTGGGAAGACCCCACATGCCGCAGAGCGGCTGGTCCTGTGAGCCATGGCCACTGAACCTGCGCGTCCGGAGCCTGTGCTCCGCAATGGGAGAGGCCACAACAGTGAGAGGCCCGCGTAAAAAAAAAAAAATACACGAAAAACAAGGATGGTAATAATAACCCTAGTTCATAAGGTTGTCATGAGGATGTAATGTCAGTGTGTAAAGCACTTAGTATGGTTTCTGGCACAGAGTAAGTGTTTAGTCAATGTTGGCTATATTTATTGTTGATGAACTGCTTTCCACAATGGTCCTACCCATTTATACTTCCATGAGCAGTGTTGGAGAGACCCAGTCAGGCAGCTTCTGAGCACAGAAGCTTTCCAGGAAGTCTGGGGTTTTACTGTGAACAAATATCTCCCCAGGTGTCCAGTGAAGATGGCTGCTACTGTGTTGGCTGCTCACCAAGAGGGGCTGAGATTTCCCATTCAAAACTGCTGGAGCCTGACTCACTGTCTGCTCCTTAGAGTGATGGGTGGTGATAGAAGTCAGCCTGGGGACCACAGACATGCCTCACTGCAGCACATGGAGAGATTTAGTTTCCTGAATTTCCAGTAGACAGCTAAAATTGCGAGAGGCTGTGTGCTTCTGCAGGAAGATCTCCACTCCCATCTCAAAGATTCTTCCCAAACAGCCTGAAAAGAGGAGGAAGAGTGGGTCCCAGCCCCCTAGGTCCTGTGCTGAGGGATGTAGGAAGTTAAAAAAAAAGATCAACAAGACCAGTGCCTGCTCTCAAGGACTTGATGATCCTATAGACTTCGCAGTAGATAAAGAAGATGGTCATTGGCTGTTTTGACTCTGCCCAGATCCTCTTTACCTTCCAAAGCACCCCTCCCCTGGTAGCTGCAGGTGTTGTGACTAACGGAGTCTCCTCTGGAGCCTTGAACTTGCCTGAGTCCATCCCAAGAGTTTACAGTCCCCATCCTGCCTCACTGCCAGGAGCAGCCAGTGACTGATAGGGCCTCAAGGGGAAAACACTCTCTGGTGTGATTTATGCTTCAGAGCACCCCCCCCCCACCGCCACTCCCCCACCTCTCTCTCTCAGTCCAAGGTTGGACTTTACCAGGTACCACATTCCTGCTTAGCAACTTCCCTGCTCTATCCTACTTCCCTCCCTCACATCCATCCCACCCCACTCCCCAGCAGGCCCTGAATAAATCAGATACACCTGAATCACTTTTGTTTGTTTGTTTTGGCCTAAGACTAGGGGATGAAATTGGTTAGCAAGGTAGATTGTTCCTAGAGGTTAAACACAGATGTAAGGGGGAGGAAGAGTGTGTGTGTTTAATACTTGCTGGAGGTGCTAACCTTTGAACTAGGTGTATACATATATATAAATACATAATATATGTATTTGTAAGATAAAATCAGTATATTAAAAATAAACAAGATCATTTCATATAATGATATATTATTAAAAATCATAATGTGATGTTTTAGGAGGATGTGATGTGATGATTTAGAATAATTACTTTAACCTTCTGGTTCTGCTTAGCGTGTCCTACCTAGCACTCTGGTACTCTAGCTGGTATCCTGGTACTGAATCTATAAGTGCAGCTGCCATTCATGTAACAAATATGAGTGTTTATTGGGTGCTGGCCATTGCATCGTGTACTGGGATTAAAAAAAGCGATTAGGTTTGCTCACCTCTCTATTAAATGACTCATGGGTAAAATGGAGGTAATAAAATCTAGCTGTCTTGGAGAAGTCTGGGTCATCCAATATCCCTCTCCCCATCCCCGTCCCCAAAGATTTTCAGTTTTTGGTGCACAGACAGGAAACTTATTTAATGGCTTTATTTATCTGTTCTCCTATTATTAGGGAAGAGAAAAGTCCCTAGTGTGAGGATTTCTGTAAAGACGTAACAGTTTTATTATGACATAAAAGAGTCATCATGTTTTATCAAAGTCGTCCTGCCTCTATTACCTACATTTTAGAAGAGGGAATTTGAGAACTCCAGAACTTCATTCTGTTTTCCCTCCCAGGACTGGAAAACCCACAGAAAAGCTATGAGAAATATCTCAAAACAAGTTACATAGTGTTTGATGGATAATAAACCCAGAACCCTGAGATATATAAAGTATACAATTCAATAGAATTTGTTTTTTCAAAAGTAGCTGCAAGAAAAAAATGACACCAAACAACAGTGGTCTCAGAGCTGAAGATCCACTTCTTATTGTAGAGGAGGAAATCAATATAAATTTTCCAAGAATTGAAGGTCTCCCCTTCCAGAGGATAGGAAGAGACCATTGTTGTGAGCTCAAGATGGTAGCTACAAAATATATTTGATCAAAAATTAATTTTAAGAAAAGTTAAATCATGTGTAATTAATTGACAGGTTAAATGGGTGGGACTCAGAGAGCACAATCAAAAAACAACTTTATTTTGTGCACTGTCTCCTATCCTCACCCTCCTTTACACCAGTGTACACAAACACAAGTATACTCTCAGTGTCAGTAGATCTTCCTAGGCCTCTGGGTGTGATCAGGCAGGTCCTGTAGCATATCTTTGTGCTCTTAGATTATAAAAACCTCACTAGACCTTTTAGTTCCCCAAGAAGTCTCACTTCAGCAATTAATATGTCTTGTCCTATAAAATAGGAGAGACTTGGAACCTCAAGGTTAACTTTTTCTCCCTCCTCCACTCTGGCCTGGGCTTGAAACTGTGCAACTTAGATTGGGACTTGAACCCATGGTCTTTTAATTGAGATCACACACCTGGTCTCAGGACTTAATGAAGCTTAGGTTCTTTTTTTTTTTTTTTTGTGGTACGCGGGCCTCTCACTGTTGTGGCCTCTCCCGTTGCGGAGCACAGGCTCCGGACGCGCAGGCTCACGGGCCCAGCCGCTCCGCGGTATGTGGGATCTTCCCAGACCGGGGCACGAACCTGTGTCCCCTGCATCGGCAGGCGGACTCTCAACCACTGCACCACCAAGGAAGCCTGAAGCTTAGGTTCTTGATGTCTCATCATAGAAAAAATTCAGTGAGAGACCAAGTGATAGGTAAGAAGTGGATTTATTTAGAGAGAAACAGACTCCACAGAGTGTGGGCCTTCCCAGAAGGTGAGAGGCCGTGGGAGAAACACACTCCGCATGGACCATCTCGGAAGGTGAGTGAGGCCCCAGGGTATGGGATTCTCAGTTTTTATAGGGGTGGGTAATTTCATAGGCTAATAAGTGGGAGGAGTATTCCAGCTATTTGGGGAAGGGGTGGGGATTTCCAGGAATTGGGCCACTGCCCCCTTTTTGACCTTTGTGGACGGCCTTGGAACTGTCATGGCGCCTGTGGGTGTGTCATTTAGCTTGCTGATGTGTTACAATGAGCGTACACTGAGGCTCAAGATCTAGTGGAAGTTGACTTATCTGCCATCTTGGACCTATTTGGTTCTAATCAGTTTATGTTGTGTCCTCGGGCTATGTCATTCTTTTAAAGGTTGTGCCCTGCCCCCTTCCCTCCTGTTCCAGGCTGACCATTCCAGCAGGAAGGGTGAATTTTGGAGGTGGGGGCCTGGTTGGCTTCTCAATTTCTCTACCTCTTTCTTAGTCTCTTACTTCCAACTGGATCCCTAGCTAGCTAGTCTAAGGGAGCTGGGTAGGGGGACTAGTAAAAGGCAAGAAAGAGTTTAGGAGATTGGCATTGGTTTCTTCTGTCTTCTGCCCTTGATGCATGTTTGGAGTTGACTTTCTCTTGGGCTTAGCAAACAATCACAGCTGACTCCTTTTCTTGGGAGCCAGTGGTGGGTTTTTTGGACGCCCCACATACTGGGATAATTTGTGCTTCCTGTGAAGCTGGTGATGCTCTTTCATCTTTTATATGTTCTCCATCATTTCCAGGGAATACATGGTTGACCCTGCTCCCTAATATCTTCTTACTCTTCCAGACAGTGATTTAGGTCAGGATTTAGAGAAAACCGAGGGTCAGTTCTCTTCTTCTCCCCTGTGGTTCATGTCTAGCACCCCGGAGACCTTTTAAAATGTGTACTTGTCTGCTGCCTTTTGTGGATGGGCAGTTAGAGTCCAATGCAATTAGATTTCTCTCTGCCCCGCTGCCTCAAGCTTATAGCCAAAGCCTCTAGATTCCTTAATTGTGAGTCTGACAATGGTCCAAGGTTTTTGCAGAACTCTGATTGACTCATATCAATCTCTGTTGGGGCAGCTAAATGATAAGGGGGAACAGAGGGGATAAAAAATGTCAGAGAACTCTGACTTGTTCACAAAAAATACTTTCTCCAGTCTCCTACGTTTCCTGCTGAATTCTTAGCCACAGCATAAGTGTGGGTTAACATACGGATAAAATGGCTCTCTTCTAAAGCCAGATCTGATGGTAGGAGATACCATTGCAGAGCTAGGCTCACTGATAGCAATGGGAATGATAGAGCCCTTGAAACAAATAGAAACCCGGTGATGTAGTGTAATTGTCAGAAGCCAGAGGAATGCAATGATCATAATGAGTGGCAGGGTCAGTGGTGGTGAAGAGGATCTGACCCAAAGAGAATAGTAATATGCTTAGTGGAACATAGGGTCCCTGGAGATAACTTAGATGGGTGCCAGCATGTGTACTACTCATTCAACAAGGGTATCATCGACAGAAGTCTCAGGAGGCTGGGGACAGGTGCCCCAATAAAAAGTCTTGATCGTTTGACCAGTTTTCAAACTTGGTCCAGTTTTCCATTGCCGGAAGAGGAGGTTGAGTCTCTGGGAAGAAGGACCCTGTAAAACCATAGTAAGTACACATAAGAATGGTTTCCCTAGTCTTTTCCCACAGAGACCTCTGGCCACTTATCCTGGTAACTAAGACACTGGGGAAAGGGGAATGACAAACTTTGAGAACCACTGGACACAGGGCTTGACTTGGCCTTCCTGTCACCTTGCACTTCCTGTCACTACAAAGGAAACTAAACGTCTGGCAGTCCTCTTTGAGTTCTGAAGGCAACCTACCCCATAGAGGAGAATATTGTTCCAGCCCATATATCAAATGATGCAAAAGGCTGCTAGCTTTGCATGGGGCCCAGTGCAGGAAAGTGCTCTGTAGCAGGACTAGGCTATAGTGCAAGCAACCTGCTATTCGGTCCATACAACCTGGAAGACCTTAGGATGTGAGTGGTGGCAACAACAGGAAAAGATGCCATGGAGCTTATGCCAAGCCCCAGTGGGAGAAGCACAGCACAGTCTCTGTGGGGGTCTGGAGCAAGCATGATATGTCTTTATACCCCTTTTGGAAGACAATTCCTGCCATATTACTGGACCCTGGTAGTGGTCGACCATGGGTTACACCAGGATACCATGAGTCCCAAACTGCCCATCATTAGCTGTCATGCTTACCAAGTAATGAGGGTGAGAGGGCCCAGCAGTACCGTATAAGATAGAAGTGGTATATTTGGGACTGAGCACAAGTAGGCGTAGTGAGTACGAGCAAACTTCATAAGCAGGTAGCCCAGAAATCTGTGTTCTCCGCCGGTGTGGCACTAGGGCCCCTTCCTCAGCTTATACTTCTGGCTCTATGGGTCATCCTTTTGTTTTTTTGGCTGCACCATGCGGCATGTGAGGTATTAGTTCCCCGACCAGGGATTGAAACCGTATCCCCTGCAGTGGAAGCACAGAGCACCACCAGGGAATTCCTTATGGGGTATCCTTTATGACCAACTGATAAAGTAGGGAAAAAGCCACACTTGGTTCATGGGTGGGTTGACATGGTGTATGAGGCCAAGTTGAAAATGATGACAGCTGCATTGCAGTCTTGAGATTGGGCTTGAAAGACAGTGACAAGGAATAATTTTCTGAAGGGACAAAGCTCTGGGCAGTGTACCTGATGGGCTATTTTGTGTATAAGAAGTGGTCAGAAATTAAAGTATATATGGACTTGGGGATAGTAACCAATAGCCTGACCCCCAAAGATAGGGGTTATGTATTTTTCTTGATCCCTCCTTTCTTCCTTGCTCTCTTTTTCTTCTCTTTAGTATAGGACTTGGAACATATTAGCACTCATTATTCATCCAAACATCTATTCATGTCTCCTCTGCTGGGTATCGTTCTCCGTACTGTGAGGAAGACTAAAGTGAAACATAAAGCATCATTTTCTTTTTCTCTCCTTTTCCTCCTCACTCACATTTGCCACAGGTTTCCTAGGTACCTGGCACTGTACTAAGTGCTTTGTATGCACATGATCTTTAATCCTCAGGAAAACCCCATGAAGATTGGTGGTGCTATGAGATGAGACTGACACAGATCTTAAACTACTTGTGTAAGGTTTTACAGCTAATAAGTGGCTTGCTGGTATTTGAAGGTGGGCACATGGTTTGTTTTGACAAAAGAATCAATGCCAGTATCCCATGAGGCTTAACATATGAATTGAGATCAGCCATTAACACCATTAACATAAACAAGTTTTATTTTCTTACTTGCCTTCTTTTTGTTTTAACACTGATGTAGGTTAATTGTTTTAAATTGCCGCTGAATTCTCTGTTGTGCTGAGGGCTCATCATGAAATTGTAACCTTCACTGGTCATTCATTATATCCACCCTGCAAAATGGGTCTGGATGGGTCCTCTTTGAGCACTGTAACCTGATACTTTTCAGTTCTTTAGAAGAAAGTCTTATTATTTTTTGATTATAGAATCCTTTTTCCAGCAAGTTCCGGGGAGGGAAGCCATGTAACAGCCACATAGCTGTGTGATTGACACATGGAGAGGTCAAACTGCTTGCCCAAGGCAATTCTGCAGGCTAGTGGTGATGCCAGCACATGAGCTGTAAATCTGGCCCTTTGCCCTTAGTTCTAACTACTGGATCAAAGAGTCACCTTAGAATCAGGGGGCACCTGTAAGCAGCTTCAGCCTAGGGAGTGCATTGTATGTTATTGGGATTTAAGCCACTAACAGTATGATCTGCAGACTTGCTGTGTTGTCAGTGGCCTTTGGTAATTGCCTATCCATCATGGTAACTTGGCATTTTTGCTTAGTTTTATTTTCTTACTTGTATTCTTTTTATTTATCTTCATGTTTATGTCATTGTCATCATTGGTAATAACACAGTATTGAACAACTTCAGAGGAATAGCATTGATACTAATATATGAACATAAGTTCTATTTTACTTGGTAATCGTGTCTTTAATCAGCTCCATGGTGTCCCCCTTGTGACCCGCATCTCGGGGTGGATGTTGATCATCTAAGCTGCCAGCAGTTATGAGAATTTACTTAAAATGAAATGATTTTGCATGATTAGTTGAAGCCTACAAAAATTATCTAATAAATCAGCACATTTTAAGAAATGACTTTTTAATCTGGGAACGATATATAGTCTCAGCAATTAGACAACTAATTAACAAGTCCATGCTCCAAAGTATAAAATCTCCTCCCATTCAGAAATAGATGGGCGACTGTAGAAAATCATAAAGGTTCTCTGAAGATGCATGTCACAGAAGCTTGGTCGTTTGTTTTGTTCCTCATTAAAATTTTTTTTCCTTACAAGGCCAAGACTAGGGTGAGGTGAGGGAGGTACTTGCCTCAGAGACAAAATATGAGGAGCTGCCAAGAAACTTAGGAATCAAGATAAATAATGTTTTAAAGCAACGTTAAAAAAGAAAACTGGGACCCCAAATCCTTGATGAACCAAATGTTGACATTATAAATAAAGTCAGGATTTGACCCCAATTTTCATGAGTCGTCTCCATTGCCTTCCCATGATCCTGACCTGTGTACTTATCTGAAAACTTAGCTGTATTCCCCCTAGACTGTGAGCCCATGAGGAAGAAACTCTTTCCTTTTCACCACAGTGTCTGTAGGGCATGGAGCAATGGATGCTCGGTACATATTTCTTCCATGAATGAATGAAAAAAATATCCTTCAGTGGAAGGAGAACTGGGCTGTGAGTCTAGACATAGGTAGGCTATTCTAGTCTACTCACTGTGTGGCCTGAACTAAGTCACTTCTCTGTAGGCCTCCTCTTAAAAAGAGGAGATGGAACAATATGAGTTTTGTGGTTGCCTCCAGCATTCATATTCTAAGATTTTTTTTTTTAATTAAAAAAAATTTGAATTGAAGTATAGTTGATTTACAATGTTGTGTTAGTTTCAGGTATACAACAAAGTGATTCAGTTATCTCTATTCTTTTTCAGATTCTTTTCCATTATAGGTTATTACAAGATACTGAATATAATTCCCTGTTCTATATACTAGGTCCTTGTTGTTTATCTATGTTATATATAGTAGTGTATATGTTAATCCCAAACTCCTAATTTATCCTTCATCCCCCCTTTCTGCTTTGGTAGCCATAAATTTGTTTTCTATTTCTGTGAGTCTGTTTCTGCTTTGTAGGTAAGTTCATTCGTATAATTTTTAAAAGATTCCATGTATGAGTGATATCATGTCATATTTGTCTTTCTGACTTGCTTCACTTAATATGGTAATTCCTAGGTCCATCCATGTTGCTGCAAATGGCATTATTTCATTCCTTTTTATGATCGAGTAATATTCCATTGTATTTTTATATACCACACTTCTATCCATTCACCTGTTAAAGGACATTTAGGTTGCTTCCATGTCTTGGCTATTGTACATAGTGCTGCTATGAACATTGGGGTGCATGTATCTTTTCAGATTAGAGTTTTCTCTGATACATGCCTAGGAGTGGGATTAGTGGATCATATGATAACTCTATTTTTATTTTTTTAAGGAACCTCCATACCGTTCTCCATAGTGGCTGCACCAGTTTACATTCCCACCAACAGTGTAGGAGGGTTCCTTTTTCTCCACACCCTCTCTATCATTTATTATTTGTAGACTTTTTTGATGATGGCCATTTTGACCTGTGTGAGGTGATACCTCATTGCAGTTTTGATTTACATTTCTCTAATACTTAGCAATATTGAGCATCTTTTCATGTGCCTATTGGCTATCTGTATGTTGTCTTTGGAGAAATGTCTGTTTAGGTCTTCTGCCTATTTTTTGCTTGAGTTGTTTGGGGTTTTTTTTGATATTAAGCTGTATGAGCTGTTTGTATATTTTGGAAATGAATCCCTTGTCGGCATCATTTGCAAATGTTTTCTCCCATTCAGTAGGCTGTCTTTTTGTTTATGGTTTCCTTTGCTGTGCAAAAGCTTTAAATTTAATTAAGTCCCAGTTGTTTATTTTTGCTTTTGTTTCCATTACTCTAGGAGACAGATCCAAAAAAATATTGATGCCATTTATGTCAAAGAGTGTTCTGCTTGTTTTCCTCTAGGAGGTTTACAGTATGCAGTCTTACATTTAGGTCTTTAATCCATTTTGAGTTTATTTTTGTGTATGGTGTAAGATAATGTTCTAATTTCTTTCTTTTACATGTAACTGTTCAGTTATCCCAGCATCACTTATTGAAGAGACTGTCTTTTCTCCATTGTATATTCTTGCCTTTTTTGTGGTAGATTAATTGACCATAAGTGCATGGGTTTATTTCTGGGCTCTCTATCCTGTTCCATTGATTATGCATCTGTTTTTGTACCAGTACCATACTATTTTGATGACTGTAGCTTTGTAGTATAGTCTGAAGTCAGGGAGTATGATTCTTCCAGCTCCGTTATTCTTTTTCTAGAGTGTTTTGGATATACAGGGTTTTATGTTTCCATATGAATTTAAAAATTTTTTGTTCTAGTTCTCTGAAAAATGCCATTGGTAAATGGATAGGGATTGCATTGAATCTATAGATTGCCTTGGGTAGTATGGTCATTTTAACAATATTGATTCTTCCAATCCAAGAACACAGTATATCTTTCCATCTGTTTGTGTTGTCTTCAGTTTCTTTCATTAGTGTTTTAAAGTTTTCAGAGT
Organism: Globicephala melas; assembly: GCF_963455315.2. Classification (NCBI taxonomy): domain Eukaryota; kingdom Metazoa; phylum Chordata; class Mammalia; order Artiodactyla; family Delphinidae; genus Globicephala; species Globicephala melas. Next base: position 130,601,496 of record NC_083316.1, read on the forward strand.
ACAGGTCTCTTGACTCCTTAGGTAGGTTTATCCCTAGATATTTTATTATTTTTGATGCAATGATAAATATGATTGTTTCCTTAATTTCTCTTTCTGAAATTTTATTGTAACTGTATAGAAATGCAACAGATTTCTGTATATTAATTTTGTATCCTGTGATTTTACTGAACTCATTGATAAACTCTAGCAGTTTTCTGGTAGCGTCTTTAGGATTTTCTATGTATAGTATCATGTCATCTGCAAACAGTGACAGTTTCCTTCTTTTCTGTTCTGGATTCCTTATATTTCTTCTCCGATTGATGTGGCTAGGACTCCCAAAACTGTGTTGAATAAAAGTGGCAAGAGTGGACATCTTTGTTTTGTTCCTGATCTTAGAGGAAATGCTTTCAGCTTTTCACCATTGTGTATGATGTTAACTGTGGGTTTGTCATATATGGCCCTTATTATGTTAAGGTATGTTCCTTCTATGCCCACTTCCTGGAGAGTTTTTTTAATCATAAATGGATGTTGAATTTTGTCGAAAGATTTTTCTGCATCTATTGAGATGATCATATGGTTTTCATTCTTCAATTTGTTAATGTGGTGTATCACACTGATCGATTTGTGGATATTGAAAAATCGTTGCACCCCTGGGGTAAATCCCACTTGATCATGGCGTATGATCCTTTTAATGTATTGTTGGATTATTTGAGATTTTTCATATTTCCTGAGATAAGCTTGTATTGCTATAAACTTCCCTCTTAGAACTGCTTTTGCTATGTCCCATTGGTTTTGGATTTTTCTGTTTTCATTTTCATTTGTTTCTAGGTATTTTTTTATTTCCTCTTTGTTTTCTTCAGTGATCCATCATTGGCTGTTTAGCAGCACATTGTTTAACCTCCATGTGTTCGTGTTTTTGCAGGTTTTTTTTTCTCTTGTCAAATCTCATAGAGTTGTGGTCGGAAAAGATGCTTGATATGATTTCAGTTTTCTTAAATTTACCAAGGTTTGTTTTGTGACCCAAGATGTGATCTATCCTGGAGAATGTTCCATGTGCACTTGAAAAGAATGTGTATTCTGCTGCTTTTGCATGGAATTCCTTATGAATATCAATTAAGTCCATCTGGTCTGTTGTGTCATTTAAGGCCTGTGTTTCCTTATTGATTTTCCATCTGGATGATCTGTCCATTGATGTAAGTGGGGTGTTAAAATCCCCCACTGTTACTGCTTTATTCTCAATTTCTCCTTTTAAGTCTGTTAACATTTGCCTTATATATTGAGGTGCTTCTATGTTGGGTACATATATATTTACAATTGTTATAGCTTCTTTTTGGATCGATCCTTTGATCACTATGTAGTAGTATCCTTCTTTGTCTCTTTATTTTAAAGTCTATTTTGTCTGATATAAGTATTGCTACTCCAGCTTTCTTTTGATTTCCATTTGCCTGGAATACCTTTTTCCATCCCCTCACCTTTGGCCTGTATGTTTCTCTAGATATAAAGTGCATCTTTTTCAGGCAGCATATTTATGAGTGTTGTTTTTGTATCCATTCAGCCAGTCTGTGTCTTTTAGAGCATTTAGTCTGTTTACATTTAAAGAATTATTGATATGTATGTTCTTATAGCCATTTGGTTAATTGTTTTGAATTTTTTTTTTAGGTCTTTTCCCCCCTTCTTTTGTTCTCTTCACTTGTGATTTGAATACCTGTAGTGTTATGTCTGGATTCCTTTTTCTTTTTTGTGTGTATATCTGTTATAGATTTTTGGTTTGTGGTTACCATGAGGTTTTGGTATAGCAATCTGTATATATATATATGATTGCCCTAAGTTACTGATCTCTTAATTTCAAATGCATTTTAAATACCTTGCATTTGTACTCTCCTCTCCTTATGAGTACTGTTTTTGACATCATATTTTACATATAATTGTTTTGCATATCCCTTAACTACTTATTGTGTATATAGATGATTGTATTACTTTTGTCTTTTAACCTCCCTACTAGTTTGTGTGTGGATGATTTCCTACGTTTACTATATTTTGCCTGTACTGGTGAGCTTTGCCATTTCGTAATTTTCTTATTTCTAGTTGTAGCCTTTTTGTTTTTCTGCGTAGAGAAGTTCCTTTAGCATTTGTTGTAAAACTGGTTTGGTCATGCTGAATTCTTTTAGCTTTTGCTTGTCTGTAAAGCTTTTGATATCTTTATGAAATCTGAACCAGAGACTTGTTGGATAGAGCATTCTTGGTTGTAGGTTTTTCCCTTTCATCACTTAAAATATATTGTGCCACACCCTTCTGGGTTTTGTTTGTTTGTTTGTTTGTTTGTTTGTTTTTGCAGTATGCGGGCCTCTCACACTGTTGTGGCCTCTCCCGTTGCAGAGCACAGGCTCCGGACGCGCAGGCTCAGCGGCCATGGCTCACAGGCCCAGCCGCTCTGCAGCATGTGGGATCTTCCCGGACCGGGGCACGAACCCGCGTCCCCTGCATCGGCAGGCGGACTCTCAACCACTGTGCCACCAGGGAAGCCCTGTACCACTCCCTTCTGGCCTGCAGAGTTTCTGCTGAAAAATCAGCTGATCATCTTATGGGAGTCCCCTTGTATGTTATTTGTTGTTTTCCCTTTTTGTTGTCAATACTCTCTCTTCATCTTTGCTTTTTTTCATTTTGATTACAGTGTGTCTTGGTGTGTTTCTCTTTGGTTTCATCCTGTATGGAACTCTCTGCACTTCCTGGACTTGGGTGACTGTTTTTTTCCCCAGGTTAGGGAAGTTTTCAGCTATTATCTCTTCAAATATTTCTCAGGCCCTTTCTCTCTCTCTTCTCCTGGGACCCCTATAATGTGAATATTAATGTGCTTGATGTTGTCCCAGAGGTCTCGTATACTGTCCTCATTTCTTCTCATAGTTTTTTCTTTTTTTTCTGTTCTGTAGTAGTGATTTCTATGACTCTGTCTTTGAGCTTACTGATTCGTTCTTCTGCATCATTTAGTCTAGTATTGATTTCCTTCTAGTGTATTTTTCATTTCAGTTATTGCATACTTCAACTATGGTTATTTTTTATATTTTCTAACTCTTTGTTAAAAACTTCTGACTTCTCACTCTGTGCATCCATTCTCCTCTTGAGTTCTTTGACCATCTTTACAATTATTACTCTGAACTCTTTCTTGGGTCTGTTGCATATCAACACATCACTTATTTCTTCTTCTGTGATTTTATCTTGTTCTTTTGTCTGGTGCATATTCCTCTGCCATCTCATTTTGTCTAAATTGCTGTTTGTATTTTTATGTATGTGGTAGGTTAGTTATTGTTCTCAACATTTGAGAAGTGGCCCTCTGTAGAAGACGTCCTGTGCATCCCAGCAGTGCATTCCTCCCATGTTACCCAAGGCCAGGGCCCAGCTCATTCCAGGGTAGGGTCTAGCCTGAGTTTATGAGCACTGCAGGCTGTGGGATCATAGTTTTCTTGCTTCTGGTGTCTGCCCCCTGGTGGGTGAGGCTTGTCTAGAGGCTTGTGCAGGCTTTCTGGCAGGAGGGGCTGGTGCCTGCCCACTGGTGGGTGGAGCTGTGTCTTGGCCCTCGAAGGGCAAGGCCATGTTTAGGGGCATGTTTAGAGGTGGCTGTGGTCTCAGGAAGACCTTAGGCAGCCTGTCTGCTGATGGGTAAGGCTGTGTTCCCACCCAGTTAGTTGTTTGGCCGGAGGCATTACAGAACTGGAGCCTACAGGCTGTTGGGTGGGGCCAGGTCTTGGTGCCAATGACCCAAAATGTTAGCTGCCAGGAGAGTTCATGCCAGTGAATACTCCCTGATACCTCTGCCACAAGTGTCTTTGTCCCCAGGGTGAGCTTCTGCTCTCCCCTGCTGCCTCTCCAGGAGACACTCCAAGACCAGCAGGTAGGTCAGGTCCAGGCTCCTATGAAATTATTGCTTTTGTCCTTGGTTCCGGTGTATATGAGATTTTGTGTACATCCTTTAAGAATGAAGTCTCTATTTCCCCCATTCCTGTGGCGAACTGCAGTTAAGACCTGCTGGGCCTTCAGAGCCAAATGCTCTGGGGGCTCATCTTCCTGATGCTGGGCTGGGGAGCTGATGTGGGGCTCAGAACTCTCACTCCTGTGGGAGAACCTCTGCAATATAATTATTCTCCAGTTTGCAGGTCACCCACCTGGGGAGTATGGAATTTGATTATAGCACAAGTCTGCCCTTCCTACCCATCTCATTGTGGCTCACTCTTTATGTCTTTAATTGTAGAAGGTCTTTTCTGGTTAGTTCCGGTCCTTTTCACTGATGGTTGTTCTGCAGTTATTTGTGGTTTTGGTGTACTTGTGAGAAGAGTTGAGCTCAGGGTCCTTCTACTCCACCATCTTGGCCACTCTCCCATATTCTAAAATTCTTAATGGATATTAGGGAAAGTTACCATCATGAGGATTCATTCATCTAACAATCCAGCAAAATTTAATCCATACCATCCAAGTGCCTAACCGTGGGCTAAATGCTGGAGAAAGGAAGATTGGAAGCAAGGTTCCCTGCCCTCAATAAGCTCACAGTACAGCAGGAAGGCAGACATGTGGCTGGTAGTAGATGACAAGAAACATACAGAGAAATGCCTGAGTCTCTCAGGCATGGTCCACATTTTCATGGAGCACTTAACCAGAGAGAGAAGGCTAAGGAGATTTTCATGCAGAGCAGTAGGGATGGCGAAGAGCATGTGTATGTGCCTTGATGTGTTTTTACTTCCTTTTCCCAGAGACTAGCATATGGAAGGCAATGGATGCTAAGAATGGAAAGGGGCCTTTAAAAATTAAACTTGAGGGTGAAGGAGGAGAAAGTGATTCTTTAGTATAGAAGACATTCTTTAAGTAGAGGAGTTACACTACGCAGTGTTAATCTTTGCAGTGTAAACTTTTGATTGTTTTTAAAATAATGCACCCAGAGGACAGACCCCTCCTCATCTTGAGGTTCCCTGGGCCCTTTCTTTGTCTGCCCTCACCATCTAAAAGCTCTTCCCATCCCCGTGGAATGATGGCCCTATCTTGGCTGCAAGTGGGACATAAGAAGCAGCAGGACCTGGACAAGGTAGAGAAGGGTGTGTGTGTGTGTGTGCATGTGCATGTGTGTGTACACGTGTATACTCATACATATCAAAGCGTAATGAGAGAGTGTATCTTGCATGATAGAGATGTATATGCTAGAATAAAGGACTTTGCTCATAATAAAAAGGAATATTGCCAAAGTTGGGAAAACAGGTTGTGAGAAGTGATCTGATTGGCTCAAAGATCCAGAAAGTATAGGCTGGGCTAACTGTATAAATGTTTAGGTTGGATGAAGGAGAATTATACATCTATTTCTTTGTATTGGGAAAGTTCCCTTGGTAGTGGTTAAATTTTATAACGTATAGGTCATTTTATTGACTGTCTTAATATTACATTAGCAGTCAACCTGTGTAGTAGCCCTGGAGCATGAGATGCTAAAAGTGGAAGAACGAATGATGGAGAGGGGGACTCCAGCGCTGTCAGATTGGCTTGTTAATGACTGTGATCTAGGTGGGCTCCTTGTGTAGCAGTTAACGAGCTTATAAATCAGCCTCTCTGTCAGAAAACCTGAGCCTCAGACCAAAAAGAAACCCTCTCCCAGGGCTCTTGGATTGACACCTCTGTTTCAGGGACCCCCTGGGGAGCTCCTCTCCATGGAGAGCTGATGCTGAGGTGAAAAGTAAACTCTCCATGCATTGAGAATCTTCAGTGTCTGGGAGCCATTTGGGAATTCCCTTGGGTTTTTTCCACTTTTTTTTTTTTTTTTTTTTTTTTTTTGCGGTACGCGGGCCTCTCACTGTTGTGGTCTCTCCCGTTGCGGAGCACAGGCTCCGGACGCGCAGGCTCAGCGGCCATGGCTCACGGGCCCAGCCGCTCCGCGGCATGTGGGATCTTCCCGGACTGGGGCACGAACTGGTGTCCCCTGCATCGGCAGGCAGACTCTCAACCACTGCACCACCAGGGAAGCCCTCCCTTGTTTTTTTTTTTCCTGAGAGTATTTGAGGTTGTCGAGTTCTGGTGACTGTGACCTGAAACTTTTCAGGTCAAAGAGGAAGAAAACAGAAAAGCAGATGTTCACTCCCTCTCTCCTTCCTCTTGGTTTCACAAAGGAAATAGCCTTTGCTAAAGGTCAGGTTGTGTTTGGAGATCATCTGATTGCATTCTTCCTCCCTCTGGGAGCCCACTCTCTAGCTGAGAAACTCAGGTACTGTTGTTCAGATTATCTCCTGCACCCCAGATATTATTTCTTTCCTTTTGTCCTGCCCTGAGAGAATTTTCCAGCAGTGATAATGAGGCTGGCTCTGTGCTAGGTGAACAAAACCTGTCAAAGGATAGCATTTATATCCAGCTGCAAACTGGATTGGTTTAAATACAAAGCAACATTAAATTTTATATAGCTCTTCTTCCTGTCATGACCTGAAAATTATATTCGACTAAATCAGGGAAGGTACAGAAACTTTATCTTATGGGTCAACTGTAATCAACTGCTGCTTGAAGTACTATATTGAGAAGGGTACTGAGGTTGTTTTGAAGCTCAGTGAGGAGTTCTGTGATCAGTTAGGCCTGTCTAATGAGTGTGAGAAATGGTAGTAAAGGCACACATGCCACGAATTTGCATCACCTTGATTTTACTTTCTAAACTTTCTCTCCCTTCTGCAACCATAAGAGCTCTTTTCACTTTTTTTAAACCTTACCTCCAAGTTTCATCTGTTGCCTTTCTATACAATTAGGTATAATTTGGGGTCACAGAGAATATCTTCCCGTATTGGGAATTTTATAATCTATACCCCTCATTAGGGTTTTTCATGCTTAGTCCATATAGTAACAATCAAAGGATTGTCAATCTTAAACCAGAGTACCATTTTCACCCATCAATTTAAAAACCGTTTTGGAAATTATATTAGCCAATGTTAGTGACAACATATGATAAAATGGGCACAGAAATACATTACTAGTGGGAATACAGCTTGGTAAATCTTTTTTGGAGGGCAGCTTGAAAGTATATATTTAAGAGTATTAAAAAATGTGAAAATATCTTTAGTCTTAGGAACGATTTCTCTTGGCATTTAACCAAGGAGGTAATCATGAATGAACAGAGATTTACATTCAGGCTGTATATTAAAGTGCTTATCTATAATAGAAGTGGTAAACAAATATGGTCAGCAATAGGTTACATAATTATAGCATAATAATAAAGCAGTAACTTCCTCTCACCGATCATCTGTGTGCCAGAAATTTTATATATTTTAGCTTATTAATTCTTATGTCAGATGAGGAAACTCAGGCTGAGAAAGGCCAAAGGATTTCCAGTCCTACTAATATGTGTGCATTAGTTAATCTGGAAATCTCCTGTGCAAAACACCTAGAACTGCTGGAGAAAATGTAACAGTGCTTAAACAATATATTTAAATTCATAACTGCCCTTGTAAGAATGTAAGAGAAACCTACAGGCCAGAAATGAAGTTATTGAAACAGAGAATGTCAAGCAGAAGCATTGACTGCCTTAGGATGGGGTTGGAGGTGGAGATTTCTGGTCTCTGTAACCATGGAGCTTAGGTTTTCTCTTTTTTTTTTTTTTTTGTGGTATGCGGGCCTCTCGCTGTTGTGGCCTCTCCCGTTGCGGAGCACAGGCTCCGGACGCACAGGCTCAGCGGCCATGGCTCACGGGCCCAGCCGCTCCACAGCATGTGGGATCTTCCCGAACCCGTGTCCCCTGCATCGGCAGGCTGACTCTCAACCACTGCGCCACCAGGGAAGCCCGGGGCTTAGGTTTTAGTATCTATATGTGGTAGAAGAATAAAATACATCCTAGGTAGGATGTAGGATCTTACACTTTGAATAAAATTGGATTCCAGTGAATGGGTGGACTAGGAAAAAAGTTCTTACGTTGTCAAAGGGTAGTTTGTCTCACTCTAAGTATTGGCTACAAAATAAAATGTTTCTAATGAGATACCAGTAATTATAGTTTCATTGATACCATACCAATGAGACACCATAATTACTGGTCAGCTCAATTTTTTTAAATTTATTTATTTAATTTATATTTATTTTTGGCTGCATTAGGTCTTTGTTGCCGTGCGCAGGCTTTCTCTAGTTGCGGCAAGTGGAGGCTACTCTTTGTTGCAGTATGTGGGCTTCTCATTGTGGTGGCTTCTTTCGTTGTGGAGCACGGGCCCTAGGCATGCGGGCTTGAGTAGTTGTGGCACATGGGCTCAGTAGCTGTGGCTCGCGGGCTCTAGAGTGCAGGCTCAGGAGTTGTGGCACATGGGCTTAGTTGCTCCGCGGTATGTGGGATCTTCCTGGATGAAGACTCAAAGCCGTGTTCCTTGCATTGGCAGGCAGATTCTTAATCACTGTGCCACCAGGGAAGCTCCAGTCTGCTCAATTTGGAATGAGGGTTTGAAGGTAAAACTGGAAGATTCAGGAATTCATAAGCTTAAAGGCATTCTGAGCTGTTGATACTTTGGAGACACCTGACAGAAACAACTGTAAAACTTCTTTGAAGGGACATACTAAAATCTAGGTTATACAACATTTCTATAGACAAAGTTTATCATCTAGAGTATTATACAAATATGTATTTATATATAGTACAAAAGTATATACAAAATATATGCAAAAGTATATATATGTACTGAAAACTACAAAATGCATGAAGAGAATAAAAATTTGTCATGAGAAAGAAAGAGCAGACATACAAATGGGCGAATCAGATCTTGAAGTACTTTAAAAAGATTATCAAATGGAGACTATAAAATAAGCATGGCAACACCAAAAGAGATGATCCATGAAAGTAATAATTGGTAAACAGAACTTCAGTAAAATTGAAACTTCTGCTCTGCAAAAAACAATAAAATCATGTAAAGAGAATTAGAAGATGAGCCGCATACTGTGAGAAAATATTTGCAAGACATATCTGACAAAGGATTTTTAGCCAAAATATACAAAGAACTCTTAAAACTCAACAATAAGAAAACAACCAGATTAAAAAATGGGCCAAAATCCTTAACAGACACCTCATCAATGAAGATATACAGATGACAAATAAGCATATGAAGAGATGCTCCACATCTTATGTCATCAGGGAAATGAAAATTAAAACAATGAGATACCACTACACATCTATTAGAATGACCAAAATCTGGAACACTGACAGCATCAGATGCTGGTGAGGATGTGGAGCAGTAGGAACTCTCATACTTTGCTGCTGGGAATGCAAAATGTTACAGCCACTTTGGAAGTCAATTTGTCAGTTTCTTACAAAACTAAACATGCATTGCCATATGATCCAGAAAATAAAGAAGCAAAATGATGAGAAAAGAAAGAATTATAGAAGGCCATAAGTAAAAAACACACACATCCGTACCCAGTGACCAAAGTTGGCCTTCAAAGTCGGCTTTGACTTGCCAAGTGGACAAATCAAAAAGAAGGGAAATTCAGTCAGGTACACAATGCACATTGATCATAAGATGAAAAACCCACAAGTCTTACAAAAGTAAACATACTATTAACAGAGGATCTAGCAATTGTGTTTTGTGGTATTTACCCAAAGGAGCTGAAAACTTATGTCGGCCCAAAAACCTGCACGTGGGTGTTTATAGCAGTTTTATTTGTAATTGCCAAAACTTGGAAGCAACTGTGATGTCCTTTAGTAGGTGAATAAACTGTGGTAAGTCTAGACAATGGAATATTATTCAGTATTAAAAAGAAATGAACCATCAAGCTCATGAAAAAACATGGAGGAATCTTAAATGCATATTGCTAAGCGAAATAAGCCAGTCTGAGAAGGCTGCATACTGTATGATTCCAACTCTATGACGTTATGGAAAAGGTATAACTATGGAGACAGTAGAATGATCATTGGTTGCCAGGTGTGGGGGATGGAATGAGAGGAAAAGATGAATAGGCAAGGCACAGAGGATTCTTAGGGCAGTGAAACTCTTCTCTGTGATATTATAATAATGGATACATGCCATTAGACATTTGTCCAAACCCACTTAATGTACAGCACCATGAGTGAACCCTTAGGTAAACTATGGACTTTGGGTGATTATGAAGTATAAATGTAGGCTCATCCTTGGTTAAAAAGAAAGTAACTCTTCTGAATGAAGTTCATAATGAGGGTGGCTATGCCTGTGTGTGCAGGGAGTATATGGGAAATCTCTGTACCTTCCTCTGAATTTTTTTGTAAACCTAAAACTGGTCTAAAAAATAGTCTTTAATAATAATAATGAAGTATGTACTCCCTACTCACCCTGCTTAGGCTCTGATATTCTCTCAAGCTTGCTTGCCTCATCCACTGTGGATGCTAGCTTGAGAGGAAGTAGAAAGAGAAGTGAGCAGAACAGGATTTTCTCTTTTGGGACAGGGGGCTTGTCAAACTAATTCTAGAGGACATATGAAAGCACAACAGAATAAGAATAGTGAAAACAATCTCGAAGATGAACAAAATTGTAGGCTTTACTTTATATCAGAACTTATAATTAAGATAATGGACTACCTTAAAATGAGAAATTTTTGTTAGACCCTGTTAGAGTGAAAAGAGAGAAAGGCAAAAGATATTTCCAATAAATATAACAGAAAAGGGCTGGAGTTCAGAATATATATTTTTTAAAAAAACTTAGTAATCACTAAGAAAAAGACAATCAAATTTAGGAAAACGGGCAGGATAATTAACAAACATTTCACAAATGGGAATATTCAAAAGGCTGAAAATTTTGAAAAGGTGCTTAACCTTCTTTGTAAATAGGGAAATACAAAATAAAAACATGATGAGATACAACAGAAAGACTTAGAAAAAAGATGGACATTATCAAGTGTTGCCAAAGATATGCAACACAGGAATGCTTATGCGTTGTTAGTGTATAAATGGGTGCAACCTCTATGGAAAAGATTTTTGCTGTTGTCCAAGTTCAACATACGCTTCATGTATAAATCAGCAACTCCACTTCTAGGTAAATAAGAAACATAAGTAAATACATATATGCATTAGAAGACATGTTCACACTAATGTCCATAGCTATTTGTAATAGTTGCAAACTGCAAAGAGCCTAAATGTTCATCAACAGTAGAGCGGATAAATACATTGTGCTATGGCCATACAACGTAGAACTCTACAGCAATAGATATTAACAAATAAATATTGCTACTTTCAACAACATTAATGTATCTTATAAACCTGATTATGGGTGAAAAAAGCCAGAACCAAAAGAATATATACCACCTTATTCCAGTTACATAAAATTTTAAAACAGACAAAATTAATCTGTAGTTTCAGAAGTCAGGATAGTCATTCTCAAAGGGGGAAGTGAAGGAATAGCAATAGAAAGGGAGTGTAAGAGAGGCTTCTGGAATGTTGTTCATATAATTGACTCAGGTGGTGGTTACATGGGTTATCAATCTGCACATTTAACATTTGTGCATTTTCTGAACATACATTATATCAATACATGAAGAAAAAGTTTATAGAAGATCAGAACAAAAGGGAAAATAACATATTAGACACAACCAAATAGAGAACACATGTATGTTGTATGGTCATTTGAAAAAAATGTTTATTCTGCTTTTGTCGGATGGAATGTTTTACAAACATTTGCATAGCTTCTGTTGAATGATGATGTATTTGAGTTCTTCTATATCTTTGCTGATTTTCTATCTAAGTGTTCCATAAATTGAGTGAGGATTGTTGAGCTCTCCAATTATAATTGTGGATTTATTTATTTTTCTTTTCAGTTCTATCAGTTTTTGCTTCATGTATATTGCAGTTCCGCTTTTTGGTGTATACATATTTAGGATTACTATGCCTTTTTGGTAGACCTTTTTATCCTAATGTCTCTCCCTGCTTCTGGTAATTTTCTTTGCTTTGAAGTAAATTTACATGATATTAATATAGCTATTCCATTTTATTTTAATTAATATTTGCATGATATAACTTTTTGCATTTTTTTACTCTCAACCTGCCTATGCTGTTATACTTGAAGTGAATTTCTTATGGATAGCGTATAGTTGGGTCATGTTTTTGTTTTTTTTTTTTTGTGGTAGGCAGGCCTCTCACTGTTGGCCTCTCCCGTTATGGAGCACAGGCTCTGGACGCACAGGCTCAACGGCCATGGCTCACGGGCCTAGCCACTCTGCGGCATGTGGGATCTTCCCGTACCGGGGCATGAACCCGTGTCCCCTGCATCGGCAGGCGGATTCTCAACCACTGTGCCATCAGGGAAGCCCTGGGTCATGTTTTTTACATTCACCCTGCTAATCTCTTTTAATTGCTGTATTTTGACCATTTACTTTTAATGTAATCATTGATATGTTAGGCCTTAAGTCTATCATTTTATTTTTTGTTTTCTATTCTGTTTTTTGTGTATATCTGTCTTTTTCCTGCCTTCCTGTGGTTTACTTAAACATGTCTTAGAATTTCATTTTGATTCTCTGTAGCATTTTTGAGTATTATCTCTTTGTATAACTTTTTTGGTGGTTGCTCTAGGTATTACATTATATATACACAACATCACAGTCCAGTGGTGTCATCTTATCAGTTTGAGGAAAATATAGAAAACTTACCTCCTTAAATGTCCTTTCGTTGTCTCCTATTTATAATATTTTCTCAAATACTTTCTGTACAAACTTTTAAGAACACATCAGTGTGTTTCAAGTTTTGCTTCAGCTGTTAAACATAATTTAGAAAACTCAGGAGAATAAAGGAGGACTATTGTATTTTATCCCTATTTTTGCTCATTGTGTTCTTTTTTCCTTCCTGATGTCCCAAGTTTTCTTCTCTTATTGTTTCCTTTCTGTTTAGAGAAGTTCCTTTAGAATAAAAAATTTTTTTAACTTAATTTTAATTTAATTTTAATTAATTAATTTTAGGGCAGGTCTTCTGGCAACAAATACTTTTGATTTCCCTTTCATTACTAGAGAATATTTTTCCTGGACATAGGATTCTGGGTTGACAGATAATTTCTTTTAGTACTTTAAAAATGTGCTACTTCCCTCTGGCCTCCATGCTCGTTTAAAAATTAATTAATTAATTAATTTTTTTTTGGCTGCATTGGGTCTTCGTTGCTGCATGCAGGCTTTTCTCTAGTTGTGGTTAGCAGGGGCTTCTCTTCATTGTGGTGCACGGGTTTCTCATTGTGGTGGCTTCTGCTGTTGCAGAGCATGGGCTCTAGATGCGCAGGCTTCAGTAGTTGTGGCATGTGGGCTCAGTAGTTGTGGCTCACGGGCTGTAGAGCACAGGCTCAGGAGTTGTGGCACATGGGCTTAGTTGCTCTGCACCATGTGGGATCTTCCAGGGAGCAGGGATCAAACCCGTGTCCCCTGCATTGGCAGGCAGATTCTTAACCACTGCACCACCAGGCAAGTCCCTGGCCTCTGTGATTTCTGCCATTGTTAGAATTATTTTTCTCCTCTGGTAAAGTGTCATTTCTCTCTTGATGCTTTAAAGACTTTGTCTTGTTTTCAGAAGTTTGACTGTGATATGTCATGGTGTGGATTTCTTTGAGTTTATCTTGGTTGGGGTTTGTTTAGTTTATTGAATTTTAGGTCTATGTCTTTTGTCATACTTAGGGTTTTTAGTCATTATTTCTTGGAATACTTTTTCAGCTTTGCCCTCTTTTCTTCTCCTTCCCAGACTCCTATTTCACAAATGTTACATTTTTTTCTTATAGTCCCACAGGTCCCTGAGGTGGTGCTCATTTTTGGGGGGAGCACTCTTTTCACTGTTATTTAGATTATATCATTTCTGTTATTCTATTATTCTGTGATTCTTTCCTCTATTCCCTCCATTCTGCTGTTGAGCTCATCCACTGAGTTTTAAAAATTTCAGTTGAACTTTTCAGTTATAGACTTTCCATTTGGTTCTTGATACCTTCTCTTTCTTTACTGAGACTTGCTATGTATTTACTGAAGGCTTCTATTTTTTGTTGTTGTTTCAAGTTTGTCCATAATAGCTTGTTGAAGCTTTTTAAAATGTCAAATTAAAAATCTTTGTCAGATAATTTAAAAATATCTGTCATCTTGGTGATAGCCTTTATTGTATTTTTTTCATTTTGAGATCTTACTGGTTCTTGGTATGCTGAATAATTTTTGATAGAAAGCTGGACATTTTGGTTGCACTGCATGGCATGTGGGATCTTAGTTCTCCAACCAGGAATCGAACATGTATCCCCTGCAATGGAAGCACGGAGTCTTAACCACTGGACCGCCAGGGAAGTCCCCAAACCTGGACATTTTGGATACTAAGTTATGAGACTCTAAGTCTTGTTTAAAACTTCGATTTTAGCTGGCTTTTTCCTGACACCACTCTGGTAGAGGAAGGGGGAGCACTGTCTTGTACTGTCAGGTGGGGATAGGAGTTTGGGTTCCCCACTTGACCTCTGTTGGCATCTAAAAGGGTGTTCCTCATTAGTTCTGGGCAGAGGGATGATATCTGGCTCCCCACTAGGCCCTACTAATAACTCCTTGCCCGGGGAAGGGGAAGAGTGCCTTGTTACTACTCCTTACATGGCTTCCACTGACACTGTGGGATAGTAGTCTTGTTACTGGTGGGCAGTGGTAAAGGTCCTGACTCTTCATTAGGATTCCTTTGACACTACCCCAGTGGGGAGGTGGGGAATCTTGTTTATGCTGAGTGGGGGTGGGTGTCTAGGCTGCCCACATAGTCTCCACTGACACAATGAGGGAGCAGTTGTTACTGGCCATTGAGGAAGTTACAGCTGCCTACCTCATCTTCTCTGATATCACCCCAGTAAGGGGTGTTGATTTGGGATCCTCATAAGAGTGGAGTTATAGGCTACTTGCTCACATGGGTGGATGTGGGGTCCTGGTTTTTTCCATGGTGTTTGGCTGCAATAGAATGGTTATTGTCTAAAAGTTTTCTTTCTTGTTAAGCTGCGCCTTTCCTGGTCTTTGGTTAGAGAGAGTAGGGTTTTGGGGGGTGCATTTTGTTTGTTTGTTTGTGCCTGTTGGCATTTCCAAGTTGGTGGCTTTTTCAGTTCCAAGTCTGGAATATATGAGGCAAACAAACAAACAACCTGGGGAACTCACCACTATGTTGTTCCTTGGGTCCCAGTGTCCTGGCTGGTCCGTTTTCTCTCCACATTCTAGGGCCTTTTTACATATGTTTTCTGTATAAAGCACTGGCATTTTAGTTGCACTTAAGGAGAGGAATAGAGATATGTTTGTTTATCTTCCTAGGAGTCTGTTCAAATTTTAATGTGGAATAAAGGCAAGAAAGAAACACCTCAATATAGAGTAAGACCTCGATTTGGTTAAAAAGTTTATGCAAACATACATGTACATGTAGCAGCATGAAACAGCCACAGAAAAGGGAAATACACCAAAATGTATGTTCCTCGCTTTTCTTGATAGTGAGTTAGCTTCTGAACTCCTCAAAGTAGCGAATTATTATTTTTATAATTGAAAAAAATAATATATCAAAATAGTTTCCTATTAGTTTAACAAATTGTCTTACATGATTTCTAAAACTGGGCATTCCATTACATACTCTGCCAACCTTATAAATTATTATATAGGTAAATATGTCCTAGGTGTTAAATGCTTGAAAAGTATGAATCTCAAGAAAAATACCAAGGATTATTTTTGTATAAATTGAAGAGCTACCACAGGTATGGGGTTGCTACTGAGAGCTTCCTTTTCGCTCTTTGCTTCCATGATTTTCCTTCAAGCCACTTCTAAAAACAAAATGGAACATAGTGTGCCCACTTTTCTAAGTTATCATATTGATAGTGAAATAGTTCTTCTTACTGCCTTTAATCTCTGTGAGCACATACCTCACCTTTTTGACCGAGGAGCCTATTAGTACGATAAATCCATTTTTAACCACTCTGTTGGTAAGAGTGTCCCAGGCAGGAGCCATAACTCTTAGCTTCTATGTTTGGCTCTGTAAGTCAAGCTGAGTAAGACCTTCACCTTGACACACTTGTTTCCCCTCCTGAAATCTACACGTGATGACAGTCCAAGTAGGGAAGATGACTCAGTGGCCAAGAAGAAATCTTTATGTTAAAGAGAATCCATGGGAGAACACAAAATTAAGAATTTCTGCCATTCCCTCCAGTTTGTCCTAATTTTTTTTGGTTATTGAATCCAAGAATTAATGCAGCCCAAACAGTATAATGCATATTAAAACTTTTCAAAAATATTTTTTCTTTTTCTGGAAATCAGAATACAGAATTTATCAGATTCTTCTTTGGAATGCTGGTCCTTTACAGCTAACAAGCTAGGGTAGAGTTTGTCTGACTTCTTGGGCGAAAAATCATAAATAATCAAGATTTTTTTTTAGATGCATGTTTCTAGTATTACAAGGCAGTTTGGGAGGCCATCTAACCTACCTTTCCTCTCTTCGTCCATGGAGATCATTATCATCTAGCAAAGTAATTTACTCATGGATGAAAAAAAAGTGCAAAGAGGAATTACTTTCTAACTGCCAGGTGTGAGTTGAGAAGATCCTTCTGCTTGTTTTTTGGTAATTTAATTTTCCAAATATGCCCAGTTCTCCTTCAGCGTTAGGGCATTGAATAAAGACCCATTTTTCCAGCTGAGTTAATATACCCCCGGAGGTCAGTTTCTTACTTTGAGTGGTGGCAGAGCGGGTCCCCGTGGATTGTTCTTTCTGCACATGTTAACCTAGTAGATGGAAGATCTTGGCTACTTGTTGCTTATGGCCAGATCTGGCATATGCCCTCCTGTTTCCTAGTGAGAAAAAAATGGAGGTGCAGACTCCAAACTACACTCCTTGATGCGGGGGATCTGAGTTGCCATATGTAAAGAGAGACAGAGCCTGGCGAACTCTGAGAGGAAATTTCTTCAGTCTGATCCTCAATCAGCTGAAAGACCAACTTACATATGACCTAAACTAGTAAAGAAGCAGAGTTCCAAACATCAGAAGCTCTGTTTCTGGCACCATAGCCCTCTGCTAAAAGATGTCCCGTGTAAATAGTGATCCATCTTCAAGCAAGCATCGCATAGAAGACGCAGGTGGAATTTTGCTCATGTTAAGATGGTATTATGGCTAAGGGACCCAAGAATGCATGAATCCTGTGTTGTTGATCACCACTTTCACTGTGGGGTTAGAGAAGGGATATCCCATACCAGAGGCAAAGAAAATGGGGATCAAAACTACTCCCACTTGGGCTTCCCTGGTGGCGCAGTGGTTGAGAGTCCGCCTGCCAATGCAGGGGACGCGGGTTCGTGCCCCGGTCCGGGAAGATCCCACGTGCCGCGCTGCGCGGAGCAGCTGGGCCCGTGAGCCATGGCCGCTGGGCCTGCGCAATGGGAGAGGCCGCAACAGTGAGAGACCTGCATACCGCAAAAACAAACAAACAAACAAAAACTACTCCCACTTGAGCTAATGCATGGTATTCCCATGGGAGGTGTCTTGTACAGCTCAGTTGAAGTTGTCAGCTCAGGCTCACGGCCAAGCCTACACAAGGCCTCTCTCCCTCCTCCCAATCTTATCACCAGCTGGCTGCTGGAGGCAGAAATACCTGGCATATCAGGTGAGAAAGAGGCGAGAATACAGGGAGCAAGGTGGTTGAGATGGTTTCTAACATCGTATTCTTCAACGTGTCGTCTATAGACCAGCAGCATCAGCATCACCTGGAAGTTTGTTAGAAGTGCAGAATCTGGGGCCCCATACAAGACCTACTCAGTCAGAATCTACATTTTAAACAAGATCTCCATGTGATTTGTATGCATGTTCATACTTGAGAAGCCCTGTCCTAAGAGACAAGTCTTGTGCCCAGCTCACTCATTCGTGGTTAATCTGTAACTTTAGTAAACAGTGACCCTGCCCTCTGCTAATCAGGGACCAATCTCTACCCAAAACCTGAATAATCATATTAGTACTCTTTACTACTGGGGAGCATTAAGGAGTGAGGGTAGGACAAAAATAGCTGAGATCTCCCAACTGCATGTGGAAAATGCTGGTTCTAATGAAAGTTAATTGATTTCTTTACTGCAGTACTTTCTCAGCAAGTTTGTCTTAGTTTGCTTAGGCTGCCATAACAAAATACGGTAGACTGAGTGGCTTAAATAACAGACATTTATTTTATCACAGTTCTGGAGGCTACAAGTGCAAAATCAGGGGGCCAGCAGGGTTGGTTTCTGGTGAGAGCTCTCTTCCTGGGTTGCAGATCACCACCTTCTTGCTGTGTCCTCACATGTTGGACAGAGGGATAGAGGGCAAGCTCCCTGAGGTCTCTTCGTATAAGGACACGAATCCCATCATTAAGGCTCCGTTCTGATGACCTCATCTAAACCTAATCACCTAAGGCCCTGTCTCCAAATACCATCATGTGTGGGGTTAGGTCATTGACATATGAATTTGTGGGGGACACAATTCAGTCCATAGCAATGCTAGTGTGCATTGTGACTTTTAAGAGAATATACCATGCAGCATTTCCCAAACTTTAAAAATTGCAGACCCCTGTTTTGAAGGAACCCTATTAACAGTGAATATTTAGGGAATTCCCTGGCAGGCCAGTGGTTAGGACTTGGTGCTTTCACTGTCAAGGGGCGGGTTCAATCCCTGGTCAGGGAACTAAGATCTCACAAGCCACGGGAAGTGCCAATCTAAGGGGAATCATTGTTCTTTTTGAAACAGGTAGAATAAAGTTCCACATCCCCACCCCCAAATGAGACTGAGTTTGTTTAACTGCCTGCACTATGAATTTGTAGATTTTTCAAGGGTGAAGATACTACAATGAAGTTACATTTTACATGAGGCTCAGAATCTGGGATTAGCACATAAGGCAAAATTGCATTTTAGTCGATGTTTTCTTTGAAAACAACTTGGAGATATTACCAAATGTACAGATAGACCTGCTATCACTCAAGAAGTCCAGTATAGCTTGTGTTACCTCCAGTACTGGCACTTGTCACTATTTCTTCAGGTGAGTACCAGATCAAGCATCTGGATGTCATCTAGTTTGAAGAGCATGTACCTTTAAACACCAGAATCACACTCAACATGATGAGATGCTTACATTTTAAGATGAGTGTGAGAATGAAGACTGACTGAGGGAACAGCACATTCATGTCTCCTACCCTGAGATGCGGAGGGTGAGCATGTTTAGTGGAATGCCCATGGGGTTATCCATACAATGGAAATAGTTCTCTCTTTCTCACTCTCAGCATATATTATTGAATTTACATACATTAAATCTGCATATGCTGCAGTGTCTCTGTGCACACAATTTCAGAGAAGGTTTTTGCTAGGGGAAGACCGGATGCCTAGATTCAAAGGAGTCACAGGTGGCTTTCGGTGAAATTAACGCAGCCCAGAGTCCCTTCCTTAAAATGGTGGACAAATCACTTTCACATCCAGCTGAATTCACCTTTCTCCCATATGTTCACAGGGGACTGAATTTATGTGGTTTCCAGGGAGAGCATTATACGGTTCAGTGCTCAACATTATTACGGTTTTCCCCTCGTGTTTCCTTGGTATAAAGAGAGGAGGGCCTTTGCTATATTACCTAACTCACTTTGTTGGCCAAGTCTGTGATCTAAGGAGGAGAAAATTACAGGCTGAGAGCCACCACCTGATAGCTACCACTAAGATTTTGGATAGTATTTTCTTTTAGAGTGTTTCCTTTGACAGGATGGAGGATTGAGCACACCAACATGGCTCTACCCTTTTTTGAGGGATACACACCACCCGTGTAGACAAAATGATACTCAGCTAAGATGAGGCATGCCATGCCATTTTCCTCTCTCTCTCCTCCTCTTATCACATAACCCTCTCTTCTCTCCTCTCCCTGGAAGTTTGGAACATTGATCATATAAATATTCCTTCACATTCTTATTTCTGAATTGAACTAAGTGTGCTCTAAGGCAGGTGTTGGCAAAGTTTTTCTGTACAGGGACAGATAGTAAATATTTTTGGTTTTGTGCGCCATGCAGTCTCTGTCAGCTCCTCAGCTCTGCTGTTCAAGTGTAGAATTGACCATAGACAATACATAAGTGAATGATTGGGGCTGGGCTCCAACGAACTTTATCTGTGGGCACTAAATTTGAGTTTATGTAATTTTTATGTGTCACAAAATATTCCTTGATCTTTTCCACCATTAAAAAATATAAA
Organism: Globicephala melas; assembly: GCF_963455315.2. Taxonomy (NCBI): domain Eukaryota; kingdom Metazoa; phylum Chordata; class Mammalia; order Artiodactyla; family Delphinidae; genus Globicephala; species Globicephala melas. The sequence continues at coordinate 130,621,597 of NC_083316.1, forward strand.
ACCATTCTTGGCTTGTGACCCATACAAAAAAAACAGATGGTGGGCTGTGGTTGGCTGATTCTTGCTCTAAGGAATTGACTAGTTTTCCTACCTATGCCACTCTTTTCTCCTTCTGGTTTGGTGACAGGGACAACAGGACACACTACTTAATGTTTTTTCTCTTGGTATAGAGAGGAGAGCTCACTTAGCAGTTACACGCGTGGGCTTTGTAATCAGGCACAACTACATTCAAATCTTAGTCTTACTTCACAGTAGAGCAAATTGGTGCTCAGAGAGGTTATACAGTCTCCATATCCATAAGATTCATAATTCTTGTACCTCATGATATTAAAATGATACAATATATATGAGACATGTGACATAGTGTCTAACACAGTATGAATACAGTATGTAGTAGCTATGATTATCATTATGTTGTTATTGGTAAAGGACCTGTGTTTTCCACTTCTGATTCTCCTACCTGCTTTTACCTGGGACATGTCAATCTTTCAGAGCCTCAGCTTTTAAATGACAGGGCTTTGGAAATTATGGTCAATCCCAGATCCAAAAATGTCTTTGATTCATTCTACTTGTAACGTAATCTTTTGCATTATAAATGTACCATGGATTATTACTATTTAAAAAAATATATGTTCCAAGATTAGACCTTGGGTTTTTGGAAGATACCCCTGTATTTGTGAGAAGTGGGGCAGGAAAGACATGAGTTGTTATTCTGATTATTTGTATTTAACAGAAGCATTGACCCCTTGCCTCTCTTCTTCCTGGGCCAGTGGACAGTTAACATGAAGTACAATTCTTTTGGATTTCCAGAGGACAGGTGCCGTTATCTGGAAAAGAATTTGGTGTTCATGAGCCCCATGGTACCTCAACTGTGATATTGTGATGTTTATGAAACTCCGTTTTAAAGAGCCCAGGTGAAAAAAGACCCACAAAATGGAAAAAAAAAAAAAAAAAAAAGCCTGCAAATGCAGATAGCATATCTTCCCCAGCTAAACGAACTGTGCCATCCAATTATTTCCAATTACAATTGCATTTCTTTCTTTAATGTTTTCTATGCTGATATCCAAGTTGCTAATGAAGCAACCTTCTGCTTTATGATCCCCATTGCTGCGACTTGCTGGGCTTAATTGCTTTGTCTCCATAACAGACAGACATTCTGAACAATTAGACAATAATAAGGAAACAAGATGGGGAAATGGCTTAGATTCTTTCATTTTAATTATGCTGATAATGCACCCTACGGTTCTGAATCAGTGCTGAAGTGCTCTTTTTGATAGTTCTAGTTGGATGTTATGGAATGCTAATAAATTTATTACACAAATTTCTAATACAAAAGAACTCTCTCCTCTGTCTCAACTGATTGTTGCTTTTTTGCAGAACAGTAATACTTTCTGTGCACATGGCATGTTTCACCTTCAGTTTCCTTCACAACAGTCCTGTTATTCTATATTGTTCCTGTTCTATATAGAGCAAAACTGGGGTGTCTAAACTGACTCAAGTCCTTGTATCATCTTTTGCACGTAGTTGCCCAGATATTTCCAAGAATGCCCTTTAAATTCATGTTTGCTAAAATGCTTTTTAAAGATGAAAAAATATAAATATGAGGCTCAGATTTCAGTTTATTCTGAGTTTTGAGAAGTACAAAGCCCTGCATGATCTGGTCCCTACCTCTTCTCTAATTACTTGTGTTTTAATCTCCTATATGCCTACTGTCTACAGCCACCCTGGTCTTTCAGTACCATGGACAGCACAAGCTCAGGCTTGCTTGATGGTCTTGTCCTGACTTTGCGTGGCTGGTTCATTTTCATCCTTTAGTCTCAGCTCAAATGCCACCTCCCCAGAGAAGCCTTCCCTGATTCCTTCCTCTATTTTGTTACTGATCTCACACCCTTCTTTCCATTACTCTCTTTCATTGAATTCAGCTTGTTTCTTCCACAGTACAAGTTGTATCACATATTTCCTTCTCTATTTTTGAACTGCCTAATCACTATCAGGGCAGGAATTACATCTGTTTTGTTAACTACTGTAAAACCAGGAAATTAAAGAGACCTTGAAACTAGTAGGTATTCAATAAATATTTCTTGAATGAATCAGTGAACAAGTAAGTGGGTACATTCTTTTCTTTCTTACTATTTAGTCTCAGGGCAGCTGTGGTCTGCTAATATCCTACTCAACTTTCCATTTGGAACTCTGTAGACTAGCCTTCCTCAGAAGACTGTGGATCCCTTGAGGGAAGGAACTTTGTCTTGTAGATTCTAGATCCTCAATGTCTAACGTTGTATATTCATATACTTGTGAATTAGCAAATGTTAGTGAAAGATGTAAACAAAATTTTTTTAAAAGAACATGGAACTTGCAATCTGTTCTGTAGTGATAGTGGTTTGCAAGAAATTGATATACTTTAAAAAGAGTGCTATTCCTATGGGGGGTGGTGGGAACATGTTCTCACTTGTTTCCTTAAAACAATCAAACTCAGACTAATTTTCTCTTTCTTACTTGAGATTAACAATACTTAAATATTTATATATACATTTATCTTATTTTGCTTTCATAAGAAATACAGTATCAATGTAGAAGATGTAAAAATTCAGAAAATGATATAAGAAGAAAAAACATGACCTATAATTCTGCAACCTGGAAACCTTGTGGTCTATTTCCTTATAGGTTTTCAAACACACACACAATGTTTATTTCATTACAAATAATAAAAATGAAAATAAATACCTTTTTGTCCTAGTTATTATTCATTTAATATTCTATCAAGACCATTTTCACTTCATTGCCATTCTTTGAAAATATAATTTTTGATGATCATAAAAATACCATTAAAAAGATAAATTACAAAGTATTAAAGTAGTATATACTTCCTCATGTTAAATATCAAGTTTTTTCTAGTTTTCTAGTTTGGGCTCTAATAATTAATTGTGCTGTGAACATTAATTTTTCTAAGTATCTGTTTATACCTCTGAATATTTCCTTCCAAGAGAGTCCTATGTATGCATGTATTAGGTCAAAAAGTAAGAATACTGTAAGACTTCTGCAGACACCCAAATTGCTTTCCAAGAAGTTGTGCCACATCATATTTCCATGAGAAGCGTTTGATAACGTTAGGTTCATCCCTCCCTCACTAGCATTGAGTGTTTTACATCCTTCCTCTCCCATGAGCTGTCTGTTCATTTATTTAGCCCTCTTTTCTATGGAATGTTAGTGTTTTTCTTACAGATTGATGTGATCCTTTATATAATAAAATGTTTTTATTGTCACATTTATGGAAAAATCTTCTTTGCCACCATTTTTATTGGTCTCTAAAACATTAAAAATGTAGCTTTTTGAAGTATAATTTACCTAAAATAATATTCAGTAATTTTAAGTGTACCATTTACTGAGTTTTGACAAAGGTATTGAGTCCTGTAACCACCATGCAATCAAGATATAGAACATTTTCCTCATTCCAAAAATTTTCTTGTGTTCCTTTGCAGTCAGTCCATTCCCTTTACCCCTGATACCTGACAACCATGTCTCTGTTTTGTCATTTTATTTTTCCTTTTCTAGAATTTTGTGTAAATGGAACCCTACATTAAGTAGTTTTTGTGTCTAGTTTCTTTCAGTTAGCATGGTGCTTTCATCTATATTTTAGTATATATCAGAAGTTTGTTCTTTTTATTGCTGATTATATGGCCATACCACAATTTGTTTATCTGTTGAACAGTTAATAGGCATTGGCTTTTTTCCCCCAGCTTTTGTATAATAAGAATTTTTGTTTATTAAGTGTATGCCAGGGACTTCCACTTCTGGGCAACATAGAGTGACAGAAACTGGATTCATCCTCCCCCCTGAAATAAGCAAACAAAAAATAGACAAATGTATAAAACAGGGCTTTTCCGGATATTGGACATGGGAAAATGAAAGATGCTGATCCCAGAGTGATGGAAAAGGAGAACAAAGAGCAGATGGTATAAATAGAAAACAATCTGTGGTCTAAAAATATACCATCAAATGTAAATGGTCTAAATATCCCAATTAAAAGACTGGATACGTTGCTGACAAGAAGCCTACTTTAAATATAAAGTCAAGAGGAGGTTAAATGTGAAAAAGATAGAAAAGTATATGCTAGTCTATGCCAATGGAAAGAAAGCTGGAGTGGTTAAGTTAATATCAAACTAGAACCCAGAGCAAAGAATATTACCAGGGCTAAAAAAAGAAAGGTAATTTCTTAATGATAAGGGGGTTAATTCATCAAGAGGACATAACATTCTAAACGGTTTATACACCTAATAACAGAGCTAAAAAATACATGAAACAAAAACTATTAGGACTGCAAAGAGCAACAGAAAACTACACAATTACAATTTGAGACTTAAATACTTTAATACTTTGTAGAACAAGTAAATAGAAATCAATAAGACTATAGGTCTTAACACTCTCAACTACTTGACCTAATTGATAATTACAGAGTGCTTCACCCAACAACAGCAAGATCCATGTTTTTTCCCCTGGGACATACAGACCACTTACCAAGTTAGTATCCCTTATTCTGTGATATTAAACAAGTCTTAATACATTTAATGGGATTAAAATTGTACAAGTACGTTTAACCACCGGATAATTAAATTAGAAACCAATAATAGAAATCTGAAAAATTCCCAAATATTTGGAAACAATATAACATACTTCTAAACAACACATGGGTCAAAAAGGAAATCTAAAGGGAGATGAAAATGTATTTTGTACTGAAAAAAATGAAAGCACTGTGTATCAGAATGTGTAGGATGCTGCTGAAGCATACTTAGAAATTCATAGCACTAAATGATTTTATTAGAAATGAAAAGAGGTCTTAAATCACTCAGCTCCCACCTAACTAGGTAAAGAAGACCAAGTAAAGTCCCAAATAAGGAGAAGAAAGAAAATATAAAGAGCAGAGAAAAAATGAGTGACGGGAATTTCCTAGAGGTCCAGTGGTTAGGACTCCATGCTTCCCCTGCAGGGGGCATGGGTTTGATTCCTGGTGGGGGAACTAAGATATGGCAAGCCATGTGGTGTGGCCAAAAAAAAAAGTGAAATAGAAAAACAGAGAAAATCAGTGAAATCAATAACTAGTACTAGTTCTTTGAGATATCTGGTTGTTTGAGAAAGGTTGGGGGAATCCCTAGTTTTATGAAAGCTTGAAAAAATATTATGAACGGGTGTTAAATTTTGTCTTTTCTGCATCATATCATTTTTCTTCTTAAGATCATTAATATGGTGAACTGTATTGATTTAATTTCAAATGTCAAAAAAATCTTTTATTTCTTGTAGTGCAAGTTTACTGGTTATGAATTCTCTCAGCAGTCTTATGTCTAAGTGTTCAATCTTGATTTTAAAAAAGATATCTTCATTTGGTAAAGAATTTGACAGAATTTTTTTCCTAGTGCCTTAATGATGTCAATCTGTGCTGCATTTTGGGTAGCTTTTATATGGCTACATCTGAAAGTTCAACTGATTTTCTACTGTGTTTAATCCACTGTTAATGCTGGTTCCTTTTCTTCCGTATGTTCAAGCGTTCATCTTCCTTCTTGAACATATGGACAACATTTATTATACCTGTTTTATTCTCCTTGTTAGCTATTCCATTACCTCTGTCATTTCTGGGTCTGTTTCTTTGGATTGATTTTTCTCCTGGTTATGGATTATATGCTTCTTTGCATGCTTGGTGGTTTTTAATTGGATAGTAAACATTATGAATTTTATGTCACTGATCACTGAAATTTAAGTCTGATCTCCATCTTCTCAACTGAATGAAACCTGTTAGATCTTCTTCCTCTTCCCTGTACTGTAGCTTGGAAATTGCTTCCAGGCAGTAAGCTTATGATTGTAGGGCTCACCTTGTTTTTTATCTCAGAAATCACAGTCCTCCATGGCCTGTTGTTCGATGTCTAAAAACTGTTCTTTCATATGTTGGGTCCAATTTTCTAGTTGTTTAGGGTGGAAGGGGAAATCTGGTCCCTGTTCCCTCATTTTGGCTAAAGTAGAATTTTCAGCCTTTTAATTTTGATGTACATAATCTACAAGTTTAAGGTGTTTGTTTTTTTTTTTTGCGGTACGCGGGACTCTCACTGCTGTGGCCTCTCCCGCCGCGGAGCACAGTCTCCGGACGTGCAGGCTCAGCGGCCATGGCTCACGGGCCCAGCCGCTCTGCGGCATGTGGGATCCTCCCGTACTGGGGCACGAACACGTGTCCCCTGCATCGGCAGGCGGACTGTCAACCACTGCGCCACCAGGGAAGCCCTACAAGTTTAAGTTTTATGGTTGTGAAGTCTATAGATATTTTCTTTTGTGATTCTATAAATTGAATTTGTTTAGAAAGTCATTTTCCTTTTATATATTTGATAAATAACTATATTTTTTCTAGATTAGAAATATTTTGTGTCACTTTAATATATCTGAAATTTAATTTGGCATCTTCCATGAACTGATGTCCTAATAGATTTCAAATCTACTGACCATTGAATGATCCATCTCTTCATTCACTTTTTTATCATATTTTCTTCACTACCTACTTTCAGTATGCCCTATTTTTCTCATTATGATTATTCATAAGTAGCCTATAGTTTATATTATCACTGCTATGAGTGGGATATTTTAAAAATTCTATTAAAATTTCTGTTAGAGCTATTAATTTTAAATATTAAGTATCCATACACTGCTAAACTTAAATCTGATAGTTGGTTCTCCCAGGTGTTATAGGTGGACAATTAAATGATTAGCAAATTATTATTTTCTATCCCTAAATCCTGCTTTATGGTATTTATATACTTTTCTCTAAAATTATATTTGATGATGTTTTATTGTTCATTTCACACTTTACATTGTATGCCTGCTTATTTATTTATTGATGCTTTTGGCCAGAACCATATTGAACAGAGAACTTTTCTTTCTCCTTCTCTGATTCTTAAGGGAATGAATCTTAGTGATAAGTAGGACCCCTCCATTTTTCCCTATTGTAGCCATGGGCTTGCCCAGAGTCATTCTTAACAGTTCCATCTCTCAGTAAGCTGTTAATTGGCCCAGTGAGCAATTGAATTTTAGACCAAGAGAACTAAAAGTTACCTAGACCATTTAATTTGACCACTTTAATTTCCAGATAAAGGAGGTGAGATTCAACATGATGGGAATGGTGGTGGTATAAGAAGTGACTTGGTCCAGTCACACAGCCAAATAGTCAAAGAGTTGGAATAAGGATTCTGGTCTCCTAAGCTCCGCATCTGGTGCTGTCAGTGAATTCATCAGAATATATGTATTGTGAACACACTATTGATTTGATTGATAACTACCCCATAAACATGAAATAATAATGAACTGAAACATTGTGTGAAGAGCCTTTATTAAAAAACATATGAGAATAATCAGGAAGTTGAACCTTCACAGAGTGATACTAGCAAGCCAAGTCAACCAAAGTTGTTCCACCAGCTTAAAAATGTAATTTGAAGAGGATTACCAAAGTTTCCTGTTTGTAAAAATTCTGGAAAAATAAACATTAAGACGATCTAAATATTAGGATGAAGATCTCAGTGTGGTAAGAGTATAGGTGATTTTTATTTTCTTTTTTCTTCGGAAGGCTTTTCTAAAATGTCAACAATAGTATGACACATTTAATGTGATAAGAAAAATGTTATTAGTTTTATAAGTTATACTGATGGCATTACAGAGCCTAGATACCAGAGGCTAAAACTAGAGGACCGTAGTATAGGTTAATTATATCAAGGAAGTGTATAATATCCACTTTAAATTCCCCATGAGAGATACATATGATTTCTTGCGTATCTCTTAGAAATGAAAACTGATTTTTCTCATCTTGTTTGAGGTTAAAATGTGACTATCGATTTATGTTTTAAAAGGCATGGTATGAGCAAAGCCCTTCTTGAAGGTAAAGGCCACAGATACTCAGTTTAGATGGGGGAGCCTGTCAGCAGTAATCATTTTAAAACAAACTCATAATGTATTATGCTAATTCTATGCAAATTTTTAAGTTGGTGGAAGCAGCAAGGTTGACTTGTTTATTTTTTGTATCACCCAGAGAAATGTCAGCACCAAGTGTTCCTGAAACCATGAACTGGGAAGGACATTTAAGCCTACAGGAACATTGTTTATTAAGTGTATGCCAGGGACTTCCACTTGAGATTGTAGGGCAAGGTGCTGGTAACTGTTCTCTGGTATCAGTAGCTGAATGCCCTTTAGTGGTGTTCTGACGAAGGATGAGGAAAAACATATAGGTTGTATTATTATTATTATTATTTTCCATACACATGTTCTTACTGAGTCTGAAAGTATGGTAACTGATGTTAGGTCAGGAATTGAGTTTTGGATGTAAGAGAAAGTCTCATTTTCAACAGAATATTGGATTTGGACCCTACTTGTCCTCTCTCCCACCGGTAGGACTGCAACCAGCATAAATAAACCAATTTGTGTGAACTTTCCCTTGAAACTTCCCCAAGGGTTTCCACTGCCGCTGTAACATAGGGCAGACTGTAGTCCTAGGGAACACATGGTGTGAAAAATGGTGAGATCAATTTGACCAGTGGAATCTGGGGAGACTTTTAGAATGGGTGGAAACTGAGATAGGCTTTGGTGGATGGACAGAACTTTCCCAGGTTGAAAATATGGGATGGATTATCCAGGTAGAGGAAATGAGTGCAGTTCTCAGAGTCTACCTTCTGGTTTTTGGTCCAACCTGATTCGTCATTAAAGCCATCTCCTTCACCATGAGAAGGCATAATTCCATGACTCTGATAGCTCTGCTTTCTTCAAAATGTGTTTAGAGCATCCGGTTCTTCATTTTGTCTTCTGCCTGCTAGAGCAATGCTAGTTGGCTTTTAGAACCTGCTCCTACATTCCACGGGAACATTCTTTGACTTGCTTATCTTTGAACCACTATTTCTGATATTTTCTGTTGCCATCCCTACCTCTTTGCTCTTTGTCTCTATAATCTTACTTTCCTTTGTCTTGCTACCAGCTCCCACACTGTTACCTTTACCTTCTTTGAATATTTTTCCAAGTTCAGGATCATCTCCCTACCTGTGAACTTAACTCTCTAGAACTGTGTTATTTTTCTGAGAATTCTGTAGACCACTCTCCTCCTGATGAATGGCCATATAGACCAGCTTTGCAGAATGTTCTTCATGACCCCACAGTACTCTGTGCCTTTACATAACTCTCACAGTTTTTTCTTCTTCCTTTTAAAACACAGGGTTCTCTAGGAAAGGAGGAGGAAGAAGTGTTTTTTGTTTGTTTTCCGTTCTGTTTTTTAACAAGGTAAAACCAATTAATCACTTTTTTTTTTTTTTTTTTGTCACAACAACACATAATCAGTCATGTGCTTGATGGCTTTAAGAAAATCAATTTCAGACCATGGAATATTTCTTAAAAATGTAGCAGTTTAAGATTTTTTAAAACTTCGGTTGCTATAGCTTTATTTTTAAAATTTGGAATTATTAACAATTTCTTCTTTAAAAATTAAAATTTGTAGTTCTGATGCTATTAGAATTGGGGTTAGGGTAGTTATTGGAAGCACTGTATGTAACATGCAATTTCACTTTATAGATCCCAGTGGTAAGATAGTTGCTCCCTAAATGAAGACTATAAGAGAAAAGTGTTAAACCTCAAGTCCTTTTGCTAAGAAGCAAATCAAAAACTAAAGAAACTAAACTAAACTAAAACCCCAAATACCAAACTTGGAATATGGCTTTCCAGACAATGATAATAACTTGAAGAATTCTTAAGAATAATAATACAAAGAAGATACAGAACCTTGGGCCAGTCTGGAAACATATGAAATAATGTCTCTCCAAGTTTGAAGGAACAGTGCGCTCTTTCAAAAAAAGTAACGTTAAGAGCATGTAAGTGGCTTTACTTAACCTTTTAACTGAACAGGAGAACTTTTTAGCAACTGCAAAGAACAAGATGTTCTTTTTTTTTTTTTAAGAAAGGAAAACACATTTCTAATCCAAGAGTAGCAGGAGTTCACATTATCTTCTTTCTCTGCAGCTTTGATTTTTATCAGCTTGAGACGTTTGTTGTCTTTTCCACAGAGTCCAAAGTGTAGTCACCTAGCCTGGAACTAACAGTTTTCCCCAGCAGGAGGTACAGGATAGAATGTGTACGGGATAGAATGTCAGTGTGCCTCCTGGGCTGTTGTGCACCTGTGGTTCTGGTTGTCGAATGTGTATCTTAACATCACAAGCTACGTGAACATTCTAGAAATGCTGGAGAAAGGCACTACAGCTTGTTTGGAAATTCATGGCAGTGTAACCAACTGGGATATTATGAACAGAAATCCACTCACTTCTTCCCTGGCTGGGTTGTCTCAGGTGAAACTGCACTTCTTGGGTCTTAGGTGATGGCAGAGGTAGGAGGTGCTCAACTCCAGTGCAATGGGCAAAACATACTATCAGGAGTCCAGAGGTCTGAGTCAACGTCTTGACACTGTCATTACTGGTATGACTGATGCAGATGGGTAAGAGACTTGGCCCATCTGGGCCTCAGGTTTTTCACCTGTGAACTGGAGTTTTTAATGATTCTAACCTCAAAGAATTGTTTGGAAGATCAAATTTACAGTCTATATTATATACTCTATAATATGATACAACATAGTGACTACAAACACAGATCTTATAGTCAAGTCCTTATTTATTTAGTTAGTTAATAAATATTTATTGACAGCCATTGTGTGTTATGCACTCTGCTGGTTGGTGATTAAAAGAGCCCCTTGTAGCATTTACAACATAGTGGAGGAGACAGAAAATAAACACTCAAACAAGCAGGCAAACGTATCATTCCAAAATGTGTGAGGGCTATATAGAAACAAACAAGGTTTGATGAGAGAGTACTGGGAAGAGGATTCTACTTTAGACTGGGTCGTCAGGCAGAGTTAGAGAGGTGGGCTCGCTTTACCTCTTCCTAAGTCTATGAACCTTAGGCTAGTAAACACTTATTGTAAAAATTAGTTGGAGAATGGCTGTGAAACTCCGCAGAAAATGTACCTGATGTAGGCACACATCTCAGGCAACCAACTCATGTGTTCAAGAGACATAACATTCTCTAGTTTTTGGTAAATGAATTTACTTTGTGTTATTGGGGACGAAAGGTATGAAGTTTAATCTCAGTGGATTTGGGGTCTCTCCTCTTTTCATAGTGTTAATACTAAGCCAGGAGGTCTTCATAGAGCACCAGGAATTTACTTTGTGTTACTGGGGACAAAAGGTATGAAGTTTAATCTCAGTGGATTTGGGGTCTCTCCTCTTTTCATAGTGTTAATACTAAGCCAGGAGGTCTTCATAGAGCACCAGGAATTTACTTTGTGTTACTGGGGACAAAAGGTATGAAGTTTAATCTCAGTGGATTTGGGGTCTCTCCTCTTTTCATAGTGTTAATACTAAGCCAGGAGGTCTTCATAGAGCACCAGGGCGTTCGTAAGGCATTGGCGCTACATCATTATCATTTATCCACTGCTGAGATGCCTTGTGCACCTTTTGATCTTGAGTTCCTCCCTTGTTCCAGTCACAAAGCTTCCTCAGGGTCACACACTCAATGGCCCATGTTCTTATGGGTGCTTATTGGGATGGGAGGGATTTCCTTCCACACCACTGGGGGCTGTGGAACACTCTGCTTCCATGTTCCTGAACCCCCAGTTGTTTTCTGTATCCTGTGGTCCTTCCTGCTGAGGTTCTGCCTGGGCTGAGGTAGAGGGTGGGAGGAAGCAGAGATAAAGTGGGGAGCCTGGGATATCTCATACCTAAATTCCCTTGGGGTCTTTTATCATTTCCCTCTTCACTTGGGTAATCATTATCTAGTCTCAGGATGTAGGGAAGCTTTTGCTCTTACGTATCTCATTCTTCTAAATATTTTGTGTATAACCAGCCTAGGCTTTTAAGACTTAAGGACCAAAAGATATGAGCATTGTTCTGTTCTGTTATCCCTTCTCTGTAGCAATGAATGCCCTTGATGTTGGGGGGGGGGAGGGGGAGGGGCATTACCTACCCAGCAGCCATTTCCCATTCATCCTTACTAGAAGAGCCCCAACCTCTTGCCCTACAGCAACTCAGAGCCTAAGCCACATCCAAGCCAGTCATGGCCCCAATCCCCTTGCTTGTGTCAACCAATGAGACACAAAAGGACATCTGCTGGAGGGTTCTGGATAATGTTTCCTTATTTAAGATGGAAAGAATCTGGGTCCTTAATGATGCTGACGAGCTGCTCGGTTAATCAACTCTAGAACTAACTCCAGACTTCTTATTTAAATTAATATTAATATGGATATTAATAAGGAAAAGAAAATCCTTATTGTTTAATTTGGACTACTTGAAATTTGCTGTTACTTTGGAGTCAAAGCATTCTAACTGATAAAGTGAGAAGGGCACAGTTTACAAGGAAATGCAGGGGAAAGAAATCTGCTCTTGTCACCTCTGCTAATATTCACAGGCAGTGAGGGAGAAAAGCATCTGGGAAGGGAGGGGCAGGACCCAGTAACTGGACAGAAATGCTGAAGTGCTATTATTTCTCTTTGCCCATGACTGGTGACCCATATATGGTCTGTGTACATTGTTTTCTCGTATTCATTCATTTAAATGTTTATTAAGAAGTTACTGTATGGCAGCCAGTGAATATGTATGCAGTCGTATTAGTCACGCTTAGACCTATGTACTATAGCCCTATTGTGTTGAAAACAATTGTTCTAGAATCTTGTCATTACAGTGACCTTGCTCTGAGAGTAAGCCTAAAAGGTAAGAGAAGGTCTATATCATAGGATGGTGGATGTATACCATGTGAAGGGTAGCAGAATATGTCACCCCCAAACATGCCACTTTGGAGTAAGGATTATTTTGAGCTGAAGGCAGTTGGGAAGAAGCAGATATCAGAAAAGCTCTTTGCTCTCCCCCTGCATTTCCCTAAAAGCAGAACATAAATTTGTAAGGGTGTCCTCCCTTCCCTCTATACAAGGAAGGAGAGAAGTTAATCACTGGAGACAACTCCAGACCCTTATCCGTCTAGTTTCAGCACCAGAGGAATGTATAGAACAAACCTTGCTAAAACTAGCCCTAAACTATCGTTCGTTTCCCCATTTATTTGCCTTCCCGCGATTTGCCACCCTTAGAAGTTCAAAGTTATTTTCCTTTGTCTCGTCACATCTTTAAAAATGTATTGTTCTTTCCTTAAGATGTTATATAAGCCCAAGTTCCACCTACCCCTTTGAATTATTCACCACTGGGTGCTCCTTAGTGCAAGCGTGATGCGCATGTTAATAACCTTCTGTTTGTTTTCCTTTCGTTTATCTGTCTCTTGTTTGTCAGCATAATGTACAGGACCCCAGCCAGAGAACCTAAGATGGGCAGAGGAGAAAGGCTTGTCCCTTCCCCACACATGCATACCTTCATCCCTGTGCCCTACACCATCACTAATCCATCACAGCACTCTTTCCTGTTGAAGCCGGGTATTTCAGAGTGTACTCAAGGAAGTTATATCCACTGGTTGGAAGTTGCAGGAGAAAGGGAATATAATTGGCTTCCCTGACCTAATCATCCAGGACCCGAGTCATAAATAAGGTCTAGATCCAAGGAAGTAGCAGTGGAGATCCAGCAAAGTGGGCAGCCTGGTACTGCACTGTGCAACCAAAGGAAATGAAACTGATGTCAAAAATGTCATCTTGGAGCCTCTGAACTTAGTTGACAGGGCTCTCAACCATCCAGAGATAAGCCACGAAGACACTCATGTGTTTAGTAAAAATTAACTGTATCTTCATCTTGAGTTTTCTTGTTTGTTTGCATTTTCACTGCGAAATGAATAAAGAGAAATTTTCAGTCATCGCTAGGCACAGATTTGCTGCAGTGGCCAGAAGCCCTGAAAAATGATTATACTCTTCTATTTCTCTCCCTGCGTGTTGCGTTTAGATACGGTAACACCGCACTTTAGGACCAGCAGGGTCACCACATGACAGTCACTCTTGGCTGTATCTGGAGGGAACATATTTATAACCAGCAGGTGCCTGACATGGTGAAGGCCCTGTAGAGCCAGGGTTCTGACTTGTCAGTGGCCCTTTGCCCATTTGGCCAGACCACCCTGTAGAGGTGAGTGCATCCTCTCTGGACTCTTTCCCGCCTGCCAATGGCCTGGGCAGAGGAACAAGGGGGCCTTCCATGGGCAAGGATCCACAGTCTGGCTGGAGGGCATCCTATAGCCATTAATTTCCCCATTCCTAAACTGCTCAGTTTTTGGGAAACCAACGTGGAAAGTGTATGCGTTGGGCTTCAGAACATACCCTATTTCTGCCTCTCTGCAGTCTCAGGTCTGCCTTGAAGTAGCCTCAACTTCACCTTGAGAAGCAGCATACAGACCTGTGACCTGTGATGATATCTCTAGGTACCATCTGCCCTTGTCTTGACCACACTTCTCCAGCTTCTTTATGCAAGTGTGGCCTCACATCCAGATTCAGAGAGTTCAGAGAATTGTCCTGAAAGCCTGGTTTTTGCAGTGAGTTGCTATTTGGATCTTGGAGGTGGGTGGGCGAGGGTGGAATGCTGTTTGGAGCGGAGGCAAATTGTACCTATCATGTGTTCTTTGTCAGGATCCCCTGGAGACATTTTGTGCCTCCACAGACTGCCAAGGGACACAGTTTGTCAGAAAGATAGTGTTTCAGCAGGTAGGGCATTTCAAGTTTGGATTCTTATATTTATTTAAATTTATTTGGTTGCCCCAGGTCTTAGTTGCGGCAGGCGGGCTCCTTAGTTGTGGCGTGCCAACTCACAGCTGCAGCATGCGTGTGGGATCTAGTTCCCCGACCAGGGATTGAACCCGGGCTCCCTGCATTGGGAGCTCGGAGTCCTAGCCACTGCACCACTAGGGAAGTCCTGGTGGACTTCTTATTCTTACTCTTATTACTACCTATTCAATTCTTTTTTTTTTTTTTTTTTGCGGTACGCGGGCCTCTCACTGCTGTGGCCTCTCCCATTGGGGGGCACAGGCTCTGGACGCGCAGGCTCAGCGGCCATGGCTCACGGGCCTAGCCGCTCCGTGGCATGTGGGATCTTCCTGGACTGGGGCACGAACCCGTGTGCCCTGCATCGGCAGGCGGACTCTCAACTACTGCGCCACCAGGGAAGCCCTACCTATTCAATTCTTTAGGCAGGGCTGCCTTCTGGCATAGGAGGAGAAGGTACTTGCTAAGTAAGCCAGCCTTCCTTTCTTTATCCAGAAATATATCTGCCACAGATCTGCCAACCTGTCCAAAAGTCCCCATGTTGGGACCTCATTGCTGTGGGTAAACACATCCCACTTGAAAAACAGAACTGCAGGGGTGATGAAGAGGAAGCACTGCAATCACGTGGTCCCGACCTCCAACTACATGCTGTGAGATCTCGGGCAGGTCATTTCCTGTACCTGGGCTTCCCTTCCCCTATGTGCGTAAGGTGGGAGTGATTTCTAAGCTGTCTTTCAGCATTCAGTTACAATAGGATTCTATCCAGGCTCAAGGCTTGCTCCTTCTTGAAGCCCTTCCTAATCATTCCAGCTCTCGCTGATTTTTTCTCTTTCTGAGTCTATGCGGTGTCATCCAGTCCTTGGTCACCTGCATGATCTTGTGTTGCTTTCTACATTTTCAGTGTATGTAAGTAGTGTTGTTTGGACAAGGCAATAAACTCATTGAGGGCAGGGAATATATGTTTTATGCCTCTGAAAACATCACTGCATAAATCCAGGCTGATAAAGGTAATTGGTTGGAATTGTTAATTTAAATAATTCAGTTTACTGTCTGTTTCACAAGAAGACTGTAATAATGCAATAATTCTGAATCTTCTGTGGCATAAACATAGTCAAATCTCAGTTTTCCAGATTAATAACAATGGTGATATCTACAAGATAATGGCTCTTGAGAGTTTGCAATGAATTTTCCCGTTCGTTATCTCGTTTTAGCCTCTTAAAAACTCTGTGAAGTAGGTAAATGGTACCATCATGGTTATCTCCACGTTATACTTGATAACATTTATTTAATATCATACAGTCATTTAGTAAAAGGTATAGGTCTGGTGTCCAAGTATGCTGATCCCAATTCACTGTTCTTTCTGTTGTACTATACTTCGGTTGCTTTGGTGTTTCTTTTGAAAGATAAAGGGCAATTATATAGATCACAATCAAAGGAACTAAAATAAGGAATACAGATGGGAGAGGGGCAGTGTAGGTTTAGGGTTAAGGACTCAGGGTCTGGGCTGTTATTAAAGATTTGGGATTAAATCTCCAGCCTAGATGTCACCAATTGCTAGATGTGTGACCTTGGGCAATTTAATTAAACTATCTAGTTCTGAGTTTCTCATCCTTATAATGATTACGATAATACCTACTCCAAGGAATTCTGAGGATTAAATAATACACAGGAATAACTTCAATGGCTTGGCACATAGTGGTGCTTCATGGCTATTAACCATCATGGATATTACCACATGACATTAGATCATTAGATAGAGCAGGCTTGGATAATTACAATTATGAAAGAGACTGGTTCTTCTTTTGCCATCAGTATTTTTATTCTTTGAACTATCTTGAATTGGCCAAATTGGGTTCTTACAGAGCTGCTGTTACTGATGAGCTCAGCTAACTGTGGAACACAGATTAATCAAGAGGATGGGAGGAGAACTAATGGAAGACATTCGCGCTGAATTCATTCTCAGAGTTGTCTATCCCAGTGTTTCCAAACTGCCTGTAGTGAAGGACCAGATTTTAAAAAGTTAATTTCCAGTTGTTATGGACTGATGCTTTTATAAAATACAATAAAAATATTTCAGCAATGTTAACTTGCTATAAATATTTCTAAGGGCTTATCCTGAGTTTCTGTTTTGATGTCACTGTAGATGGGTCCATGGATCACACCTGGAGAGGTTCTTGTCTATCCAGAGTCCTTCCAAGCCAGCCTTTCCATGGCCAAGGTGTAGCTGGTCTGTCATCAGAGTGCTCCCCAAACCCAGAAGCCAAGCTTAGTTGGAAGTATATTTTTTGAGTAGAATATGCTTTGCTATTCCGTCTAGCTGTAGAAAAGTTCTCCTGTGATGCTGTTTTTCTGATAAAGTTTTTGTGCTCAGGCTTGGAAGTTTAATTACCTGAGAATGAAATAAAAGATTTCAATCCATTAATGTAGTACAATTCATCTAGTTAAGTCCCTATATAAGCAGGGGATAGAGGATGAAGATGAGGACTCAGAGTTGGATTAGACCATGATAATTTTCTGAAGGATGAGCTGTCCCAGAAAGCTTTGAACTTGATTACTTGGTCTCTAAACTGGAAAGTGGAGGTGATAAGAAATTAGTGAAATGATGGGAGAGCCATTAAAGAGAAGGCAGATGAGGCCATCGGTACTAGGAACAATAAGGGAATGTCAGCATCAGTCTCATGAAGGATTGAGTAGGATGGTGGGTAGGTGGTCTTTCTCCTATACCCTGTGGCATCAAGCAGCTTTTTATTTGTTCATTCACTCAACAGATATTTCCTTAGTGCTGTCCTAGCTTTTTTTTTTTTTTTAATGCGTTAAAGATACAGCAGTAAACAAAGCACTCAATTTTAGCCTATTAAGGAAACAGACAAACATGCACTTGCAGTCAGGAGTGATGCTATGGGAGTACATATTAAGGAAGTCTAACCTGGTCTCAGGGGTCAGAGAAAGGTTTCCTTTAGAGGGATTCTTGCCTATCTAGGTATAGGCAAGGAGTTTCTAGGCAGAGGAAACAGCATATGCAGAGACCCTGAGGTGTGAGAGAGCTTTGTGCATTTAAAATCTGAAAGATGCCCAGGGTGGCTGGAAAAGTAAGGGGATGGGAGACTTTGAGATGACACAGAAGATGCAGAAAGGATTCATGAAATCTTTGTGAACCGTAGGCTTAGCCCGTTATCCTGAGCCCAATGGGTACCCAGTACAGTGCTTTGAACAGGAGCAAAGAGTGATACAATGAAATTTGCGTTGTAGAAATATTATTTTGGCTTCTGTGTGGAAAACTGATAGGACCTTGGGAGTCTTATCAGGTGACCACTGATGAGATCTGACCTAAGATGTCCTGAGCTTTGGGAGTAGCGGTAGAGGTGAAGAGAAAGGGATTAAATATGAATATGCAGAACTTTGAATTTTGGGGATGTGGGGCATGAGAGAGAGGGAGCAGTGGAAGATAGCCGTGTTTCTGGGCTGGGTGACTGGATGAATCATGATGCCTTTCGCAAAAGAGGACCCAGAGTTGTAAAGGATGGAGGTGGAGATTTGGTTGGAAGATAAGTTCCACTTTTGACATGTTGACTCTGAGGGTCTTTTGGGAAATCTAAAGGGAAATGTCCAGAAAGCACTTAGATGTATAGGCTCTGGAACTGAAGAAACATCTGATCCAATATTTGGGATATAATATTAAGCCACCACCTCCTAACTCTGAAGTAGGGTTGGTGCAACCTTCCTAGAAACTCTTTCTCATTATGCTTCTCTCTCTCGCCCTAAGGGCTCATGGCATTCATATTGCCACTTGTAGAGCCCTCATCTGCCCTTCCTCTCTTGACAGGATCACCTGTTATAGCCTTCTCATCAAAACTTACCTGTCCTGTGCATGGTAGGTAATCGATGGGTTCAATTTAATTCTTTCAGTGGCATATGCTCTGTTGAACAAGATGTCCCCTGTTTATTAAAGCTGTTGTGCTTGAAAGTGTTACATGTGTTACTTCTCTTGCTCCCCCGCCACCCCCTGCCTACATACCTACCCTGAGTATATTTGCACTGTAGCAGGGTACTTCTCTAAGGGACCAGGTCCTCAAACATTGCTCTTCTACCTTTAAAATAGCATGCATTACTTCTTCTTACCTCTTTATAATGATTATCAATCATATGCTACCTTTTATAAAAGATTTTTTTTCCTTTTTTTTTTTTTTTTGGTGTATATATACATTTGTCTTCCCTAATAGATGGTGTGTTCCCTGAGACTAGAGACCTTCTTTTTCCTTTTTTTTTTTCTTTTTTTTTTTTTTTTACCCTGCACAATGTCTAGTGCAGTGCTGGCTGACTTAATTTGTTGAAATGAAATACACAACCATGCAGCCTCGCATACACATGTATCTTTAAAGGGGTAAGCAGGCATTTATGCAGACCATATAAGGTATTCTGAAATAGAGGGTGGGTGGGCCATAGAGATATGTGGTGCTAGAGCGGCCCGCAGGTGGTTGTATGTGTAATACTGAGGTTGACTTTGTCAAGCTCATACACATGTGGATTACAGAAGGCATGGTTGCCATCCTTTAACAATATCAAAGAGTCAGATTGATTCCTGTGATCCAACCATCAGTCTGGCAAGGTCCATGTCTTTCAAGGGGTGACTTTCTCCTAGTAGGGGTGTCTTACTCCCAGTGAATTTCATTGACCTTGCTTGTGAGCATATCCCGTCAACCTCACTGTGGTCAGAGCTTAACTTGGAGCCCTGGCTTAGAAGATGGCCAAAGGGTCAGTGATGAGCAACACATCTGTGCTGGTGACTGTTCGACCTCCCACCTTGCCTGACAGTTGCCTTCCATGATAACCTCCTTGGTCTTACCCCGGACTAGCAGAGCCATTTGCGATTACAAAGGCTTCCAAACACTACTGCTTGTAAGTCAGTTCCTTACTAAGAAAATTTAATCACTATTTGCCTTTGATATATGAGAAAACAAAGAGGGGGCACGCACAGACACACAAACAGAGAGAGACAGACACTGAGACAGGCAAACCAACATATGGATAGGAAGACCTATTAGAAGAGCTGAAGAATTTATGCAGTGTTGTGGAATCTGACCCAAGATAGTCAAACTAATGGATTTTATATTGTGTTTCTTTCTATTCTTTTTTTTTTTTTTTTTTGCGGTACGCGGGCCTCTCACCATGTGGCCTCTCCCGTTGCGGAGCACAGGCTCCGGACGCGCAGGCTCAGCAGCCATGGCTCACGGGCCCAGCCGCTCTGCAGCACGTGGGATCTTCCCGGACCGGGGCACGAACCCGTGTCCCCTGCATCGGCAGGCGGACTCTCAACCACTGCACCACCAGGGAAGCCCTCCTTTTATTCTTAATTGATGTCATCTTTCTTTCCTAGAGGTTTATTATCCTGGATCATTTTACATATTTCTTCTTTCCCCTATTCTCCAAAATGAGCTTTCTTCCTCTTCTCTGTCAGAACCTGCCTGCCCTCTGTTCTGGTCGTTCAGTTTGGGCCATTGTTGTAGAGCTGATATCACAAAGCATTTCAAGATTGAGTGGTTTAACTGGTCATCCCTCAAAGGTAAATTTTTTCCTTCTAAAGAAATCCTTCAGGGTTAAAGAGTGAATAATAGGTGTCTTCCAGGCTTCACCTCAGCTGAGGAAATGACATTGGCAGGGTAAAGTTGATTAGAAAATCAACTAAAAGGAAAGAAAGGAGAAGCTATTTATTCCTATCATCAACAAAAATCAGTAACACATTCTCCTTATAGAAAACTTAGCATGTACAAGTTGGGGAAAAAACCACCAAATTTTCTATATCCCGAAAAAACCTGATATGAATTTTTTTAATATTTATTTTTATTTCTGTTTCTCACTACAATTTTGTATATTTTAGTTGAATTTTAAAAGCAACTTTACTGAGGTATGATTGATATACAAAAAGCTGCAATATTTATACTTGTAGTATCATGTAGAAAGTTCTGTTGGACTTAATTTTGCTTAAAATTCCTCAGCTGGACAATTGGACAATTATTTGTTATGAGTATTTCCAGTTTCCCTTGAGAAATAACACTGCAGTGAAAATCTTTAAAGAATAGATTTACCCTTAATTTTTACTAATAGCTTTTTACTTGTAACAAAAGTAGTATTATCTGAACTCCTGTTGTGAGATTTTCTCCAAGTCTTTACAGAGTCCTGTACCACAAAAATTCTTCTTTCCTTTCTCTTCCTGGGGAAATGCTCCTTCAGATGCCCTCGTTTGTGAAGCTTTCCTGGGTCTTACGAGATTGATAACTCCCTTCTAAGGGCTCACACAGGCCTTTGGCCACAAATCACAGAATCACCTTGAGGTGACTTAGCCCAAAAGTCACTTCTTTGGAGGTCCCCATGGCCTCCTTGTCTAAGTCTAGATAAGCCCCTTTGTTGAATGTTCTGGTGGCAGCTCTAGGCTTACCCTACATGGCACATACTATAACTGCAATTTAATAGTTTGTCGGGTGACCATTCTTCCGTACTTGCCTCCTTCACTGGAATCTAAGTGGACTATTTCCCTCCTGTTCATGCTCTGTCCTCAGAGCTTCACACCAGTCAGTGCTCAGGAAACATCTGCTAAATAAATGAAAGGATGAACGAAGGATCTTCCAAAGACACTTTAAATATAAAATCTCTAGAAGTTAACATATGATCTTGTAATCCCACTCCTGGACATATATCTGGAGAAAGCTCTAACTCAAAAAGATACACGCACCCCAGTGTTCATAGCAACACTATTTGCAATAGCCAGGACATGGAAACAACCTAAGTGTCCATTGACAGATGAATGGATAAAGAAGGTGTGGTACATATATACAATGGAGTATTATTCAGCCACAAAAAAGAATGAAATAATGCCATTTGCAGCAACATGGATGGACCTAGAGATGATCATACTAAGTGAAGTAAGTCAGACAGAGAATGACAAATATATAATATCACTTATATGTAGAATCTTAAAAAATGATACAAATGAACTTATTTACAAAACAGAAATAGACTCATAGACATAGTAAACAAACTTATGGTTGTCAAAGGGGATAGTGGGGAGTGGGGGAGGAGAGATAAATCAGGAATTTGGGATTAACACACACACAATACTATGTATAAAATAGGTAAATGACTGTATAGCACAGGGATCTATATTCAATGTCTTGTAGTAACCTATAATGGAAAAGAACCTGAAAAACTATATATATATGTATATATATATACACGCATATATAACTGAATCACCTTGCTGTATACCTGAAACCAACACAACACTGTAAATTAACTATATTATAATAAATACTTATATATAAAAATATACATGTAATAAAAATGGTTAATAAAAATGCATACATTTTTTAAAAAGGGACAAAAATTAAAAGTCTCTAGAGAAGAAGAAAAGATAAAGAAATATCTACTCAGAACAATATTTACGTTCATTCATAATCTAGGCCAGTTTACAGCCAACGTGCCCTGAGGGCTTGTGATAAGCTATGTTAACCCTTTTACATGCTTTATCACATTGAAACCTTGCATTGGTCTTACAAGAGGGGTACTGCTGAGCCCTCCTCAGTAATAGACAAAGAAATGGAGGCTTAGTTAGAGAGGTCATATAACTCGTCCAGGGTCACAGAAATAGTCAGAGGTGGAGCTGGGATTTGTCTGATTGAATTTAAGTTCTCAGCTACTATGGGATAACCCCTGGAATGTTCCTTCTGACATTGGACTGGAATCTCTCTCCTCATAACCTCTTGCTTGGTGGAATTAAGTCTCTGTTTTGAGCCCTGAGGAATGGGCTGGTCTTTCTTCTTCATCTTAGGTCTCCTCAACACACAGAGATTTATCCTCTGCTGAAATATTCCCCGCTCTAGGCGTAAACATTTCCATTCCTCCAGCCATTCCATTTGGGCCTACAATATAAGCTTTGCAACCCTTGTTTCCTGCTTTTATTTTCACTTGAGCACTTTACCTTTGCCATGGAGAATCAGTCAATTCCTATACCTGGAGAGAAAGCTGACTAGCAGGGAAAGAATAAAAGAAAAATAAGTGTATGTGATCTCTTAAGAGGAATAAAGCTTAAGGCCATGGGCTCTGGAGCCAAACTGCTTAGGCTTAAACCGTAGCTCTGCTTCTTCCTGGCTGTGTGAGCTTAGATAGTTACACAAGTTCTAAATCAGCTGATTGAGTTCTTGGGTAGCTGAGTGCATGACAGCTAACAGATTGAGTACCACCCTCAAGCCATCTTCTTTCAGCCAAGAGAGGCTATTGTCTTCTGCTCTCCTAGAGATACTTATTGAGCACTTTCTTTGCCCCCACTACTGTTAGAAACACTTTGCCTGTATTGCCTCATCTGATCCTCATAGCAACCCTATGAAGTGGATCGTGCTATCATCCCCACGTCACGGAGGTAGCTGGAATTGTCTTGCCAAGCTCCTACAGCTGGTAGGTGGAGGAGCTGGTGGTCCAGCTGCAGAGGCCGTGTTCCTCACCACTGCACCTTTCTGCCTCAACTTTATAAACCCATCTTCAGGGCCCTTCACAGGCGGCACGCGTGAACAACTCACCTTATATTCCTCCACTTGGAGCCATTTGACTCCTCTGACAAACTCTTATCTCCCGGCCAGTCTTCGCCATCCTTGCCTGCCCTCTCTTACAAGGGTTGTTAAAATGGGAGCGTGCGGCTTCCCTGGTGGCGCAGTGGTTGAGAGTCCGCCTGCCGATGCAGGGGACATGGGTTCGTGCCCCGGTCTGCGAAGATCCCACATGCCGCGGAGCGGCTGGGCCCGTGAGCCATGGCTGCTGAGCCTGCGTGTCCGGAGCCTGTGCTCCGCAACGGGAGAGGCCGCAACAGTGAGAGGCCCGCGTACCGCAAAAAAAAAAAAAAAAAAATGGGAGCATGGCTCACTGTGATTGATGGCCCAAGTGCTGATCATTCCCTACCTCTCCTGGCTCATGGTAAATATTTACTTTTTGTTACGCAAGAACAGTGAGGTTTCATACAGGAGATGGATGTAGAGTGTATATATAATATTATGCTTGTCTGACTCCTTTGAACACCCAAATCTCATTTCCCAGGCTTACTCAAGGAAGGGGAGGAGGCGCTGCAAGGTGAGCTGTTAAAACTTTTCAGAGGATGCTCTGGAGGTTCGCAGGCTAGATGCATTTTTGAGTCTCTTTTTTTTTTCTCTCACTGAAGGACTAGAAACATGGTCTCTCTGAATAATCTGAGACCTGGTCAGGAGCTATTGGCTACCCATGTATCAACAATTCCATTGGACCCAGTATTGTCCCTTAAATTGATTCACATTTTATATATAGATAATTTAGCTTTGCCCTAAGCCATGATGTCCCCCAAATCATGGATGCCATGTGGTAATTTTCCTAATACCTATTGCAGTACGTATGTAACTGTGAAAATACAAAATGTTCCTTCGTGTCCTTGTGACTGTGTCTCACTAGGCCTAGTTGACAGGTGACTTGTATGGAACTCTCAGCCCTGCCACCTCCTTGCTCAGCGACCCGGGGCAGGTCACAGCTCTTTCGGGGCCCCTTTCTCTCCATCTGCAAAATGAGGCGGGCTTTTAACATTCCATCTTTCTACTCTGTGTCTTCTCTTTCCAGCTCGAGGTAATGTTTGTAACAGAAAAAAAGAGTTCATGTAGGCAGACAGGTTAATCTAAAAATTTTTCTCACTTACATAAAGGCAGTTTCCAATCTTGACCTTGGGAGTAGGTTGGTAGTTCTTGTCATTCATCTATTATCGCTACTTAGGAAATACATGAGGAGAGATGAAGCCACTGAAAGGTTCTGTAATGTAGTTAGAACCAAGTCTCAGTTGGGGGGGCAGAGAGAAGCAGCTGTGTGTGAGCTATGGAATTGCAAACTCTGCCTTTTAAAGGCGTTGCCCCAACTTTGAGCTGATTCATCTCCTTGTATTTCCCTCCTTCTTGCTTGTCCCCCTCCTCCCCTCAGTCTTTGGATCTCCTTCCCCCTTCCTCTCTCCCCTCCCTCCCTTTGTTTCTAAACTGCTTTTCCATTAACTTACAGCGAGTGAAAATATGCATTTCTCTGTTCCACAGACCCAAACAATAAGCTGGATACTATTTCCCCCACATATCACATGGCCATATTTTCTACTGTCACTCTTCTTCAGAAGTACGATTTCTGAGAAGAATGCCTTCGACCAAAGCACTATGTCTGCAGGGACAAGCTGAGGAGAACTTTGGCAAGAGGAAGATTGGTTTTGGCCCCTGGTTCCCACTCCCCACTCCCCCCATCCCCGCCCCCCATCCTTTCTTTTCACCTCCCTTCCCGGAGGGAGCCTCTGGCTCTCATTGCCTGGCTCTGGTGCCCCAGTCTCTGCAAAGCTTGCCTCTTGTCTGTACTGCTGCTCTGCCACAGCTGGAAGGACCTTTGAAGTCATCTTAGCCAAGCCCCCTATTTTATAGGTTGGGCAATGAGGTTCGGAAAGAGGATGAACTTGCCTTGGACTCCTGTACTTTCATTTAGAGGCAAGAATGGGACTGGATTCTTTTTTTTTTTTTTGAGTGTAAACGAATTTTTTTTTTAATAGAAAACAATTTAAAAGAACTTCCCAGTAAAATGCACAAGACATAATTTTTTCTGAGGGCAATTTTACCAAATCTTTAAAGATCAGAGTGTAAAATATTGAGACTCTCGGAACCTGGTTTTTACTACCCATGGCTTTTGCCAAACAATTCCTAACTCAGGTAGCTCAATCCTGATGGGTCACTGTTAGGCTCGGGGTCTTGTACATGCCAGTAACCCCCAGCGATTCTCCCTCTAAGCACTCTCACACTTGTATTTAGTTAACACGTTGTTAAGAGATTGTGTTTAATGCCTGCATTTCCTGTTCTTTTCAAGCATCAAGAAGGCAGGCATCTGTCTCTTTTTTCACAGATTATCCCCAGTTCCTAGGACATAGGAAGAATAACAGTAAATCTCAGTGGGCACTTACCTTGGGCCTGGTTCTGTCTTAACACTCAAATGAGAGGAGCTATGGTTATCACCCTCGTTTGGCAAATAGGAAACTAAGTTGTGAGGAGGCTAATTAACTTGCTTACAGCAAGTAAGTGGCCGAGCTGGAGTTCAGACTCAGGCAGCCTCACACCAGGGGACACAGCTTACCCACCAGCCTCTACCGCCTGTCACACAGCAGATGCACAGCACTTGCGTGCTGACTCAGAACTTTTTCTTGACTATGCTACCAGCTACTTCGGTATCAGTGAGGACCAGGTGTTTGTGAGACTCTTACAGAGGAGGAGGGACGGACATTTATTTTTGAATCACAGGTGTCTAACTTCAGGGAGCTTGGAAGTTGTCTAGGGTGCTCGTTAATGCAGACTCCTTGGCCCTATCTCTGACCTATGACCTGTATCACTGGTAGCAGGGCCTGGGAATCCGAACTGTTAACTGCCATCCAGATGACGTCGATGCAGCTGGCCTGGGGATGACACTTTTGAGAAATGTCCTTTTAAAAGGTCTTCGTTAAATAGATCAAGCTGAGCAATGGCATGTCACTTGGTGGAAGTGTGACGCTTGTACAGTAACTTTTACCTTTTCTTCTTCCCTTACTTAGGGAAAGAATGTCAACTCATTAAGTCACAAAGCCTAGTGCACAGGACCTCTAGTGGGTGGGGGGGAAACCAGCAGTGTCAGCAGCGTCTGGTTGAATGATTGCGACTAAACCTGAACTGGAGCCACTGCATGCGAGGGTGAAATTAGCCCTCCCTTTGATGCTAAAGCAATGCGGTGGCTTTTCCTCTTGGGAGCACTTCAGTCCTGAGTCTGACTGTCAGAAGGCTCAATGGTGTTCTGAGATCTATATGTTACTGAGTCCAAGCTTGTACTGCTTGCTGCACAACAGGCCAGTAAATCGAGAGATGAGTTGTTGGGACAAGGAACAGTGTCTTTATGTGGAGAGCCAGCAGACCAAGAATATGGTAGACTAGTGGCCCAAAGAACACTAGAGCTCTTCCCTGAGTTAGAATTCAGGCTTCTTTTATGCTAAAAGGGGAGGGGGTGTGGTTGGTTGTTGTGAACTTCTTGGTGCTAGAATCCTTTGTTCTTGCAGCTGTCCATGTAGGTGTGGCCATAGTGTTCCTATAAACCTCCAACAAGACAAATATTATTCTTTGTTCTGCAACTTTTTATCTCTACATGAATAGAAAAGTGTTACACCTTTAAAGGTCAGAGCCTTGAGAATGGGCTATCCTGTATATTTCAGGCTATAGGCAACATTCATTTAGTGATTAACTTATAGAAAAAGCAATAGAATACAAACGTAAGGAAAACAGATCCAATATGGAGTCAGATTTGTTCTTCCCTATTACATGTAGAGTGATTCCATTAGACTTACCAGAGAAGGTGTCAGTGAGATAAGACATCATGATAGGGACCTGCTCTTTCACATTTTGTAGTTTTGATGCACCGCACTGGAACACAAACGTCTTCTCCTATCCAAAAGCACGGGACAGAGCAATTTGAGTGCTGGTCCCTTGTTATGTATACCAAGGGGTGATCCTGTTGCTTTAGTCTACAGATATTCTCTGCTCTCCATGTAGACCATTCACAGAAATCTCAAATGACTGTCCTACTTCTCCTACTAATAATAAATGTTTCCTCACCCGCTTACCCACCCACGCATGCATCCATCCATTCAACCATCAAACACTTGCCGAGTACCTGCCTTATGCTAGGCACTGTTTCAGGCACTAGGGCTTAGTGGTGAGCACCACAGAGAAGCTGCTCTCATGGAGTTTTCATTGTAACACAGCCTCATCGTCCTTTGGGTTTCTTGTCATCTTGTTTCCCAGTCTTTTTTCCATAACCGGTTAATATTTTATTGTCCCCTCTTTTTTTGTTTTTTTGCAAGATAAATAGGCAAGTATCCCACCCTTGCTCAGACATTTTATATATATGTATGTGTGTATGTAATAGAAGTGTACATATCTATGTATGTATACACATGTATACACATATACATACATAGGTATAACACATGTGTAACAATACATACATAGTAAATATATATACTTAGGTAGCAAAGGTTGATTTTCAAAGGTCATGGCCATCATTTACTCTTTCAGCAAATTTTTTTAGGTGCCTACTATGTGCTAGTCATGAGTAAAGACAGTTTTAGGCTCAAGGAACCTTTTCCCAGTCCCTCAGTATGGGCTCTGTTCTTCCTTTTCAGGGCAGGTACATGAGAAAGAACTGCCAAGTGGATGCCTGCCTGTTTCTTTTTATTCATATCATTTATTAAAAGAGTCATGGAAAGAGAAAAGGTCCCAGTATGTTCGCAACTGAAAAAACAGTTAACCCCACAGAAAACCGTGTTCTATGTAAATGTCAATAAATCGTTTCATGTTAAAAGGTCGTAAAAACCGACAAGGTAAACCCCAGATGCCATCTTGATGTTGACATGGAAGTTCTTACCATACCCTCCAATGTCCCCAGCTACAAAACACAGTATTTTGGGAGATTTATTGACAACAAATCAGCTTAGATTTATTGCAGATTATTGATTTCCGCATTCAAAAGTTAATGAGGTTTGTGCCTTCATTCTGCACTTCTGCTCTGGGGAGAATAATGAGATTTCCTGAAGACACAAACCATTGAATTAAAATAAAGGGAAGACTGTAATGTGCATCCTGGCTGTATTCTGATACTTTCCCCCCTCATCTTTTCTCTTTTTCTTTCTCAACATAGCTAATTTCTCAGGTGATTTTTATTTTTGCTTGTCAAGAGATGATTAAGGTGATCCCAGGCAGCACTGTTACCAATCATAGATGATTCCCTCATGGACCCTTACGTGGAGAAGTGGAGCTAATCTATACAATCTATCCAGGCTTCTTTCCTCTGATACACCTACAGACATCTCAGTGTCTCAGTTGTAGAAATGTAAATTGATTGATGCTCAGTTAGAAACCTCAGACTGACATGAAGAGATCTAACTACATGATTTGAAGCAGGAGGTATTGAGTTTCTAGATATTGGCTAGTAACCTTTTAGCCAGTATGGTGCTGGGCACAAGTAACTTCAAAGCATGGTTTCTTTTTGACCATTGCAGATTTTCTGGCTTAATAATTTATCTGTAAGTAGTTTTGATTCCATCTTTATCTGCATGCTAGCATAGAATTTTTACAGACCACAAACTTTACTTAGTTCATTTATTTAACTCTAGATAAGACTGTATAACCCCTTTATGACCCCTAGCCATATTGCCATTCTTGTCCACCAGAGATTGGAGTTTGGGATGGAATGTAAGAAAGCAATGAACCAGAATGATGTGACTTTTTCCCATGTTCTTTCAGAGAGAAAGTTGGGGAATATGGTAAGGTGCTAAGATTTTCTAAATCTGGCTGCAGTGATGTTAGATACTTACTTAAGATAAGTATCTTACGGTACTTACTTATCTTAAGATAAGTATTGTATGTAGATGAAACATTGACCTGAAACAAATTGTAGTTTTATGAACAGAGAGCTAAATCTCAAGGGAGAGTATGGTGGGTGATAGGATGCATGGCCCTGATTCTCCTTCAGGAATGAAGAGCTTCCTCCTCCAGCTATTGGGAGCTCTGCAGGCTGCCAGTTCTTACAGGAATTGTCCCAGTTGAAGAGCCCCTCCTTGCCTAAGGTCATGTACCCTTCTTGGGACAGGCCCTACCCAATGACCAGTTGCTATGGGATATGGATAATGACCAGGTTTGGCCCCCTACACACAACCTGGTACAACTGTGAAGAGTCATTGACTGAGACTTTTATTGGGACTGCATCATGCTCTGCTTTCTGCTTTGTCCAGTCTTGCTTCCTACCCTTCCAAAGGTGCTGACCGCAAGAACTCATCTTACTAAACCTCTTACCTGCTAATTTCTATCTCTGAGTCTACTTCCTAGGAAACTCAACCTATGACAGGGAGATTGCTCTTCAGGATCTCTCTAGAACAGGGATCAGCAAATTCTGGCCCACAGAAATAATGTGGTTCACTGCCTGTTTTTATAAATAAAGTTTTGTTAGAACACAGTCACAGTTATGTGTTTACATATTGTCTATGCTTCCTTCTTGCTACAGCGGCACAGTTGGGTAGTTGCTACGGAGCCTGCATGGCCCTCAAAATCTAAAATATTTTTTCCCTGACCTTTTACAGAAAAAGTTTGCCAATCGCTGCTATGGAATACTGGAAGAAACACAGATATTAGATGATGGAGAAATCCAGGACAGGAACCTCTCAGAACATTATGCATTCTGGATGGAATTTTAAGCATCTGTTTAATGAAATAGTCTTTGATCTGTTCCTTTCTAGTCATATTCATGTCCGAACTTCTCTCTAACTCTCTCCTGGGTTGATAACAGAGAAAATGAAGAATATGAATTTGTGATCTTCTGTTTGAGTTTTGGCACAATACAATGAATTTACCTTCTCTTGTGCTTTACGGTTTACAAAAGCATTTTTACATACGCTCCTTTATCTTGAGGTGTACAGAGCATGGTCTACCACCTTCATTTGATAAAGAACTGAGGTTCAAGCACCTTATTGCCTATTATCATGGAGTTGTTTTTAAAATCCAGAACCTTCGTCTCATGTTTCAGTTACTTTTCTGTTTCTTATCAAAATAAATGGAAAGGCAGGGAAGAGTCATTGTCGGGCGATGAAGTAATAAGCAGAGAGGAGGCTGCAGTGATTTTTGGAAGAGAAAAGTATCCTTCTCTGATGCTTGTTTATATATGAATTCATCAGATGTTTATTGAAGGGCACCTAGCCGGCGTGTGGAAAAACTGATATCTTGAAAAAGTTCTACAGATGGTTCTAATGTGAATTCATAGTTGGGAACCAGAGGCCAAGCCCTGATTGTTAATGCCTAGTGATAGTACCTTTGAGTGGGCCTTGTGAGGCAACCTGACCACCCAAAATAACACTTTCTTGCTTTTCTTCTTTTGATTATTAATTTCCTTGTTTATCTGACAAATAATTATTAAGTGCCGATCACATACCAGGCGCTGTATGAGAGACTAAATGATGAACAAGCTAAACGTGGTTCCTGTCTACGTGGAGCTCCCAGTGTACCAGGAGGAGACACGATTAAGATAGCAGTAACCGCAAAGTGAGTAGGGGCTCAAAGAAGGGCAGTGCAGGGTGCTACATATGTGTCTACTTGGCATAGGTTGGAATCAGGAAAGAAGTGACGTTTAAATGAGACTCAAAGTATGAATAAGAGTCAGCCAGGCGAGGAGGCTGAAGTGTGTGTTATGTAGAGAGAACAGAAAATGCAAAGGCCCAGGAATGAGAGAGAACACGATGCAGTAGAGGAAGTGACAGAGGCTCATTCTGAGTGTAGAACAGAGGGGAAGGTTGGTGAGAGTCGAAGCTGAAGGTACACAGTACAGAGGGGCAGTTCATGAGGGGCTGCCTGCAGGCCACAGTACATAATTTCAAATTTATTCCAAGGGTATCAGGGAGCCACTGAAGGGGTTTAAACAACAGAAGAGCACTTATTTTTCCGTCAAAACATAACCATTAGCTAGAACCAGGTAACTGTTTTACACAAAGGAGCCAACGGGACATGAGGCCTGATTAAAGAAGCCAAGGTTAGAGGCACCATCTGTGCTTGTAAACAAAGTGGGAGCTCTCCCCTTTCTAGGTACACTGTGTTTTCTGTGACTGCCTCTAGACCCTCTCAGTACAGGAACAAACAAGGGATGCCCCACCTGCTCTGCAGTTGTCAGTGTCACCTCTGTAAACATCGCAGTCTCGTTTTCTGTGACTCCTCTCCTTCAGCTCTGAGACCCGAATGAAAAGGGCATTGCTGTCTGGGCTCTTTTGCTGTCCATCAGTGTTTTGATTAAAGTCACTCAGAGGCCCTATTCTTTGAACAGAACAGATCGAAGTCTTGACTAACCAGGCCCAGTCCTTCAGGGGGTAAGAGTCAACCATTTCTGCTGGATTCATGCATTACTTCTTGACTCTGAAAAAGGGCAGAATGCAATTTTCTGCTGAAATCACACCTGATTGCAGATCATCACACTACTGCCCAGTGGACCCATTCCTCCCTCGCTTATATGTCTTAAGGTTGTGTGTCATCAGGAAGAAGTAGGCAGCCAAGGAGAAGGGCAGGTTTACCTTTGATGCCTAAAATCTCAGCTGAATAAGTAGAAAATCCTACATTGCTTATGAATTGCAGGCATAGCTCAGGCAGAGGCTAGAGATCTGGGGGTTCATCAGTGGCCTCCACTTTCCATAAAATGAGATTGTAAGAAGTTTTTCAGGTTGGAGATGTAATTTCACTTTTCTATACTTTTATTTATTTAACTTCTTTTCCTCAGATCTTGAAAGAAAAATACATGGATAGATAATGGACAGGACAATTTTTTATTATCAACAACCTATTGAGGTGATGTGGGAAAAGAGAGTTTTAGGGGAGGATTTAAAAGATCCTTAATTTTCATGTGTTTGAAGATTTTTCTGTTGTCTTTCTGTTATTGATTTCTTGTTTGATTCCATTTTGGTCAAAGAACATACACTGTGTGATTTAAATTCTTTTAAATTTAAGATTTGTTTTATGACCTAGGATATGGTCTGTCTTGGAGAATATTCCATGATCACTTGAAAAGAGTGGATATTCTGTTGTTAAGAGGAATATTCGGTATATGTCAATAAGATTCTTTTGGTAATGGTGTTGTTAAATTTTATATCCTGGCTGATTTTCTGTCTGATACTTCTATTAATTGCTGAAGGTAGGGTATAGAAGTCTCCAACAATAATTAAAATTTTACCTATTTCTCCTTTTAGTTCTATCAGTTTTTGCTTCACATTTTTTGCAACTCTGTTGTTTGATACATCCACACCTAGCATTGCTATGTATTCTTACGGGATCAACCTTTTAATCATTATGTAATGTCCTCTCTATCTCTCGTAATTTTCTGAGCCCTGAGGTCTACTTTGTCGTATATCAGTATACCCATTCCTGCTTTTTAAAAAAATTAATATTTGCATAATATATCTTTTTCTTGTCCTTTTGCTTTTAACCTACCTATGTTGTTATGTATGAAGTGACTTTCTTGTGGCTAGCCTAATTGGGTCCTAATTTTTTATTCATTCTAGAAACCTCTGTCTTTCAATTAGTGTATTCAAACCATTTATAGATAAAGTGATTATTGATATGTTAGGGCTTAAGTCTGCCACTTTGTTTTCTCTTTCTTATTCCTCTTTTTCTCTTTTCTTACTTTCCTGTGGATTACTTGAACGTAATACTGGAAGTTCTACCCAGTGAAATAAAGCAAGAAAAAGAAAGAAAAGGCATATAGATTGGAAAGGAAGAAATAAAACTGTCTCTTTTTGGAGATGACACAATTGTGATAACACTGAATCCTGGCAGGGAGGCAGAGAAGCTGGATTACTCATACATTGCTGATGGGAATGTAAAGTGGTACCATCACTCTAGAAAATAGTTTGGCAGTATCCTTTAAAACTAAAAATGGACTTACCATATGATTCAGCAATTATACTTGTGAACACTTATCCCCAAGAACTTAAAACTATGTTTACAAGGAAATTGTACATGAATGTTCATAGCAGTTTTATTCAGCCAAAAACTGAAAACTACCGAAATGTCTTTCAATGAATGAATGAATGGTTAAACAAACTACGTTTTATCTATGCCACAAAATACTACTCAAAAATAAACAGAAATGAACTACTGATGTATAGATCCAACAACTCAGCATGCCTTGGATGAACCTCAAGGGAATTACGCTGAGTGAAAAAAGGCAATTACAAGAGGCTACATACTGTATGATTCCATTTCTATAATACTCTTAAAATAACAAAATTACAGAGAAAAAATTAGTGCTTTCCAGGAGTGAAGGATGTGAGGGGAAATGGCTACAAAGAGGTAGTACAAGGGAGCTTTGGGGTGATTATATCTTGATTGTAGTGGTAGTTACAAGAAGTTACACATGTGACAAAATTGCATAGTACTACACATACAACAGCCCCCTGCCACACACACACACACACATGAGTTCCTATATCTGATTAAGGTCAATTACCTGATTTTTTTTTTTTTTTTTTGCGGTACGTGGGCCTCTCACTGGTGTGGCCTCTCCCGTTGCGGAGCACAGGCTCCGGACGCGCAGGCTCAGTGGCCATGGCTCACGGGCCCAGCCGCTCTGCGGCATGTGGGATCTTCCCGGACCGGGGCACGAACCCATGTCCGCTGCATCGGCAGGCGGACTCTCAACCACTGCGCCACAAGGGAAGCCCAAATTACCTGATTTTGATATAGTACTATAGTTATGCAAGATGTTAACACTGGGGCAGACTGGGTAAAATGTCCACTGATCCTCCCTGTACATTTCTTTCCAACTTCCTGTGAATCTATAATTATTTCAAAGTAAAAAGTTGAAGAAGATATTTAGTTATGAATATATAAGTATTCACACACATGTATGTGAAAACCCACCAGTTTGTTTTATTCTTCCCAGTTCATTATCCTTATCAGACCAACTGGGGATACAGATGGGTTCTAGGAGCTAAAATGAGGGGAGATGATCCCTTTCAGAGTGGTCTTGGGTCCATTTTTAAGGTTATCGTAAGTGGAGAGAGCTTAACTTAATAAGTTGAGACACTGAATTTGAAACAATTTATGGAAAAACTGCAGTTTGGTGTGACCCTTCCCAAGTATTAAGGTGCATTAAGGGGAAACAATGGACCACGCTGTGAGAGATTCTAATTTCGGTCTTCTATGTATCAGAAGCCTGTGTTTTAAATAAACACAGGTAATTCTGACATTTGTGGTTCTCTGGCCACATTTAGAACCACACGGATGATTGGATTAAAATCCTGCCTCTGCCCGCCCTTACTGAGTGAACTTCGGCAAGTTCCGAGTCTCATTTTCCTTATCTGTAAAAGGAGAGCAATGTCCTCCTAGGGTTAGTATGAGCTGGTGCTCAAGAAATAATTGTGATGTCACTGTTATCAGTATTGTCATAATCATTATATCATTAATGATATTGGCACACAGTAGGTCCCAGTGATGTCATGCTGGTAGTGTTGCACTAAGATGTATCTCATATATTATTTAGCACCACCAGGGCTTTTGACAAATTGGGTTTGATGAGCTTGTAGACACATGAGGAGGCTTCTTGAGGATTGTCACTGGGGAGAGTAGTGCTGGGCGCATGAGTTAAGGCCCTCGGTCAGGAGTACGGGAAGGTGTCACTGCCTGAGGTCGAGTGGGAAGTACATTCAGTTTGTTCACTTGGTGATTAACAGTTGGTATCACAGGCAAAGAAACTTCCTCTTGGGGGAGGCCTACAAAAGGTCCCCCAAATTTTGTAGCACAAACTGGGAAAATGTCAGAAATAATGTTATGTCCTATGTCATGAGGGGTGTGTTTTCTTATATTCATTCATCAAATATTCCTGAGAACACACTGTGTACAAAGCTATGGGTGATGTACTGGGGGTACATTGGTGAAAAAACAAATGTCATTCTGCCCTTGTAGGGCTTGTGATCAGGTGGGGGAGACAGATGTTGAACAGGAAATTGTATGTGTGATAAGTGTTACAAAACAGGAAGTGAGTATATGTTGGAAGCATATAAGAAGAGGAAGTTGGGAGTTCCCTGGCTGTCCAGTGGTTAAGATTCTGAGCTTCCACTGCAAGGGGTGCAGGTTCTACCCCTGGTTGGGGAACTGAGATCCCACATGCAGCGTAGCATGGCCAAAAAAAAAAAAAAAAGAGGAAGTAACTTTGAAGGGGGTAACAGATGCTTCCCTGTGGACATGCTATCTAAGCTGATCTGAATAGGAAAGGAATCTGCCAAGACCATAGCTGTGGAAGAGTGTTTGCAAAAGAAACAATATATTGGAACACCTGGAGAGGGAGGGGACCCAGGCATTTTGAGGAATTGGACAAGTTCAGCATGGGTGCCAGGCAGAGTATGAGGTGGGAGAAGAGGGTAGGTGAACATAAAGCATTTATGCCAGTGCCTGGCACAGTGGAAATAATAGGAAACAATGCCAACCTTTGGTATTATTATTTTTATTGTTAATTGTAAGGGCAGTTAGAAATCTTTGAGGGTTTAAGGTAGGGGAATGACTTGATGAGATTTTCATTTTAGGTTGTTTAAAGTCACTTCTTGAGGACTGTACGCTGGTGATGTACTCAGGGGTGGAGAAACTCAGTTGCTTCTCTGCTTTCCAAGAGTATTCTAGCTGGGTCTTGAGGTGAGGTAAATCACTCCTTCTCTGTGGTGCTAACATTCCAAGTCCAGGGAGCCTAACATGGATCCTGACATTGACCTTGTAGTAAAGTACCCCCTTTCCCTCCACCCCTTTTTTCCCCCTAGGATAGCTCCTGATCTAGAGAGTTTCTACTTGATCCTTCTTCACAACTGGATTTCCCTTTGAATATGTGGAAGAAAGGACTTAGGCCAACTTGTAAATAAGTGGACTTACTGTCCACTTGGTGTCACTTGAAATTGACCATGGCCTGTATACTGTGCCCTCAGAGTGTCCTTCAGGGGGCTTAGCAGCTCCCTCTGGTTCCTTACAGAGGTCACACCTGCAGCTCCCATTGGATATGACTAAATGGTATCCAAGGCCTAGAAGACACAATTATATATAACACTGTGCCCTCTGGCATGTTGCTGCCTGAGCTCTGTTCTATATCAGAGACAGTGGGTCTAAAACCCCATGACTGCTGACGTAACAGCAGATGGATGTGATAAGTCAGGAGCGACCATCATCCCGGTAAGTCAGGGGTGCCTTCTACACAGGGAATTATATCTTATGGATATGGTAACCTATGGGTATCCCAAGGTGTGTCTAATAGGGAAATAGAAAAACTATTAGGGCAAATGTGGAAAAAAAATATTGTAGAAAGAAAAACAAAAAGCTTAAAGGTGAGAGTATAAATAAGAATATGGCGGATTTTTATCCTAAAAGCATGGAGACATATTCACTTGCATTAAACCAAGGTAATAAGCTAAAGTCTAATCCAGAGAAACCCAAATATTTCTTTGAAATATGTGACATCCAAACCACAAAACGAGCAATGCAATTAAAAAAAGGCAAATCAGGAAGGGATAGGAGTCTCTGATAAAGTATTCTCTGAAAGTCCAGCTTTATATGACATTCCTTTTCTTCTTAGGTTGGTTGGCTATATTCCTTTAGGACAGAAAACCAGGACAGAAATCCCACCTGGCCAGCCATGTCCTCTTAGGCTGCCGTTCATGTTTCTGATGACCAGCGACCTTTTTAGCCTTTACCTGTACTGACAAGAACCTTCTGCCACCACCTGGGAAGCCCCTAAGCAGGAGCAGCTGTGGCCAGACTGGCCTCTGCTGAGTTTCCAGGCCTAACCATAGTGGCATATAAAACTCCTTGGAGAATGACCTTGTGCCAGGGCAAGAGAGTTACGTTCATCCTAGAGATTAGTAGTTATTGTCGTGCTTTTCTTAGATGGTTGAATCTGCCAGGTTCCACACAAGGAGGCAAAGGTATTGCCTCCATCAATCCATAAAACGGTGATAATTAATTGTATGTGCCAGTGTCCAGATATTTGGTCAAACAGTGTTCTGGATGTTTCTGGGAAGGTGGTTGTTTTTGTTCTTGTTGTTTGGTTGGGTTTCTTTGGATGAGTTTAACATTTAAATTGGTGGGCTTTGAGTAAAACAGATAACTCTTCATAATGTGGGTGGGCTTTATCCAATCAGTTGAAGGCCTTAATAGAGCAAAGACTGACCTTCTCAGGGGAGGGGGGTGCTGGGATGAATTGGGAGATTGGGGTTGACATATATACACTGCTATGTATAAAATAGATAACTAATGAGAACCTACTGTATAACACAGGGAACTCTACTCAATGCTCTGTAGTGACCTAAGTGGGAAGGAAATCCAAAAAGAGGGGATATATGTATATGTACAGCTGATTCACTTTGCTGTACAGCAGACACTAACATAACATCGTAAAGCAACTATACTCCAATAAAAATTAATAATAATAATTTAAAAAGACTGATCTTCTCCAAGCAAGAAGGATTTCTGTCAGCAGACCACCTTTGGACTCGAACTGCAACTCTTCCTTGAATCTCCAATCTGCTGACCTCGCCTATCACATTGTGGATTCACTTGAAAACAGAGTCAGTCAGGGTCAAGCAGAGTCCTTGTGGTTTGGCCCGTGTGGTAAGGACATGTGCTTTGGAGACAGGCAGGCCGAGTTTTGAGCCCAGTTCCGCCATTTACTGCGTGCGTGATCCTGAACTACTGAACTTTTCTTAGTATCCTATTTCGTAAAAACAGAAATAATAATAGAGCCTACCAATATTTATTAAGAATATTTCAGCTGCAAGGAAAAAAAGTACAACTCAAGAGGGCTAAAGCTAGTGCTTCTAATACTTTAATGGGCATACAAATCACCTAGAGATCTTGTTGAAATGGGGATTCTGATTCAATAAGTCTGAGGTCTAAGGGAAAAAATGTGGAGAGGGGCTTTTTTGGGGAAGGGATGCCTGTGTACTTGGAAAGTGCAGTAGTAAATATTGCTTCAAGCACAGCTGGATCAAGTGTTTAAACTACATTTCCAATAATCTGTCACTTAGAGTTTTAGGCTCTCCTTACCTCTTTGTTGGCATCCCATGCTTCTAGAAGTTCCAGAGTTACAATTTATCAGCCTTGAAAAGCACAGAGAAGATAGAGCATCTTCCCCAATAGTTCCAGAAAAAGTACCTTCATTGGTTTGGCTTTGTTTGCTTCCATTTAGATCATGCTTCACTCCTGAGTCAATCACAGTCATCAGGTGAACACAATACCTCAAGCCAAAGATGCTGATCTTGGTTAGGCTCCAAACTCTCTAGCCCTGAGGCATTTAGTCATCCCTGGCCATCGCGACCCAGACTTTGGAAAAAACACGTCGGATCTTTGAAGCCCTAGCTTTGGCTCTAGTCTGCACAGTGAGATATTTTGCTTATTAAGTAGTTCCCATTAATGAAGTGTTTCTTGGGAGGTATCTAGAACTATCCTTTTTTTTCTAATTGCAAGTTTTAATTAAGTTTAAATTGGACAACGTGACTGTAAAATGGGAAATAAAGTAGCACAAATCAAAGAAAACCTACAGAGGAAATTAAACTAGGAAAATGCACATTGGGCAGGATCATGTGGGTGAGCTGGGATTAAATGGCTCATCTTTCGGAAGGACCTTGGCTCCTTGCTGTAAGTAAATGACCTTCTCCAGTGAACTAAATGATATCCTAATGGCCTAAAAGGCTTAATGCACCTCCCCAATTTCTTCCCCGCTGATTAGTAGGCCCCCTGAGTATAATGCACTTCTTTATATACACACAGTAAATGACTAGAAGATGAGAATGTAGAAAGAGTTATTAAACTTTAAACCAACATTAAGATTTATGTCATGAACTTTTGCTTTTCCGCAATGTGTTCTCTGACAGACTTGATTTTAAAGACTATGAAACACTCTCAGCTTATTGCTCAAAGGCCTTTCCAAAAATATAAATGATTGGATAATGACCTAGGTCACCAGAGCATGTTGGAAAGATCTCTGCTCAGATACAATTTCAGGGGGCTTAGCTAAGGAAAGCTCATTATAGGTACCAATGGTTAGATTTTTGTGCTTTTTCATTATGACCCGTAGCACCACATATCAGTCACTGTGAGTCAGAGGAAATTGCAAAAGCAAACACATTCACATTCACATTCACATTCACATTCACATTCATCTAGCAAGTGTATTTGTTTTCTGGACTTTTGGAGGACAGTTCCTGGGTGCTGAGTCAATCATGATGTGTGCTGATTCAGAGAGAATGACTGGTCCACTTGGCAAAGCCGGTTTTATGCTCTCCTTTGCCAATCACCCAGAAGAGTGTTTAGAAGTCATTGGCAACATTTACTTCCTTTGATGGATTCATTCAGCTCTGGCAAGAGAAAATGTTTCTGTGTTGCCTGTGGTTGTAGTGTGGAACTCTGAGGTGTGCAGATAATTCCAAATGGTCCTTTGAAAGTAGCTGACTTAATTGGGTTGGTTTTAGATGTTAAAATGAAGGCAAGAGTTACCTTGCCTTGGAGTTCAGTGAAAAGGGTAAAAATTTAATTATTCCTCTAAAAACAAATATTTATTAAGGGCCTACTATATGGTGGTCATGGTGCTTGCTACAGAGAATACTGTGCTAAGATAAAATTGGACATAATTTCTTTCCCAATGGAGCTTACTGTTTGGTGAGAGTCAGATTAAGAATTACACAAATAAATCTGTAATTTCTAATTGTGATAGTTCAATGAAGCAAATGATTTGGGCACTGGGGAGAAGATAAGAGAAACATAATATTGATGAAGGTGGGGTGGGAAAAACATGTATATTTGGAAAAGAATATATTTCTCATGTCCTAAAGAAACATTAATTAATCCCTCTTCAATTCCACGTTCAAGTGAAAAAAGGCCTCAGTCAATCAAGGTACTTTGGACATAGTTACTTAACATTTGTAGGATTGTATGAGCATTTTGAATTCTTATTTAATAATCACGGAAATTACCAAACTGGATTAAGAAGGTCAAGTAAGTTTTAAAAATTGAAATGAATACTTCCACTTACTAAAAAAAAAAAAAACCCAATCAATAATGAAATATGGTTTTCTGCATCTATTCTTGGGAATGTAATTTAAACATCTTTGATCTGTGGATAGAATTATTTTTGTGTATTTAGGAAGCACTAAATCTGTATTTAAAATTGGTTTAATAGCTTATACCTTTACATACTTAGCATTTATGTTCTATCAGCCTGTAATTTCTTATAATCATCATCATCAACACAACACCATTTATTTCATAAGAATTTATTGAACAATGTATTAGGTCAGAATACCACAGGCTGGGTGTCTTAAACAACAGAAATTTATTTACTCACGGTTTTGGAGGCTAGAAGCCCAAGATCAAGGTGCCATCAGGGTTGGTTTCTGGTGAGCTGAGTTATAGGCACCTGGCTTCTTGCTGTGTCCTCACATGGCCTCTATTCTGTGAACACACAGAGGGTGAGCTCTGATATCTATTCCTCTTCTTACAAGGACACCAGTCCTATCAGATCAGGACTTCATTTAACCTTAACCTTAACCTTAACCTAACCTTACCTCCTTAAATGCCCTATCACCAAATACGGTCACATTGGAAGTTAGTTTCAACATATGAATTTGGGGGAACATAATTCAGTCCATTATAAGCACTTACTATGGGGCAAACTCTATGATAGGCACTAACATGAAGTGCTGAACGAGACAGTCATTCTCTCTCCCCTCATAGAGCTTCCAGTCTAGCTAGGTGGGAACACAGTAAACAGATAACTGCATAAATAAATATTTGTATCCTAGTGAGTACATCTTGGGGAAAGGACAGATGATATGCAAAGCCCAAAAGTAGCGCTTGTCCAGAAGCTTTGGGGTTAATATCAAGGTTAGCAAGAATTATGCTATAAATAAGTTCCTAATTTGAAGTTTTGGAGCAGATTATATATATGTAGTGAACAAAGAAAGATAATGAGCTGCAAAATTGGAACTACAGGGTGTTTTTTTTTTTTCTTAGAATAGCACTGTATGTCCATCCTGCATTTGGAAGTGCCTCATCTAATATAAAAATTCATGAGTGAAGCGGTTCAGTTTATAATTTTTTTTTATTTGGTACAAAGAAATAGTGCTTTCTTCCTAATTATTTCAAGCCAGTCATTGTTATCAAAATCCAGTCTTTGTCATGAGGGACAACATGAAAGGAAGGAGCCTAGGCATTTTAGACTGTTCAACAATCAGGATATTTTCTTCTTCCCAAAACATCTCCAAACTACTAGTGGTCCCCACATGCCAGCACCATAGTGTTTTATTATTAGTTTTTTCCTCTCAGATACCTTCCCTAACTCTTGATTTGGTGTACTTTGACTAAGTTCATAATCACAAACTGGAGTTGGACTTTGTACATATTCACAAGCTCAACTAGGCTCACAAATTTCATCTGTGTTGCTCAGCTGGCCCTGCCTTCCTGGAGGAACCCCAGAGCCAGGACCCAGAAGCACTAATAAGACAGTTCTGCTGTTGTGCTTAGAAGTCCCTTGGAAAACATCACAGCTGCAATTCCTCCAAATTTGAAATGTATGGTTAGGACAGTATAACTCACTGATGCAAATCTCCTGGTTGGCTCTTGATGATCAAAACAACAAGGACTGAGGTCTCTCCATCCTCATTTCCCCCTCTCATTTACCACTATCCTAGATGTAATTTTGAACCAAAGAAAAACTAGGGAGGATGGTCTCAACTGAAATCAAATAATAAAAGAACCAGAAGAGAGACAGGTGGGGAGGAAAAGAGGCGACTCCCTGAAGAAAGCTTTCAAAAGGGATGCATCTGTGCTCTGATTGCCCAGCTCATTAGGGCTCCACCTCTGTGTTGAATCCAACGCCCCACCTGTATCCTGTTTCCTCGTCACTTCACTGTCTCTTCATTACTAGGCTGACACCTGTAAGCATCATTCTGATTTATTTTACATGGCATACATTTCCATGTCTTATAAACCTTGACTAGTTAATTTTCTCATAAATGATTTAAAATACAGAAGAATGGACACTAGTACAAGATGGCAAAACCCAGCTTTATCAGATCTTAATATCATGCCAGATCTTCATCAGACTATTTAAGTACAGATGTTAAATATTTCAGATGCAAAGAGGAGCTTCCTGTACACCCCTTGTCTCTCTTTTTCCTCCATATCCATAGCAGGAGTACTCACTACTGGGGGACCAGTGTTTATCACCGACATTATTATACTTTTGCCACAGATTTAGATAGCCATAAATATTATAGAATATTGCTTTGTAGATTTAAAAACTTTATATAAATGGTATCATACCTTATATATCCTTCTGAACTGGCTTTTACTCTCTCAGTATTATACTGTGAAATTAACACATTCTGATATATGCAGTTCCAATTTGTTCTTTTTTTTTCTTT
Organism: Globicephala melas; assembly: GCF_963455315.2. Classification (NCBI taxonomy): domain Eukaryota; kingdom Metazoa; phylum Chordata; class Mammalia; order Artiodactyla; family Delphinidae; genus Globicephala; species Globicephala melas. The sequence continues at coordinate 130,664,343 of NC_083316.1, forward strand.
AACTGCTGTAGAACATTAAGTGAATATACTTCAAAACATTTTTCAATTTTCCTCTTGAGAAAAATTTAGGTTGTTTCAATTCTTTTTTTTTTTTTTTTTTTTGCTATAATGAACTTCAATTACAACCTTGTACCTTTCTCCTCCCAAACATATGCAAGTGTTTCCCTTGAGTGTATATCTAGTGTCCAGGCTACCACAGCAAATTACTAAAAACTGGGTGGCTTAGAACAACAGATTTTTTCCTCTTACATTTATGCAGGGCAGAAGCCCCATATCAAGGTGTCAGTCACTTCCTCCAGAAGCTCTAGGGGAGATTTCGTTTCTTGCCTGTCCCATCTTCTGTTGACTGTTGGCACTCAGCCTGGGGATGCTTACTCCAATCTCTGCCTCTGTCCTTACGTGGCCATCTCCTCTGTGTCTCTCCTCTTCTGTCTGTGCCTCCTCTTCTTTTTTTTGAGAATTTAAAAAATTTTAATACTGTTCAAGTCAGTGTGCGTGATTCATTTCAGCTCCTTCCCTGCCAAACCTGGGGGCAGGGATTGCTTCAGCTTCTCTGCCTTCTCTTTGTCTGTGATGACCGAGGTGTAAAGGTATCTGCTGCATCAAACTTTAAACTTCATATTATCCTTATTTTTCTTTATCTTGACCGACTTGGCGTCCTTTCGCCTGGCTGTGAGCAGAAAGTCCTTGATTTCCTCAATTTTGCGAGGCATGGTGACAAGGCGCGGAGAGCGCGGCTGGAACTTTCCATCCAGGCCCGGGGTCCCCAGATATCGCCCGGCCGTGGATTACCACGGATTACCTCCCACTCCCCACATAGGGCCTGAGAGACCTGTGCCTTGTCTTCTTATAAGGACACTTGTCATTGGATTTTGGATCCATCTAGATAATCCAAGATCTCATTTTGAGATCCTTAACTTCACATGCAAAGACCCTTTTCCCAAATAAAGTCACATTCACAGATTCCAGGTAGACAAGTCTTTTGGGGGCCATCATTCCCAACCTCAGCACTGCTGAAATTTTGAACCAGATAATTCTTTGGGCATAAGGATAATCTGTGCTTTGTAGGAAGTTTAACAGTATCTCTAGCCTCTATGCGCTACATTGCAGTAGTAGCCCCTCCCTCCTCCCTTGCCTTTGCAACCCCAGATGTGACAGCTAAAAATGTCTCCAGACATTGCCAAATACCCCCTGGATAGGTGAACTACTCCTCTCCTTGTTGAGAAACACAGATTTAGGGGAAAGTTGCTGACTTACAGGATATGAGCTTTTAAAAACTTTACTAGATATTGTCAGTAGTTGTCCAAAGTCATTGCACCAATTTAAACTCTTAGCAGCAGTATATGACAGTTCCCATAGCTCTGCAACATTACTTGTACTTGGTAGTGTCAGACTTTTTCTTCTGTCAATTTCATGCTATCTCATTGTTGTTTTAATTTACATCTTCCTCATTTCCAGTGTGGCTGAGCATCTTTTTATTCATCTATTTTTTATTTGGGTTTCTTGGTCAATGAATTGCTTCTTCATACTTTTTTTTCTGTTATCATTTTCTTTTTGAGTTAAAGGAGCTCTTTATATATTCAGGAGACTAGTCCTTTTTCAGTTATGTCCAATGCTAATGGTTTCTCATTTGTACATTATCTTTTGTTTATAGTATCTTTTTTTGGTGACAAACTTCTAAATTATAGCATTATCAATTCCTTTTTATGGTTTGCACTCTTAGGGTCTCTTAATGTCTCTTTGAAGTGTAAGGAGGCAGTCATGCTGCTTGAGGAAGACTGTAAAGACTAATCATATCCGAAAAAATTTAGTACTGTGGGAGGTGTCATCACATGTTGGAAAGACACAGAACAGTGTGCAGACTGCAGTCCCAGCATGCCCTAGCCGCAACTCCAAAACTGTGTTTTGGAGAAATAACTCACCTGCTTTATCTTTCCAAGCACTTGTCTAAAGGGGAAGGAGATTTGAGTCTCTGCATGACCCTAGTCTATTTAAAAATTTTACACACTTGTGAGTTCTCTAAGAGATGCAACTTACATCTCAGCTGTAGGAATCATCTTAACAGTCTTCTAGACTATTGGTAAAATTACCTGGACTGTAACAAAGGGAAACACACAAAATGGGAAACATATACAGATTATACAAATGAACGATGAAATGTCAGCCTAAAGTGCACACTTTCTCTTTTACTTTCATGTATCTTGAGACAAAGGCTGAGAGTGAACCCAATTGATACCTTTTGTGATATCAAAAATATGTCAGATATAATGCACGTACATACTTTTTAGCACAAATATTTAAATTGTATTTTTTTCCCCTTATAATTAATTCTTACAATCACCAGTCCATGTTAACCTAGTGATAACCACTTGGGGGTGCTTCTGAAGAGTCTATATACCCTATCTTCAGGGACACTTCACTAAACTTGATTTCCATTTAATCGATACTGTGATTTTTCTTTTTAGCTAGATCTTGCCATGCATGATGTTGTCTTTGACCAACTTAGGAATCACCCCAGATCCTCACAAATATTACAAATACCTGAAAATGAATCTTGGACTTCTTTCACAGTTAAAAATCGTTCTTGTTCGGTAAATTCAGTTTAATATTTTCACTTACTACTCACAAAAGTTTCATTTTGTAGCCACCCCCACAAAAAAAAAAAAGGCTTTCACTCACCTTAGTCATAACTGTACTCATTATAGGCATTACTTTATATTCATTATAATATTATTTTAAGCTAATAATACTGTAACTATTAAAATTCAATGACTCTTAAACTGTTAAACATTTAGCTTATGTACTGGTTAAAGTGGGGAACTTTCATTTGCACAATCGTGGATGTGAACCGAGAGCCTCAGTTTTCTCATCGTCAGGAGTGCCATATGCCAATTTCTCTCTAGTTAGTTTGGGAGTTTGCCTTCATATCACATGAAACAGAGGTGACACTTCTGGCCTACTGCGTGACAGATGAACTTTCTGGAGATCATGGCACCTAATAGATCATTTAATGTGAGCAGCTCTGACACATGACCAAACTCCTTAAGCATTAGAGAAACTTCATGCAAGTCAATGCCATGTTGAAGTCTCCTGTCATTTCCAATGAGTGTCCACAACTGCCATTAGCAGCTTCGAGAATTGTTGCCAGTGATGCTGAGGAGAGAGGGTCAAGCCACTTTGCTGTAGAGTGGTCCAAATGTGTCTCAGGGGAAGACAATGATACCTAAGAGGAGAAATGAAGGGATGCCAAAAGAGCATTTTTCTTTCCTCTTGATCTTACAGTACAATTGTTAAACTTGTGTTCATACAATTGGCGATTCTAACTAGCAAATAAAATAAAATAAAATAGGATAGCTTACTGGTATTTGAAAAAAAGTACATTCAGTAAAACATTATTGAGTGAACGAACAGCAAGATGACTAGCAAATCATTGGTATGACTATGTATAGTAATAGACATCTTACTTATTGATTGTCATTTATTTATTTAAATTTTTATGTTATATTGGACTTTAGTTGATTAGCAATGTTGTGTTAGTTTCAGGTGTACAGCAGAGTGATTCAGGTGTACATATACCTATATCTATTCTCCTTCAAATTCTTTTCCCATTTGGGTTATTACAGAATAATGGGAGGGCGGAATCAAGATGGCATACTAGGAGGACGTGGAATTCGCGTCTCCTCACAACTAGGGCACGTATCAGCCACCGGTGGGGGACCATGAATACATAAGGAGAGGGGAAGAACCCCCAGCAACAGGGAAGGACGTGGGGTCTGGGGGGAGTGAAGGGTGGGGAGAAGTGGAGTTGGGACGGGACCTGCACCCCTGAGGGGTGGCTGGGGGAGGGGAGGAGTTCCTACACCCAGTGGGACTCAGCCATGGTTAGGGGTCCAGCGCCACAGGGGAGACTCTGGGGGAGGTGGTGGGGGAGGGGCACAAAGGAACGGAAGGGAATGCGGCCAGTACTTTCCCTGTCCACTTAGGCACCGGGGAGCCTGTTGGGCTCCCGGGCCTAATCCTCTGCCCTCCGAGCCTCCCTCCTGCAGTGCAGAACCCAAGCCCCGCCCCTACACCCCCACCCAGGGCCCTACCTCTACACTCGGAGACCCCCTCCAATGTGCTGGGCCTAAACCCCACCCACACACCCTCATTCAGAGCCCTACCTCCAAACTCCGGAACTCCACACTCCACAGGCCCTCCTTCTGACATGCTGCCTATCCCCTTCCATGCAGGTCCCAAGCAGAGGCCCTGCCCCACGCTTGAACGTCACCCTGCCTAGGCCCCGCCCCCAGGGTCTTTTCCACCTATGTGGGTCCTGAGCCTAGGCCCTCACCTGCCTAAGACCTGCCCCACCCTAAACCCTGCCCCTGCCTAAGTTCCGTCCCTGCCTAAACTCCGCCCCCATAACCAAGGCTTTTTTTCTTTTCTTTTTTCCTCTTTTAGATTGGGGTTCTGATTTACCTTGTTGATTCATTGTTGTTCATTCTTTTATATTTTTATTTTTCCTAATAAATCTTTTATTTTTCTAATTTTATTTTATTCTTTATACTTTGTTATTGTTCTCTCCTTCTGGCTTGTCCCCCCCACCCCACTTTTTTTTTTTTCTGTTGTAGTTTTATTTTATCTTGTTGCAGTTGTTTCAATTATACTTTTATTTTTCCTAATATATTTTTTATCTTTCTAATTTTATTTTGTTTTTTATTATTTGATATTGTACTGCTCCTTTTTTTCTTTCTTTCTTTTATTTTTATTTATTTATTTTTTTACCACACCACGAAGCTTGCGGGATCTTGGTTACCAGGCCAGAGGCCAGGCCCAGCTTCTGTGGTGGGAGCTCCAAATTCAAACCACTGGACTAACAGAGAACCTCAGACTCCAGGGCATATCAATCAGAGCGAGGCCTCCCGGAGGTCTTCATCTCAGCACCAAGACCCAGCTCTATCCAACTGCCTGCAAACTCCAGTAATGGACGTCTCAGGCCAAACAACCAGTAAGACAGGAATACAGCACCATCTATCAGAAAAAAAAAAAAAAAAAAAAGAAATGAAAAAAATATGTTAGAGACAAAGGAGCATGGTAAAAACCTACAAGACCAAATAAATGAAGACGAAACAGGCAACCTACCTGAAAAGGAATTCAGAATAGTGATAGTAAAGATGACCCAAAAGCTCAGAAACAGAATGGAGAAAATGCAAGAAACATTTAACAAGGATCTAGAAGAACTAAAGAGCAAATAAACAGTGATGAACAACACAATTACTGAAATTAAAAATACTCTCAAAGGAATCAGTAGCAGAAAAACTGAGACAGAAGAACGGATAAGTGAGCTGGAAGATAAAATGGTGGAAATAACTGCCAGGGAGCAGAATACGGAAAAAAGAATGAAAAGAATTGAGGACAGTCTCAGAGACCTCTGGGACAACATTAAACGCACCAACATTCAAATTATAGGGGTTCCAGAAGAAGAAGAAAAAAAGAAAGGGTCTGAGAAAATATTTGAAGAGATTATGGTCGAAAACTTCCCTAACGTGGGAAAGGAAATAGTCAAGCCCAGGAAGCACAGAGAGTACCATACAGGATAACCCCAAAGAGAAACATGCCGAGACACATATTAATCGAACTGTCAAAAATTAAATACAAAGAAAAAATATTAAAAGCAGCAAGGGAAAAACAACACATAACATACAAAAAAATCCCCAAAAGGTTAAGACCTGATTTTTCATAGAAACTCTGCAAGCCAAAACATATTTAAGGTGATGAAAAGGAAAAACCTACAACCAAGATTACTCTACCCAGCAAGGATCTCATTCAGATTCGAAGGAGAAATTAAAACCTTTACAGATAAACAAAAGTTAAGAGAATTCAGCACCACCAAACAAGCTTTACGATAAATGCTAAAGGAACTTGTCTAGGCAGGAAACACAAAAGAAGGAAAAGACCTACAAAAACAAACCCAAAGCAATTAAGAAAATGGTAATAGGAACATACATCTCAATAATTACCTTAAATTTAAATGGATTAAATGCTCCCACCAAAAGACATAGACTGGCTGAATGGTTACAAAAACAAGACCTGTACATAGGCTGTCTACAAGAGACCCACTTCAGACCTAGGGACACATACAGACTGAAAGTGAGGGGATGGTAAAAGTTATTCCATGCAAATGGAAATCAGAAGAAAGCTGGAGTAGCAATTCTCATATCAGACAAAATAGACTTTAAAATAAACACTATTACAAGAGACAAAGAAGGACACTGCATAATGATCAAGGGATCAATCCAAGAAGAAAATATAACAATTGTAAATATTTATGCACCCAAAATAGGAGCACCTCAAATACATATGGCAAATGCTAACAGCCATAAAAGGGGAAATCGACAGTAACACAATCATAGTAGGGGACTTTAACACCCCAATTTCACCAATGGACAGATTAACCAAAATGAAAATAAATAAGGAAACATAAGCTTCAAATGATACATTAAACAAGATGGACTTAATTGATATTTATAGGACATTCCATCCAAAAACAACAGAAAACATTTTCTTCTCAAATGCTCATGGAACATTCTCCAGGATAGACTATATCTTGGGTCACAGATCAAGCCTTGGTACATATAAGGTAATTGAAATAGTATCAAGTATCTTTTCTGACCACAACACTGTGAGACTAGATATCAATTACAGGAAAAAACTGTAAAAAATACAAACACATGGAGGCTAAACAATACGTTACTACATAACCAAGAGATCACTGAAGAAATCAAAGAGGAAATCAAAAACTACCGAGAAACAAATGACAATGAAAACACGACCCGAAACCTATGGGGTGCAGCAAAAGCAGTTCTAAGAGGGAAGTTTAGAGCAATACAATCCTACCTCAGGAAAGAAGAAACATCTCAAATAAACAACCTAACCTTACATCTAAAGCAATCAGAGAAAGGAGAACAAAATAAACCCAAAGATAGCAGAAGGAAAGAAATCATAAAGATCAGATCAGAAATAAATGAAAAAGAAATGAAGGAAACTATAGAAAAGATCAGTAAAACTAAAAACTTGTTCTTTGAGATGAAAAACAAAATAGATAAACCATTAGCCAGACTCATCAAGAAAAAAAGGGAGAAGACTCAACAGAATTAGAAATGAAAAAGGAGAAGTAACAACTGACACTGCAGAAATACAAAGGATCATGAGTGATTACTACAAGCAACTATATACCAATAAAATGGACATCCTGGAAGAAATGGACAAATTCTTAGAAAAGCACTACCTTCCAAGACAGAACCAGGAAGAAATAGAGAACATAAACATACAAACCAAAACACTGAAATTGAAACTGTGATTAAAAATCTTCCAACAAACAAAAGCCCAGGACCAGACGGCTTCACAGGGGAATTCTATCAAACATTTAGAGAAGAGGTAACACCTATCCTTCTCAAACTCTTCCAAAATATAGCAGAGGGAGGAACACTCACAAACTCATTCTACGGGGCCACCATCACCCTGGTTCCAAAACCAGACAAAGATGTCACAAAAAAGAAAACTACAGGCCAATATCTCTGATGATCATAGATGCAAAAATCCTCAACAAAATACTAGCAAACAGAATCCAACAGCACATTAAAAGGATCATACACCATGGTCAAGTGGGGTTTATCCTAGGAATGCAAGAATTCTTCAGTATACGCAAATCAATCAATGTGATACACCATATTAACAAATTGAAGGATAAAAACTATGTGGTAATCTCAACAGATGCAGGAAAAGCTTTTGACAAAATTCAACACCCATTTATGATAAAAACTCTCCAGAAAGTGGGCATAGAGGGAACCTACCCCAACATAATAAAGGCCATATATCATTCTCAGTGGTGAAAAACTGAAACCATTTCCGCTAAGATCAGGAACAAGACAAGTTTGCCCACTCTCACCACTATTATTCAATATAGTTTTGGAAGTTTAGCCACAGCCATCAGAAGGAAAAGAAGTAAAATGAATCCAAATCGGAAAAGAAGTAAAACTGTCACTGTTTGCAGATAACATGATACTATACATAGAGAATCCTAAAGTTGCTACCAGAAACCTGGTAGAGCTAACCGATGAATTTGGTAAAGTAGCAGGATACAAAATTAATGCACAGAAATCTCTTGCATTTCTATACACTAATGATGAAAAATCTGAAAGAGAAATTAAGGAAACACTCCCATTTACCATTGCAACAACAAAAATAAAATATCTAGGAATAAACCTACCTAAGGAGACAAAAGACCTATATGCAGAAAACTGTAAGACACTGATGAAAGAAATTAAAGATGATACAAACACATGGAGAGATATACCTTGTTCTTGGATTGAAAGAATCAACATTGTGAAAATGACTCTACTACCCAAAGCAATCTACAGATCAATGCAATCCCTATCAAACTATCAGTGGCATTTTTCAGAGAACTAGAACAAAGAATTGCACAATTTTTATGGGAACACAAAGACCCCGAATAGCCAAAGTAATCTTGAGAAAGAAAAACAGAGCTGGAGGAATCAGGCTCCCAGACTTCAGACTATACTACAAAGCTACAGTAATCAAGACAGTATTTTACTGGCACAAAAACAGAAATATAGATCAATGGAACAGGATAGAAAGCCCAGAGATAAACCCATGCATATATGGTCACCTTATCTTTGATAAAGGAGTCAAGAATATACAGTGGAGAAAACACAGCTTCTTCAATAAGTCGTGCTGGGAAAACTGGACAGCTACATGGAAAAGAATGAAATTAGAACACTCCCTATCACCAAACACAAAAATACACTCAAAATGGATTAAAGACCTAAATGTAAGGCCAGACACTACAAAACCCTTAGAGGAAAACATAGGCAGATGCTGTATGACATAAATCACAGCAAGATCCTTTTTGACTTACCTCCTAGAGAAGTGGAAATCAAAGCAAAAATAAACAAATGGGACCTAATGAAACTTCAAAGCTTTTGCACAGCAAAGGAAACCATAAACAAGACGAAAAGGCAACCCTCAGAATGGGACAAAATATTTGCAAATGAAGCAACTGGCAAAGGATTAATCTCCAAAATATACAAGCAGCTCATGCAGCTCAATATCAAAAAAACAAACAACCCAATCCAAAAATGGGCAGAAGACCTAAATAGACATTTCTCCAAAGAAGATATACAGATTGCCGACAAACACATGAAAGGTTGCTCAACATCACTAATCATTAGAGAAATGCAAATCAAAACTACAATGAGGTATCACCTCACACCAGTCAGAATGGCCATCATCAAAAAATCTACAAACAATAAATGCTGGAGAGGGTATGGAGAAAAGGGAACCTTCTTGCACTGTTGGTGGGAGTGTAAATTGTTACAGCCCCTATGGAGAACAGTATGGAGGTTCCTTAAAAAACTAAAAATAGAACTACCATATGACCCACCAATCCCACTGCTGGGCATATACCCTGAGAAAAACATAATTCAAAAAGAGTGATGTACCACAATGTTCACTGCATCTCTATTTACAATAACCAGGACATGGAATCAATCTAAGTGTCCCTCGACAGATGAATGGATAAAGAAGATGTGGCACATATATACAATGGAATATTACTCAGCCATAAAAAAACCCGAAATTGAGTTATTTGTGGTGAGGTGGATGGACCTAGAGACTGTCATATAGAGTGAAGTAAGTCAGAAAGCAAAAAACAAATACCGTATGCTAACACATATATATGGAATCTAAAAATAAACTGGTTCTGATGAACCTAGGGGCAGGACTGGAATAAAGACACAGATGTAGAGAATGGACTTGAGGACACAGGGAGGGGGAAGGGTAAGCTGGGACGAAGTGAGAGAGTAACATTGACATATATACAGTTCCAAATGTAAAATAGCTAGCTAGTGGGAAGCAGCTGCATAGCACAGGGAGATCAGCTCCGTGCTTTGCTACCACCTAGAAGGGTGGGATAAGGAGGGTGGGATGGAGAGGCAAGAGGGAGGGGATATGGGGATCTATGTATACATATAGCTGATTCACCTTGTTATACAGCAGAATCTAATACAACATTGTAAAGCAATTATACTCCAATAAAGATGTTTAAAAAAAGAATATTGAGCAGAATTCCCTGTGCTATACAGTAGGTCCTTGTTGTTTATCTATTTTAAACATGTAGTGTGTACATGTCAATCCCAAACTCCCAATCTGTCTCTCCCCTGCACCTTTCCTCTTTGGTAACCATAAGTTTTTTTTCTAAGTCTGTGAGTCTGTTTCTGTTTTGTAAGTAAGTTCATTTGCATCATTTTTTTAAAAAATTCCACATACAATTGTCATTTATTTACCCATTTAACAAATAGTTATTGAGTGCCGACATTGTGCCTAATCCTGAGCTAGGCACTAGGGATTCAGTGATGAGCACAGATACTGTCCTGCTTTCATTGGACAATCAAATGGGGAAGAGAACTATTTTTTTTGTTTTGTTTTATTTTGTTTTTGTTTCTTGTGGTACGCAGGCCTCTCACTGTTGTGGCCTCTCCCGTTGCGGAGCACAGGCTCCGGACGCGCAGGCTCAGCGGCCATGGCTCACGGGCCCAGCCGCTCCGCGGCATGTGGGATCTTCCCGGACCGGGGCACGAACCCGTGTCCCCTGCATCAGCAGGCGGACTCTCAACCACTGCGCCACCAGGGAAGCCCGGAAGAGAACTATTGATTAAATAATCTCACAGAGAAATTTAAAACTGCAACTATTTTTTTTATCATTGTTTTTTAAGATTTTTTTTTTGATGTGGACTAATTTTAAAGTCTTTATTGAATTTGTTACCATCCTGCTTCTTTTTTGTGGGGTTTTTTTGTTTTGTTTTTTTTTGGCTGCGAGGCATGTGGGATCTTAGCTCCCTGATCAGGGATCGAACCCGCACCTGCTTCATTGGAAGGCAAAGTCTTAACCACTGGATCACCAGGGAAGTCCCCCAAACTGCAATTATGTTAAGTGTTACAAAAGAGAGAGGCATGGTGTTTTAAGGATTGAGCAAGGGACGTCAGGGAAGGCTGCCCTGAGGAGGTGTGATAGTTAAGTTTTGAGTCAAATACAGCAAGAGAGAAATGGAAGAAATATTCCTGGAAGAGAGCAGTGTGTGCCAAGGTCCTGTGAGGTGCGAGAGGTGGGTACATCTCATTCTGGGAGAAAAGCAGTGTGTTCTGTTCCCCTGTGAAGCTGGAGAGAGATACGGGGCTAGGCTTGGAAGAGCCTTCTGTGCCATATTCCAGGGATTTGTTTTTACACCTAGAAAAACAGGAAGCCATTACAGAATTTGAGCAGAAGGATGACTTGATCAGATTTGAGTTCCAAAAAGATAATTCTGCCATATGAGGAATGGGGGTTGGAAGGGGTCAAAGCTAGCTAACTAGTAAGGGTAGACTAGTTAGGATGGTCTTCCAGTAGTTCAGATGAGCTAAAGGTCTCTTGAATGACAGTAGTTGGGGAGAGGGATGGAGATGGTAAGACGTAGATGAATTCATGTGATAATTAGAAGGTAAAAGGACTTGGTACTAGATTGAAAATGGAGGTAAAGAAAAAGGAAATGTTAAGGATGACCAACACCCAAGTTTCTAGTAACTGAATGGCTGATGATGCCATTCACTGAACCTGAGAACGCTGGCAAAGGACCATATTCAGGGAGGAAGGTCATGAGTTTGTTTTGGGTCTGGAGTTTTCTCTTGAACACTTGAATATTTGGATCTAGCATTGAGAAGAGAAGTGTAGGTTATAGATACAAAATATGAAATTGGGAGTCATCTGTGCACAAATGGGTGGTAATGTAAAGTAAATTACTGTGGTAGACAGAATAACGGCCTCTCCAAGATGTCCATGTCATAATCTGCAGAGCCTGTGAATACGTTATCTTACATGGCAAAGGGAAATTAAGATAGCATGTGGAATTAAGGTTGTTATTCAGCTGACTGTGCAATAGAGATTATCCTGGATTATCTAGGTGGACCCAGTGTAATCACAAGGGTCCTTAAATGTGGGAGACAGCAGTAGAAGAGTCAGTTTCAGAGGGATGTGACGTGAGAAAGCCTTGTCCTGTCATTGCTGGCTTTTTTTTGTGTGTTTTGTTTTGTGGTTTGTTAATAACATTTTATTTTTAAATTATCATTTGTTATATTTACTAGTTTGCCAAACTACTTTATTTATTTATTTATTTTTGGCATTTTATTTATTTTAATATCTTTATTGAAGTATAATTGCTTTACGATGGTGTGTTAGTTTCTGCTTTATAACAAAGTGAATCAGCTTATAATGGAAGGAGCCTCTAGTCAAGGAATAGGGGCAGCCCTAGAAGCTGGAAAAGACCAGAAATAGATTTTCCCCTAGTGTCTTCAGAAAGGAACATAGCTCTGATTAGACTTGGATTTTAGTACAGTGAGACCCATTTTGGAATTCTGATCTCCAGAACTGTAAGATGATAAAACGGTGCTGTTTGAAGCCACCAAGTTTGGGGTAATTACAGCAGCGATAGGAAACTAACCCAGTTACCTTGAGAAAAGTTAAAGAGAGAGAGGGCCTAACACTGAATCATGGAACTCTATTACATAATGGTGCTATAAAGAAGAGAAACTTACTAATGAGACAGGGAAGAAAGAGAAGAAGAAAACCAGGAGAATTTAGGGTTCTGGAAGCAAGAGGAGAGAATCTTTCATAAAGAGGTCAAGCAGGATGAGAAGTGTACGCTGGATTTGGTGGTAGGAGCTCATGGATGACTACAGTGACAACCGTTTTGTTGGAATGAAGGGAGCTGGGTCCAGATTGGGGTTGGATGTGGTGTTAGTGCGAGGTGAAGAGGCAAAAGTAAAGACTATGTGCAATGCTTCTAAGACATTTACTTGTACAGTGGAAGGAAAAATTACAAAAATGTTACCTTGGAATACTAATAATATTTCTGAAGCTTGGCATTGTTGACATTTTGGATCAGGTAATTCTTTGTCGTGGGGGACTATCTTGTGTATTATGGAATGTTTAGCCGTTTCTCTGGTCTCTGTCCACTAGATGCCAGTTGCAGTCTCTTCCCTCAGTTGTGACAACTAAAAAGTCTGTAGCCATTGTTAAATGTCCCCTAGGGATGAGTGACAAAATGCCCCTAAATGAGAACCACTGTTTTGTATAGAAAATAAAGAATCCCCTGAGTTTGATTTTGTCCAAGTACATCAGACTTATTTTTTTCTGAAGGGTAAAAGGGCATCAAATGAGTGCAACATTATTTGATTGGCTCCTTCAAAGCTCACGCTCTAGATACACTTGATATTTAGGTACATGCTCTGAGTTGATAGAAATTGAATTTGTATAAATGGTATTCTTGTGCATGCTCTCATGTAAGAATCCGAAAAGATAAGCCTAGGATGGACTCCAGTTATATTCAAAGTTTGTTCTAATTCTGTCTTTGCCATTTAATCTAGATTGGTGGCCGGATGATAATGGAACAGCGTGGTTCCAAGCAACTGCCCTTACCCCAGTATCATCTGCCTATAAGGATTCTAATAGCATTAGCTGAAATCTCAAAGCAGGTGCTCATCAAATCATGCTGAAATCTTTCACACTGTTAAAAAAAAAAAAAAAAGAGTGTCTGCATTCTAACGTAGTTGATGTGGCTTTTCAGAAATTTAATGGGAAATGCAGTCCAAACCTTGTTTCTGAGCTTTGAAGAAAAGGATTGCTTTTTTAGATTGGATGCATATGTTGAGTCTCAGACGTATGAAGACTCTACTTCTCTTGCCACCATTCACAAGATCCTTCCTGTTGGATTGGCTCTTTGGGTGTGCCTAAGATGTCCCCCACCTATGTATTCATCCCTTCTTCCTCCCTAACTCCTGGCAATGCTTGATCTTTTTACTATTTCCATAGATTTGCCTTTTCAGAATGTCATGTAGTTGTGATCATACAGTATGTAGCCTTTTCAGATTGTCTTCTTTCACTTCGTAATGTGCATTAACATTCCTCCATGTCTTTTTGTGGCTTGCTAGCTCATTTCTTTTTAGCACTGAATATTCCATTGTCTGGATGTACCACAGCTTATTTATCCAGACACCTACTGAAGAATATGTTGGTTGCTTCCAAGTTTTAGCAATTCTGAATAAAGCTGCTGTAAACATCATGTGCAGGTTTTTGTGTAGACATAAGTTTTTAACTCGTTTTGGTAAATACCAAGAAACATAATTGCTGGACCATATGGTAAGAGTGTGTTTAGTTTTGCCAGAAACTGTTGAACTGTCTTTCAAAATGGCTGTACCATTCTGTGTTCCCACCAGCAATGAGAGTTCTTATTGCTCCACATCCTAGCCAGCATTTGGTGGTGTCAGTGTTTTGGATTTGGGCCATTCTAATAGATGTATAGTGGTATCTCATGTTCTAATTTTCAATTCTTTAATGATATGTGATGCTCTCCATCTTTTTATATGCCTATTTACCATCTGTATATCTTCTTTGATGAGGTGTCTGTTCAGATCTTTGACCCATTTTAAAATCAGGTTGTTCATTTCCTTATTGTTGAGTTTTAAGTGTTCTTTGTATACTTTGGTTAATAGCCTTTTATCAGAAATGGCTTTTGCAAATATTTCCTCCCAGTCTGGCTTGTCTTCACATCCTTTTGAGTGTTTTAACTTAAAAAAAGTAAGTTCTTGATCATTTGAAAGCCTATTAAGCAGTATAAGGAGAAATGTAATCCACAGCTTTTTAGGATATTAATATTGAATTTAGCAGAAATGTTAGGGGGTATGGACTTACTTAAGCCCTTTGCCATCTTTCTGGGTCATTTAAATACTTTTCCCATAGCAGCATGAAGTGGTTTTCCTCCAGCTGCAAAAGAGTTGCAGTGTGAGACCACGAATTTAGTTTGAAAATACCAAATTTGTGAGACCTGAGGAGATTTAATCCTTGGCAAAATGTGCTCAACTTCTCACTTAAGAAAAAGAATTAAAACAAACCAGAGGTGTTCACGCTTATATCTGGTGGCTTTAGAAGTTTCCCTATGGGAGAAAGTTACGCTTTAATGAAGAATTAGTTTAAGCAGGGTGGATTAAGTTGCTAAAATTCATCTCCATAGTAATTTAGCAAGGGAAAAATTAAGATGTTGGCCACAGTTTCTGTAAATTTGGTCAGAGCTGAAGATCCATGTGAATAACTTTGGGAAGGTGATACTCATTCCAGTTGATCATTTAGCTATTAAATACCAATCTTGCACATAGTGGGTCCTCTACTCAAAAGTGCTTTTGCTTATGAGTTACATGTCAGTGTAAATGAGCCAATCTCATAATTCCTTTCACGTGTTCAATGACTGTATATTGTCCTGCATTCATTTTACTGTGCCTCCTATGTTCTAAGAACTGTTGAAGTTTTGAGGGGAGCACAAGTTTACATAATGTGATTTCTGGCATTAAGGAGTTTTACTGATGACTAGAAGAAAGACAAATGTATGGAACTTTCTGTGATCTGAAAGGTAGTCCATCTTTCCTGAATGATATAAAAGAAAAAAATTCCAGTTTTTTTTTTTAACCACTTCCTAATGTACAATTTGACTTCTATACAGTGTCATTTAACTTGGAGGAACAGTGAAACTGTGATGGTTAATTTTCCGTGTCAACTTGACTGGGTCATAGGATTCCCAGATAGTTGATTAAACATTATTTCTGGTGTGTCTGTGAGGGTGTTTCTGGATGAGATTAGCTTTTCAGTCAACAGACTGTGTAAAGCAGATTGCCTTCCCCATTACAGGTGGACCTTGTCTAGTTCGTTGAGGGCTGAAAAGAACAAAAACGGGGAGGAAGGGAGAATTTGCTCTCTCTTCCTGACTACATAAGCTGGAACGTTGGTCTTCTCTTACCCTTGAACTGGAAATTACACCATCAGCATTTCTGGTTCTCAGGCCTTTGGACTCAGACTGGAAAAAAAATTATATATATAATATATAAAGTTATATGTATTATACAGTTATAATATAATATTGTATATTATGTATAATATTTTATATATAATAAAATTATATATGTGTGTGTGTGTGTGTGTATATATATATCTCCTATTGGTTTTGTTCCTATGGAAAACCTGACTGATACTGGAACAAAAGTGCTTAAATTTAAAGGGTAATTTATTTTTTAAAAGGCATTCAAGAAAAAAGAGAGAGAAAAAAACCTTTGTATTCATACAGTTTCAAGTTGTTGGCTAAAATGACAGGTATTTCCCTGTTTCTCACCCCCCAAACTGTATCATTTCATCTGAGGATTTAAAATTGGGCAACCAAAGATCACTTGGATTGTATTTAGTGGCGCATGCCAGGTCAATTTATTTTAACATGCATAAGTCTAAATTGTCAGTAATAATCATCTCAGGAAAGAACTGTAGGAAAAAATCAATATTCCTGTTGAGAGTTTTCAATAGTACTTAATGATTTTACACATCTGCCACACAGACATGAAGGAGGCTCAATTAAAACCCATAACAGAATAAGCAAGCACTGCCTAAAAAGGGGAAAAAAAAAATCTATATCAAAACCACAAGATAGGGCTTCCCTGGTGGCGCAGTGGTTGAGAATCTGCCTGCTAATGCAGGGGACACGGGTTTGAGCCCTGGTCTGGGAGGATCCCACATGCCGCGGAGCAACTAGCCCCGTGAGCCACAACTACCGAGCCTGCGCGTCTGGAGCCTGTGCTCCGCAACAAGAGAGGCTGCGATAGTGAGAGGCCTGCGCACCGCGATGAAGAGTGGCCCCCACTTGCCACAACTAGAGAAAGCCCTTGCACAGAAACGAAGACCCAACACAGCAAAAATAAATTAATTAATTAATAAACTCCTACCCCCAACATCTAAAAAAAGAAACAAAAACCACAAGATAAATATGACTAGCAGAATAAATCTTAGTTTCAGTGGACAGGTAGGTAATATATGTTGGAAATTTACATACTTGATCATGGTAGGGTTGTGCTTCAGTTTCCTTGTTTATAGCATAGTGATAACAAAGTACCTACCTCCCAAGATTGTGGTGAAGATTCAATGAGATGATATAGGTGAAGCTCTTAGAACAACACCTAGCTTATAAGAAACACTCCAAACACTTTCAAAAAATAAAATTAAGTAGGGCTTCAGAGACCATCTTACAGAGATGGCTGCTCTGAACTTTATTCCTAGACTTCTCTCTGTCTCTTTTGGTGACATTCATTTATTGAAAAACAAGGCCCTTAAAAGTGAAAATGTTCTGATTGGACAGCATTGGGCCTCTTCAGCAACATTGCCCCCTTCCTCAATAACTAAGCTTCTCTGAAAGTAAGACAGAAGCTGCCATAGTGTTGGGGAGAGTGATGGAAATTGCAAAGGTCCATGACACGCTGGTAGAGGAGAGTGATGGGGACTTTCTTGAGACAGGTGGGGTCTTTCAGCAGGTCCAGGCTTTATCACCCATGGGGAGTTGTTTGGTGGTTTTCAGAGTAAATCCTGGATTGTGATTTTAGGATGGGGAGTTGAGCTTAGAGCTCCACCTTCTTCCAGTCCTTGAGAGAGATTATCTGTGGGGCTGAGTATTGCTAGACACTTTTCCCTTTGACTGGAAATCTAGGAAAATGACCTGGGCAGCCAGTCAATGGTATAGATTCTAGAATTTATTTAATAGTGTAGATGTTTAGGACCATAGATATCACCTCATCTCACTTCCCCATCTTAAAAGTGAGGAGACTAGTGCCTAGATTGGTAAACTGATTTCCCAAGGTCACCCAACATATAGTATGGCGAAGCTGACACTGAAGTCCAGGTTTCCTGACTCCACATTTTGTGCTTATAGAACACATCTGTGAAAGAGAGAGAGTGAGCAAGAGATTGGGACACAGAGGATTAAGGGGTGGAATTCAGATCAACATTTCTCCATAGGTGCATCATACTAAAATTTCACATCATAGATAATAGTATTGATGTCTATCACTTATTAAATATTTACTATGTGATTATCACTTCATGTACATATATTAATTAATCCTTGTAACAACATCATAAGGTAGGCAGTGTTGTTATAGCTACTTTACAGATGAGGGAACTGAGGCTTGGAGAGGCTCAGCAAATTGTCCAGTATTATGCAGCTAATAAGTGACAGAGCCAAGACTAGAATAATGAGTATTGGCAAATCACACTTCAGATGACATTAAGGCCATTTAAAAAGAGTCTTGGGGAGAGGCTTGGTCCCTTCTGCACTCCAGGTTTTAGTTTACACACTTTTAAAGTGCAACAAATGATCTTCAAGATCTGTGCATGAGTTATTGTTCTATTACTTTATTTTTCCTGGTGTTTTGACTGCACACAAGACTTTTCTAACTAAAGTTTGAGAATAAGTATGCAAGGTTTTCCTTCCTGATAAAATGAGGGTGAAACGATGTGGTAGCTGATGCTAAAAGCTCTTGCTGACTCATTCTGGGATGACCACATGCCTCCCAGGACAGCCTTTCTAGGCCTCCTTCCACTCCATTATTTCAGGTTTGACGGATGGTGATAGTACCTTGCTCCTGCTTAAGAAGCTTGATGCCTCTATTTTTTCTAGATTACATGAGGTTTTAACAAGGCTTATGGGGTGATTCTTTGTCATTAAAATAACAAATGGATTGAAAACAGCCTTCTGTCTCTTTGGAACCCACCACGGTTCCGTGGATGATAATCCAGCTGGTGATAGAACAACAGAGAACCATGAGGCTATCAGAGTGGGGAACTGTAAAATTCCCTGTGATTTGTCGGTGAGAATGGAGAATGTCAGACATCTCAGAGAATAAATTTAAATCCATGGCTGGACAGTGTGACTTTTGAGAACAAATTTTTATAAATGTGCAGTGGGATTGGCTTGGGGATATGGGATATCTTTTTTTTTTTTTTCATTTTTTTAAAATATAGGCTGCTCCAGCTCTTAGTTGCGGCACACGGGATCTTCACTGAGGCACGTAGACTTCTTAGTTGCGGCACTCAGGCTCCTTAGTTGTGGCATGCAAACTCTCAGTTGTGGCATGCAAACTCTTAGTTGTGGCATGCATGTGGGATCTGTTTCCCTGACCAAGATCAAACCCAGGCCCACTGCATTGGGAGTGTAGAGTCTTACCCGGCTGAGAGGCCAGAAAAGTAATAGATCGCATGTTTATTCTTCTATGGAAACTATGGAAATAAGTGGCATAAGCATTTAAAAGGTTAGAACTAAAGGGTTTTAAAACATCAGAAAAAAGTTGAGTTAAATGAGAACATGGCTGTCCCCTAGGCGGAGATGCTAATCTAATACTAGGAATTCTGATTCAGGTCCATGGAGCTGTCTAGGCAGCAGGAATTGGAATATTAGGTCCAAGGGGGCTGGACTTGTATGCCTGGAGCAGATCCCCACAGAAGGAAGCAAGATCAATGTCAAAAGAAGAGAATAATTCCACTTCCTGTTTCTGATCCCGCTTATGAGAACAATTTAGATCAAGAGTGATACTGTCATGAGAAAAATGATATGTCTTTCAACAAACTGCCAGTTGAAACTTTTAAAATAAATGACTACAGTGAAGATGTTGAATTCAGGTCAGTTTAAGGAATTGACTAATGACAGCAACAGAGATCACAGGAAATGATACAATCCTGAAACTGACAGGAGGTGAGATGGAGGTTACTCTGTAGTAAATTATGTGCAGAAATGGATTAGCTACTCTGTTCAGAATTGACACAGAGAAGCCTCAAACTTCAAAAGCTTCAAACAGCTTTCTCACCCTCACTTTTTGAGTGGCTAGTTGTGTGATCTGGGTAAGTTTCTTCTCTAAAGGGGCTTCAGTTTCTCCATCTGTAAAATGGGGAATTTGGCTGGCTCATCATTTAGGTTTCTTCTACTTCTTACCTATTTTTAGATCTGCTACCATGAATGTCTGCTGGCAGAAATAGGAGCAGTAATACATTTTACTTACTGTAATTTTCAGGCAATAGAATCTTCCCCATCCATTTAAGTTCATGGTTCTCTCTCTCATCCTTGGAATCCAGAGTGTTTGTGGCTGGTATCCTTTATTTGACACCTATCAGTATTCTGAACGGTGGTTGTTAGCAACTTGAAGGGCAAGATTTGTACCTTATTCCATTTTGCATCCTGAATGATTAGCACAGTAATTGCAGTTAGTACCTACCACCATTACCACTAACAACAATAAATAATTGTAATATCAACAGTAATAGTTGCTATGTATTTAGGCTTACACATGTGGTGGGCATTGTGCAAGGCACTCCATATACATGATCTTATTGAGGCCTCAAGAGAGGAGAAACAGAGAGATTGAGCAACATGCCTAAGGTCACACAGACCATAACTGGCAGAACCAGTATTTGACATGTAACCCAAGTCTGTATGTTTCCAAAGCTATGATCTTACCCACCATAGCATGCTACTTTCCTCCAAAATTTCTCATCTTCTATAGATAATAAATACCTAAACCTGAAAATTCAAGAAGTAGGAAATAGAAGCATGTTATTTAGATATATGGAGGTGAGCGACAAAAGAAACAGCTAAAATAATTGAGAATGGTTGCTTTTGAGAAAGAGATGAGAGTACAGGAGAATGCTGTTTTTTCGTAATAAGTCTCAAAGAATTGTGTGACTCTGTAAATTACGTCCAAATCTAATTTTGATGAAAATTTAAACTTGAAAGTAAAAGAATTATGGTATACCCATTTAAAAAAAAAAACGGAGAAATAGGAAATGGGGTCAGACTGGGGAGACAGGACCTGTCCATTTTACAAGAGGATTGCAGACTCAGAACACTGGAAGGGAGAAATCTGGGAGCCTTTGGGTGAGGGGAAGTTCACCCTAGTTGTGGCATAGTGTATGTACCTATGCTTACCAGTGTCCAATGTAAATCTAATTAAACCACATATATAATTTAACCCTTTTGGAAGCCACATTAAAATAAGTAAAAAGGAAATAATAAAATAATTTTAATAAGGTGTTTTGTTTAAACCAATATATCCAAACTGATCTTTTCAACATATAATAAATATAAAAATTATTAATGAGCAAAAAGTAACTACTAATAAATCATCCTTAACACTTCCTGTTAGGCATCTTAGAAACTCTTGGTTTGGCCATCAAATTTATGGGCCTTTTTGATAGTGCTACAAAGACATTTGAAGTTGGAGATCCTAGCACTGGGTGTATTCTGAAAGTAGATGTTTAGTACATGTATTTTGGGGGCCTTTCTAAAAAAGTTATAAGTGAAAAAATTTAAACTAGATTAAGAAATGGAATCGAGTGGCTCATTTTACAGAAAAGTCTGGGGGAGGTCTTGTTTCAGGCCAGGCTGGATCCAGGTGACTTACTCGTGACATTTCTTGCTTGATCCTTTCATCTCTTGGTTCCGCTTTACTTGCTTTTTTTTCCTAGCAGGCTCTATCCCTGTGGCAGAGAACATTGCTCCAAGAGTTCCAGACTTTCGGAATCCATATGGTTTATGGTTCTAGAGGAACGGAAATAGCTTTCCTGATAATGGGGCAGAAATCCCAAGGAGGACATCACCTGACCTAGCTTGGGGCATGTACCCATCCCTGAACCCATTAGTGTGTCTAGAGGAGAAGAAGCATTCTTATTGGCAAGGCCTGTGGAATGTGACCTCCCTGTGACTTGGAAGGCTGGAGAGTCTGGATGAGCCTCAGCCAGATCATGTGAGCTGAGTTAGAAGACAATGAAAAGGGAGGTGTAATTCTCCAAATGGAAGGATGATGCAGATGAATATCACAGGTCTGCTCTAAAATCTCCAACTTTCTCACTGTTTTAAGAAATGGTGTCCTTTCTAGTGTATTGGAAAGAGCATTGGGCTGATGTAAAGGGCATCTTGATTCTGGTTCCTTCTCTGTTTCTGAATAGCTGTGGAGCCTTAGACAAATCATTTATGCTCTTTTGGATTTAGTTCCTGTATTGGTAAAAATGCAAAGTAGAATGATTTGATCTTTCTGAACCTTTCCAACTCTGGCATTCTGTTTCTAAGTGCTAGTGATGAGTATCACGTCCTCTGAATAGCAAGAAAAGTCAGTTGCTGGTTTTACTATAGATCAATGATTTCATACTTTCTTTTAAAAGTCTAGTTATTATCTACAGTAAATTAATGCAGCCTTCTCGTTTCTGACATCTGTGCATTGCACCATGGAAGACATTAGATCTGCCATGGTGAGCTGTTCTATGAAAATGGTGCAAGGGATGTATTCTTAGTTTTCTGTACATTAATAAAAAAAGTTTTTGTGTAGTTAATGTGAGCTCCACCAGGGCAGCAGTCATGTCTGTCTTGTTCCGTGCTGAACCTCCAGTGCCTAGCTCAGTCCTTGATGTATAATCGATACTTAGAAAATATCTGTTGAAAGACTAAATACAGTGTAAAAAATGAAGATATAAAATTTCTTAAAGCTCATGCATTGTAGAACCTTCTTGAATATAAGTGATCGTATATAACCAAAAGAAATATTTTAGATAGGAATAAAACAGTAGTAAATGACAGTGATGCGGTTGAACCCAGTCAGCACAAGTGTACAGCTCAAGAAGTTTTGTAGCTATATCATGTTGCCTTCAATGGACCTCAAAGGTTAAAGTCCAACGCTTTCTGGCCCTTATGATTGATGGTCTCCTTTCCAGTGCCCCAGACTGATTCTGCTGTTGAAAAGCAAATTAAAATTTTCTACATCTTTTGCCTTATTTCTATCTAATTTTAGCATGCTTTCTTACGTAAAGTATCATTTTTTGTCATTACAGTCATGTTGATCCATTCTTCAGGGAGAGTTTGGGTCCTGTTATCTTCTGAGTTTATTCCAGACTTTTTTCTTTACGTGCAGTTTACACTGAACTATCATGGCTAGGTTGCTTCTTAAAAATAGGACTTTTTCCATGTCACTTTTCTTAATAAAGAATGAAGTTTTCAGTTCGGGTTTTTAGATCCTCCACTCTTGGTCTCAATTCACCTATCAAATTTTATTTCTCACTACTCTGCCTGAGGACCTGTGATGATCCAGTCTTTTTTTTTTTTTACTTTTATTTGCATTTATTTTTTGAAGCATTTATTCCCAGGCCATAAATCTTTGTTTCTTCAGTTTCTTCTGGGATATCTTTTTCTTCTGGGCAACCTCCTCTTCTGGTTTAGGAACATCTGTTCTCTTTCAGTAAGGATCATCTCATTGTGTCAGGGAGAGCTCATGTATGGGTTGATCTGACCATGAGCTCTGTAAGTCCTGTGCCACATCTTGGGGGCTTTGTTCGCCTGGATATGCTCAATGACCAGAGAATCTACATCTAAGCCCTTAAGTTCAGCATTACTCTCTGCATTTTTGAGCATGTGCAGTAAAAATTCAGCACTCTTTTTGGGCCACCGACCCTGCGTCCAGCCCCACTGTCTGGCCTGGGCACACCTACCAGCTCCACCATCGTAACGATGGAATGGCACACGTTGCTTCTTTAAAGTGACATCCTTCAGATGCTTGGTGGCTTTTCGGATATGCATACCCTTAATGGCCTGGGCAGTTTCACGAGTGTTCGTAAAGTGAACGCGAAGATTTGAACCTCTTGACTTGCATGATTTTGTGGGGTTTTCTGGCTCATGTGAATAGCAAACCATTTTTAGAGGTCACCTCAGGCCGCTTACCAGAAAAGGAAGAGTGGTCCAGTCATTTTAAGTGGTCCAGTCATTTTAGGTATCGTCTACCATTTTTAGGTGGTTCAGTCATTTTAAGTATCGTCTACCGTGTACCTTGCACATATTATGAGCTCTCCTTGCCTTAACTCTACCTACCAGTCCAAGGTCTATCCATCATCCAGTGCTTTGATTAAAATCCATAAAGATTTCTCAAAGTATAACCTAGAGATTTTTCCTTACTTAAATTTTTATACCATTCCTGGATTGAAACCAACATTTCCTACATAGCCGTGAAGAATACTCTTCAGACTCTGGAAAAAAAGTCTTCCATTGTCAAAGTGGTTTGAGAAATTTCACTGTCCATGGAAAACAATTTGGAAAATAATACTTCTTACTGTGAGTTTCTTGAGGGCAGAGATTAAGTGTGATTCATTGTTTATACTCAGTGGCTCCTATATTGCTTGTCCCATAAGCATTCAGCAAATGTAGAATAAATTAATGATTGATGAAAATTTTTTCCTTCATTATGTGCTAGATTATGTTAATTTGACTTAGGTTTTGTATTTAAATCTTATTTCACCAGGGAGATAGAAATCTTAAGGACAACACCATGTCTTGTAAGTTTTTATTTTTCACAACATTTAGTTCAGGACTTGTCATCTGCCTGGTAATGAATAGAAACTTGTTGTGTTGCTGTAATTTGACCACTTGAACTACTATGTGTGTCATGTCAGTATAGTGCAGTCAGCTTTACTTTGACCGTTGGAATTTGGTATAACACCTTTGATTATATATTCCATCTTCCAGGATTCACTCTGAAGCAGCTATTCCAATATTGCATTTGGCTGAATACTTGCAGGTCCTTTTCCCTAACTTATTGGAATAAGTTTATTCATTTTATCTCTCCTCTTACAGATCTGTTTAGCTTGTACATATGTGACCAATGTGAGCAAAATGATGCACTGAATAGGTCTTTAAACCTAGCTTTGTATCAACCAGTGAATGTTTTCATACTCCTGAAAAGATTCTATAGAAAGGATTTATAAATCAGACATTAAGGTTTCTAAGGCAGAAACTCAATAATTTGAAATAATACCAAGGCATTTGGTAGGAATTTTTGGCAGGGAGATTTCTCTAAAAACCCCTTACCACTACCCTGCCATTCTCTTAAGACTACCCTTTTTAACTGGAAGCACTTTTCTGTAAGAATTCATGTATTTGCATCTAGTTTTCTTAGACTTGTGTTCCTGTGAATGTGTGGTATGTCTCCAGAATATGATGTAGCATATTTCAGTTTGATTTTTATAGTCTCAGATTCGTTATTTGCTTGTCTTATTTATAGTACCTGGTATAATTTCGGTAAATTATTCCAATGAGTCTAAAAACTAGTTTCAATAAATTTGTAAAAATTGTCATTAATTTATACTATTATATAGCCTTAGGAACACCAGGAATATCGGCATTTTCAAATAAATCAGCCAAGTAACTGTGATTATCAAAGTCTAGAGAACTAACTTACAAGAGAAAAGGTTTCAGAAGACAAAATCAGTCTCTTTTCCAAGATTAACTAGGCAAGTTCTCCAGCTCTTTCTCCAGAACGGAAAGCACAGGTGTGATCTCACATACAGGCTGACCATCTTATAATAATTTCCTCTGTGAAGCTTTGTGGAGGCATGTTTTATTACGTATGGGAAAACTTTACAGATTTCCTCTGACTAATTCTTCGGAAAGGGCTCAGATGCAGAAACTGCAATTTTCAACCCAAAGAACAATTAAAAGTGGTACACATATATTGTACCCCAGCATGCATCAAAGACTCCTTTCTTCTGCCATGGACTTCTTCCCAATTTACCTCTCTGGCATCTCCCCCAAATTCTCCATTTTTACTTTTAACTAAATGTTCAAGCCTTGTGTAATATATTAGTGGCAATGTAAACCATTAGTTGGTGCCTCACTAGGGCTTTGAGGCTGCATGCCCATTTTACAGCAGCATTTATGAATGGTTGACAGCAAAAGCTCTAAGGTTAGGCTTACACTGAAAAAAAATGGCACCATTAATTTTCGTCTAGGAGCTTCAGTGGTTCCATTTCCTCACATTCAGTTCTCTGGGCAACCCTGCTTCACTGCAAGGGAAAGCAAACCTGGAGACAGGAGACCAGCCTCTCTGGGAGCTCTTGCATTCTGATGACATAAAATTAGTAAGAGTAGAACCATGGGCAGCAGCTATTGCCACAAAGCAATGATAGTGCATGTCATTGACCTCCTGAGTTTCTTGCAGGCAGTGAGCAGGCATAGGACTTCACACTTATAATTGCAAGCAGTCGTGTGATAGTTTATTATTTTTTTCTTTGTGGGGTGTGTGTGTTAGAGAGGTGGAGAAAATGAGATGAACTCCAGTCTTAGTCTGTTCAGGCTGCTGTGACAGAATACTATAGACTTGTTGGCTTATAAACAACAGAAATTTATTTCTCACAGTTCTGGAGGCTGGGAATTCCAAGATCAAGGCATTGGCAGATTTGGTATCTGGTGAGAGCTCGCTTCTTGGTTTATAGGTGGCCATCTTCTGTCTGTGTCCTCACATGGTAGAAAGGGCAAGGGAGCTGTCTGGGGTCTCTTTAATAAGGGCACTAATCCCATATGAGGGTTCCATCCTCATGACTTAATCACCTCCCAGAGACCCCTCCTCCAAAAACCATCATGTTGGAGGTTAAGATTTCAACACATGAATTTTGGGACACACAAACCTGCAGTTCATAGCAGTATCCTTGTGCACAACAGTTGACATTGAATCCATGTGTACCTGATGATAGTGACAATATTTGAATAGAATTGTAGAATTAAAGAGTACTTAAATTTTAACATTTGTTTCTAATACCAGCTTTGTATTCAGGATACTTCAAGGTAGTGGCCAGACTCCTTCATATGGTTTAAGAGGCTCTCCTGGTCTGGCCCTTATGCACCTTCTCAGAATTTATTTAATCTCTCTTTTCCTTGGATTCTGTCTTCTCACCAAACTAAACTATTATTTGCCAAATCACCACCTGTTTCTTGCCTTTTCAGCCTTTGGATATCTATTCCCTCTGCCAAAAACGCTTTTGTGGCTAACTCCCATTCAGGAAGCCTGCCCTGAACCCTGCTGGTCCTTCTGTGGACATCCACACTCAGCCTGTATGTTGCCTGTTATGGAGTCTTCATCCTATTTTACCACTGTCTGTTTGCTTGTCTACCTTCCTCACTAGACTGAAACTCCTTGAGGGCAAGAATCATGTCTTGCTCATCTCTATAGCCTTAGTGACTGGCATACACCTATCAAGCAGAACTACTTCTTGAATTAATTTGTGGGTTGTGTAAGGCAGCTCTCATAACTGCTGTCTTACAGATTAAGTGAATGAAAAGTCAAAAAGAGTGAAAGGTCCTATCAGTGGAGACATACCTAGAAAACAAGTAACAGATTTAGAACATAAATTACGACAGTGGCAATACTGCTACTACTATTACTATCAATACTACTACTACTACTTATTATTATTATTAAAATACCATGAACCAGAGACCACACACACCTGGTTTATTAAATCCTCAGATCAACTCTTTAATGTAGGTATTCTTACTATCCACCTTTTTGTCAAGGCAGAATTTAAGTTTCAGAGAGGTTCATTAACTTAAGGTCACACAGTTTGACCTTGCCTTTCATTTACTCCTTGCTGCCTCTTAGGCATTTTGGTTAAATATGCAGATCTTCTTCCCCTGTACTACATCAAGCAGCAGCCAATTGTAGAAAGAAAATGACGGCAAATCAATTGGTTGCTTTGCCTGCCAGTTGTCAAACACTGGTTGGACTGATAGATTTCACTGAATTGATATATCAAGTTCAAATTCATCTTATCCAGACTGCATTTGATTCTGTAGACTCTGATTATATCCTTTCTCACCCTGTATTCTAGAATTGCAGTAACTTAACTAAAATGTAACATTTCAGACATAGAATATAAGGACCCTAGGAATAGCCCCAAACTTTCATGCTAGCACCAAGGAAGATAGTTGTGTTTCTTCCCCATACACTTGGTACAAATCACTGCCAGATACAGAATGTTGATCTGGGGGGTCTAAGTCTGACCTAGACTGGCAGTTTATATACTTGTGATGGACTTATGCCCTGGTGAGTTGTAGAGAATCGGTTAGACTTGGTGGACCCATCCCCCGCCCCCTTCAGCTCCCCTAGAACTTAGGAAGCACATTCACAGAGCCCTAAGCAAGCAGCGTTCTGGTGAGCTGGTAATGTGCAGCCTCTGCCTTTGTCCCAGCAGACTGGACAAGGGGCACGTCCAGTTCATCACTGCATGCACAGCTTGATGCCCTTGTTTGAGCTTAGTAAATCTGTGTTGAATAAATCAGTTGATTTGGCATTGGCAGGACAAATCGGGCTGATAGCCCTTTCTCTTTCGACAGCATTTCTCATTTCCATTTCAGTTATGTTGGATAGTCAGTGTTTGTAAGTAGTCTTCCTCCAGCCTAAAGCACCATACCTCTTTTAGATGGTAACATTTCTTATTATGGCGTCTTAGATGGTGTTCTAAGACTTTAAATGGAGTGCGATTTCTTAAAGATGTCCCAACTGTCTTATACAATCATCACTAGTTTAGCATGACACCTTCTTCAATATTACCAGGTGCCCTGCTTTATGCAGGGCATAATTGACGTACAATTGACGTACAATAATCTGCACATATATAAAGCCTACAATTTAATAAGTTTTGACATGTATATACATATAAAACTGTGAGACTATCATCACAATCAAGATAGTGAATAAATCACTCACCCCCCAAATTTCCTTGTTCCCTTTATAATCTCTCCCTACCCCTTTCCCCATCACTAGGCAATGACTGATCTGCTTCCTGTCATTCCTATAATTATTATGCATTTTCTTGACTTTATATAAATGAAATCACAAAAGATGTATTCCTTTGTCTTACATCACTCAGCATCATTATTTTGGGGTTCATTTGTATAATTGTATAAGTCCATAGTTAATTCATTTTATTGCTGGGTAGTATTGTATTTTATAGATATACCACAATTTGTTTAGCCATTCATTTGTTGATTGAGATTTGGTTTGTTTCTAGTTTGGGGGTATTATGAATAAAGCTGCTGTGAACATACGTATATATGCTTTCATTTATTTTGGATAAGCACCTAGGAATGGAATTTCTGGATCACACAGTAGGTGTTATGGGTTGAATTATGTCCCTTGAAAAAGATATGTTGATGTTCTAACCCCCTGTACCTCAGAATGTGACCTTACTTGGAGATAGAGTCTTTATACAGGTAATCAAGTTAAAATGAGGTCATTAGGGGGGGCCTTCATCTAATATAACTGTTGTCCTTATAAAAATGGGAGAATTGGGGCATAGAGATATGCACAAAGGAAGGATGCCATGTAAAGATGAAGGCAAAGGTAGGGGTGATGCTTCTGCAAGCCAAAGAAGGCCAAAGACTGCCAGCAAACCACCAGAAGCTAGGAGAAAGGCATGGGACAGATTCTCCCTCACAGCCCTCAGAAGAAACCAACACTGCCACCACCTTGATCTTGAACTTCTATCCAAAATTATGAGACAATAAATTTCTGTTCTTTAAGACACCCAATTTGGGGTACTTTGTTATGGCAACCATAACAATCTAATACAGTATGTTTGTTTAAATTGTTAAGGAACTGCCCAATTGTGTTCCAAAGTGACTATACCATTTTATATTCCCAGCAGCAGTGTTTAAGAGTTCTAATTCTTCCATGTGCTCACCAATACTTGGTATGGTCAGTTTCTAAGTTTAGCCATTCTAATAGGTATATAGTGATATTTAATTGGGGTTTTAATTTGCATTTCCCTAATAACTAATGATGTTGAGAATTTTTTTCATGAGCTTATTGCTATCTATATATCTTCTTTGATAAAATATTTGTTCAAATCCGTTACCAATTGTAATTGGGCTGTTTTCATACCATTGCCTTTGAGAGCTCTTTTTATTTTCTGCATGCAAGTCCTTTATCAGATATGTGATTTCAAAATATTTTCTCTTTGTTTCTTATCTTTTCATAGCATTTGAAGAACAGAGGTTTTGATTTTGATTACATCAAAGTTATCAGTTTGTTCATTTTTAGGTCCTGCCTTTAGTGCCTTAACTAAAAATCTTTTCCTAAACCAAGGTCACAAACACTTTTGCCTAAATTTTCTTCCAGATGTTTTCTAGAACCTAGAAGTTGAGTTTTTAGGTTACATTTGAGTATGAATTCATTTTGAATTAATTTTTATATGTTGTGAGGTATAAATTGAGTTTCCTTCTCATTTCTTCTTTTTGCTTATTGATATTTAATTGTTCCAATGCCATTTGTTGAAAAAAT
Source organism: Globicephala melas (assembly GCF_963455315.2). Classification (NCBI taxonomy): domain Eukaryota; kingdom Metazoa; phylum Chordata; class Mammalia; order Artiodactyla; family Delphinidae; genus Globicephala; species Globicephala melas. The sequence continues at coordinate 130,694,379 of NC_083316.1, forward strand.
TACTTTTATTCAGTTGAATTGTCTTTGAACCTTTGTCAAAAATCAGTAGACCATATATACATGGGTCTATTTCTTTACTCTCTGCTCTGTTCCACTGGTTTGTCTATCCCTATGCAAATACATCATTTGATTATTATAGCTCAGTGGCTTTGAATTTGGGGTGATTTTGTTCCCCAGAGTCATTTGGCAATGTCTGGAAACACTGTTGCTTGTCATAACGGGGGTGGGATACTGTTTGTATATAATTGGTAGAAGTCAGGAATATTGCTCAACATACACAGAATAGCCCCCCTACAACAAAAGAATTATTCAACCCAAGTTGATTGGGCTACTTTAGGTCCTTTGCATCTGCATGTAAATTATGGAATCAGCTTATTAGTTTCCCTAAAAGTCCTACTGAGGTTTTGTTTGAGATTGAGTTAAATCTATAGGTAGCAAATGGAAAAAATCGATACCGTAATACTACCTTAATAATATTGAGTGTTTCCATTCATAAACACTGTATATCTCTCCATTCATTAGGTCTTCTAAATTTCTTTTAGCAAGGTTTTGTAGCTTTTCAGTGTATAAGTCTTGCATATCTTTTATCAAATTTATCCCTAAGTAGTTAGCATTCTTTTGCTACTATTGTAACTGGTATTGTTTTTTACTGAGTAAAGTTTTAAAGAAGAGACATCTATATTTTCCATGAGCTTGGAAGGCTAATTAGCACATAACCTGCTCTACTGGGTCTTGTAATTTCAGGCCCCAGTATAACTATTAGGATTCATGGGATTCCAAGTGATAGTGACCCAAGTTCCTTCAGACAAAGAGAAAGATGATACCGCACTGAACAAAAGGAAGAGCTGCAGATCAGAACCTGGACATGATGGCATTTAGATTCACTCTCCTGTAGCTTCTCAAATTTTCTCCAAGGCATCTCCAAGTCTTCTCAAACTCTCTCCAAGCTTCATTTCCTCATGATCTTCTATGTTGAGGGATATGGCACTTTGCAGCTCCAGGGCCATATCCTGGCAGCCTCATGAATAGAGAGGAAAAGAGATTTTTCTTGGCCGGCCCCTTTAGATGATTCCTGGAAAGTGCCCTGATATTGGCTAGGGTCACATATCTAACCCTGGACCAAAGACTGGCCAAGGCATTGCAGTATAATGATAGGCATCATCAGGATTATATTCCATCAGAGTTTTAGGGTCCCTTGCTAGAACAAGATGGTGTGAGGGGAACTTGAATGGAAGTCCTGGGCAAAGACAGCAGCCACCACGACCAGAAACATCATCTCCCCAGATCTCAGCATGCTCAAGAATTCAAAAGAAAAGCCCTATCATGTGTCATTACTCTCTACTGGAAATGGTGTCATTCATTAACAGATGTTCATGTTGACGTTTTTAATGTTTCTATGTGCATCGTTTTTGCCTTCATGGATTGAGGGCCTGTTTGGGAAGTGCATCTTCATTTCCATGTCTTTTCTTCCCTTCCTTCATCCAGACAGTCCACATGTTATTGAACCCCTCTGGTTTCCAAACTGAGAATAACTAAAACTTAGTTAGGAGGATCACATCCAAAGAGGATAAAGATGGGTTAACGCAAGAAAGCAGGCATTAGAATAGGGAGACGTTGTGAGAGAGTCGTCTTTTGGTTTATCATCGCTACTAATCCTGAAAAGTATATTTAACTTCTCTAAGCCTCAGGTTTCCCTTCTTCCCGCCATTTGGGAATTTCGTCTCTGGATGACATTTTGCCTTTTTATGTTTCAAGTTAAAAACAGAACTAAATTTTGGTGTGCCAGCCCTCCCTTTTGTCCCTTCCCCAGTGCCATCAGATTAACTTTAGGTTAGAAAAATCTCTAGGGATGGATCAAGGAGGTGTTTTCTGACAAGCCCAGCTTTTGCAGCCTTGAGCAAGCCTGGGAGAGCTAGGGTGTGGGAGTTTTGCTTCTATTCCTTGTGGGAATAACTATTTCTATATTTACACAAGGGATTCAGGCTGCCATGCTGTGTGTCCTCAGCTGAAGAATTGTTCCTAGAATGCTGATTAAGGGGAATAAAAAATTTTCTTTTAGAGAAGGAAGAACAAGTATCTGTTCTCTATATTCTCCTTCCATCTTTTACTACTCTCATACCCTCTCCAGGTCCTAATAGCAAAGGTGAAAAAGAAGAAGAAAATTAGAGAAAAGTCATCATCGCTATATATGAAGGATGTAGTATGTACCAGATCTAACCTGAGGATTTCACCTTGTTGCCTCATTGAATCCTGACAATAAATATATGATGTGATATCATCTCCATTTTCCAGGTGAGGAAAACTAAGGTTTAAAGAGATTACATAACTTGTCTTGGTTACATAAGTAGTTATTACTGGAGCTAGCGTGTGAACCTAGATCTGGCTCCCCTCTTAACCTCTATGACATCCTGCATCTCATTGTATCTCAGTGAAGGAAGGACTTTTAGAGATCCTGTAACATTACCCTAATCATGGAGAGAAGAACAGACAATTAAATTGTCTGGTTTGCCTTTAGTTGAATAAGTTAATTCTAATGGTGAGAAAATTGAAGCAAAAAAAAAAAAAAAAATCCCTAGATAATATGTGAAAAAATGAGGATTCCTGGGCTTCACTCCCTGGAGATTTAGATTCTGAAGGTCCTGGAGCAGGGGGAGGAGCTAGAGACAGAGAAATGTAGATATGTGTTTACTCTTCAACGCTCCTGATACAGATACAGGTGCTCACTGGATTATACCTGCAGGAAAGCTGGATTGGCTTGTCCTGGTTATGTGGTCATTGTTCTGAATTCATTCTCTGTTGGGCCAAATTTGCATTCATTTTGCCTTAAAAGACTGTGTGTGCCTAAGGAGAAGGGATGGAAAAAGAAGGAAAACCATGGAAAGATAATTAAGTCATCAGGAGAAAGGAATGTCTTACTGGGGTAGACTGAGGAATCAGCCATATATTTTTTCTTTGAGCCCAAGAGCTGTATTCACCATGCAGCCTAGGTGTGCATGGCTTCTTGCTTCAGTGAGTCTCAAAGGTGCTGCCCAGCTCTGGTCATTTCTGGGCCATAGACTGCAATTCAACTTTACCCAGCCCTCTTAAAAATATTGCTTTTGACCCCTGGGGAGATGAAATAACGGAGCCACGCAAAGTCATTACCACTCTAGCCAGAAAGTGGCACAAGATGCCTTTCTAATGGGACATCAGGAGTCCTGCCCTGCAGTGTGAAGCACACGAAGCTTTCATGCTTCTCTCTCTCCTGCAGAAACCGTTGGAGCTGCCTCACCTCCCTTCTTCCATTCTTCATAGAGAACCAAAGTGCTCTTTTTATAAATGTGGAACAAATCAAACCTCTCTGTGTTAGAGTCGTCATGGAGAATGTAAACTCCAGGAAGATGGGGATTTGGTGGGGCTTTTTTATGCTGATGTATTCTCGGTGCCTACAATGGTACCTGATCCAGGGGTAGATGTTCAATCAGCTAGTGACTGATTGACAGAATAAACGTATGAATACACTCTTCGATGGCTTCTGTCACAGGTAGAGTAAAATCCACCTTCCTTAAGATGGCTTTTAAGGCCCTTCCTACCCTTCATCTTAAACTTGCTCTCCCCCTTCCTTGCCATGGTCCAGACTTCTCTCATTCCTTTGAGTCCATCAACAGCCTTCCTGCCTCTGGGCTTCTCTGCTGCTGTTCCTTCTGTCTGGAATTCCCTACTCTTCACCCTTACCTGAAAGGCACCTTCTCTTCCTTCAAGTCTCAGGTTGATTATCATTTCCTTGGAGAGGTGGGTGTTCCTTGCCTTCTCTCTTCCATCTAAATTAGGTTCTCCTGTTTTCCTTCAGAGCATTTTTTCTTCTTCTTTTTTGGCCCTGAACACAACTTATCCTTATTTGAGTCTTCACTAGGTCATCGTCCATCTCTCCTACTGGACAATAGGCTCTCGGAGGAAAGACCGTGTCTGGTTATCTCTCTTCTGTATACTCAGGGCCTGGCAGAGGGTCAGGCACAGAGAAGACCCTGAATAAATAAATATTTGTTGAGTGAACAGACGCATTTTAGCTGCGGAAAACTTCAACTAAAATAATTGAAGTCACAGCTAGGAATACTGGCGTCCTGCTTTCGTGAGAATGAAGCCAAACCCTGGCTAACCCAGATTTGCTAAAGGGAAAAGGGTGAGCCTGTCATTGTGTGAGGATGTCAGAAATGATGGAGTTGGAGTTGGTGCAGACATGACAACTGACCGCTCCTGCTGGTAATTAGTAGCCTCAGGCTAACTTGTAGCAAGAGTGGGCAGGAAACAACTCATAACCACCCAATTAAAAGGCAGTGCGAGTTTAAATTTAGAAGCCATCTGTGGCCATGCCATGGAAACCATGCTGAGGAGGACAGTCGGGTGTATAGCTCTTGCTCCAAGGGCTGTTCGTGCATGACAGAGAGATAATTAAAGACACTGTGAATCTGCACATTTTGAAATTATGCCCAGTGGCTCTCTTGTCCTGAGCAGATGAGAACACCATGAATTAGGGTCTGGGCCACTGCATAGGAGATTCCAGGTCAGAAAGAAACCCCTCCTGTTTGAAAGGGAGAAATGCATTTTTTATTGATGCCATCAGGTAAGATGCATGGAATGCATTCCTACTCTGAGCTGGGAATTGGAGGATCTCTGTTCACGAATCCCCTCATCCACGGAAAGTCTTCATGACCTTGGGCAAGACCCTCAGCCTCTTTGGGAATCACTTTTATACATTGAGAAAGTTAGTATTCTTTTGATTAGAAATGATGAAGAATTTTGACTCTTTTTTAGGTGAAAAGGGTCTTAATTGGCTCCTATAACTGAGTACTGATGGCAGAATGTGCTTTCAGCCTAGTTGGACGCAGGAGCGTAAACAATTGACCAGGACACGATTCCTCCTTCCGGT